>NC_083587.1:55171020-55476151 GCF_027579695.1 Neoarius graeffei
GCCATGTTGAAAGCCCCGTCTGTCCAAGCTTCACATCACCACATCATTAAGGAATTTGAACTTTAATTTGCTGAATTAGAAACATATTTTGTCTTAGCTGTATGTAGAATCTGGGCATCTTTATTGTGTATGAGCTTGAGCTGCTAGCTAGGATGTACCAACACTAATCAATCAATGACACACAATGACAGCATACTACTCTGTTCCTGAACCCATCATACGATGCAGAAATGGCATCTTTAACTTCAAAACAAAGAAAGTATGTCAGTAAGAGAAAGATTTTCCACTAACTGTCCTCGTGTGCCTTGTTATCAGACCAAAGCCTGGATTTAAGACACACATATAATAATATACAAAGACAGTAGCCTCACAGGCTTATCTAGCTGCTTGATGTGGGTTGGCAGCAGTCAATCTTCATCAATCACCCACTTCCTTTTGTTCACACGGAGCCAAAAAGATGCCCTGCTTCAGCTCCACGGCAACCTCCAGAGAGTCAGTTTCTGAGTGCCAACAATATGCAGAATAACCTTGCCTTCCTGGAAAGAACGTTCGTCTTGCCAGGTTACCCTGCATGAACTGACTGGCAAGAACACAAAAACGAAGACTATGAGTTTTAGAGGTCCTTTGGAGTTGCTTTCTGAGCCACGATAAATTGCTCACTCGGTTAACGACAGAATGTTACTGCTAGCTAACATTCACTAACGTAATTAAGACAAATCCTAATCCTGACCAAATTGGTTTGTAATGAGTATACAGAATATATTCAGGGACTATATTAATCAAATCTATTTTATTTGTATAGGAGATCTGGGATCCTTACAAGACATACGTTCTGATTACAGCAGCAGTTTGAAGGTAAAAAGTGTGCGTCTACGGAATGCTAAACTTTTCAGGGTGAATTAAGCAAATCCGCAGGGCAGGCTGCGAGAAGAACTGCAGCAGTAGAAGTGTGTCAGGAAGTTTTGATTTATGAGCCTTGATCCTTATCCTCAAAGCAGCCGTGATATCAGTCCAGCATTGAGACCACTTCAGCAGATATTTTCTCTGACATTTTCCCTACCTGCATTCTCTGGTATTATAATTCATCCTGAACAGCAGTGGATTCCGACAAGAAAGAAAGTCAGGAAAAAGTTATACAAGATTGCTCTGAGAGCACAATATCCCCCGCTGGCAACTTTCTCCATGCTATAAGTGCTTAATACACCCTCGTGAAATTGTCAAAGTACAAGTTTGGTAATCAAGGGCCATAACTCTGGTAAAATGCGACTGAATTGAACGAAACGGCAATATGCGTATTACCAAAATTCCTCCAAAAAATTGTGAGAGGAGATGATTTCAGAAGGTGAGTACCCTTCCCGGGACGGCCGGACAGACAGACGGATGGACGTCGCCATGACATAATCCCCCTTCAAGCCTTTTGGCCAGTGGGCGATAACAAGGAAAACATAAATCGTATTTACATTACGTGACATTTAGCAGATGCTCTTATCCAGAGCGATGTACAACAGGTACACGAAGTGCTGAACTTCTAGACAAGAAAGTTCTAGTGCCAACTGAACAAGTGACAATAATACTTAGTGTAGTATGCCGTTGAAGTACCAATACTCAAACCAACCAAAGTACAACTAAATAGAGAACTTAAACGGCTAACCCCAGGCTAGACCGTATGCAACCTAGACCGAAACAAGGGAAGAAGGGGAGAGGTGCAGCCTGAAGACGTGGGTCTTCAGTCTGCAATTGAAGGTGATCAGGGAGTCGGCAGTTCTGACCTCAATGGGAAGGTCATTCCACCAACAGGGAACCAGGACAGACAGCAGTCTTGAACAAGCTGAGCAGGAGCAGAGAGAAGGTGGGGTCAGGTGACCAGTAGTAGTGGAGCGTAGGGATCTGGCTGGCATATAGGGTCGGATCAGACTCCGGAGGTATGTCGGCCCTAATCCCTTGACAGCCTGGTAAGCTAGCACCAATATCTTAAAAATTTGATAGGTAGCCAGTGCAGGTCAGCAAGCAGAAGGGTGACATGGGAAGAACGAGGGAGGTTGTAGACCAGGTGAGCTGCAGTGTTCTGGATGAGCTGCAGGGGTTTTAATGGCAGATGCTGGAAGGCCAACAAGGAGAGACTTGCCGTAGTCCAAGCAGGAGAGGCTCGGTGACCAGGAGCTGAGTAGAATAGGTGGTGAGAAAAGGGCAGATCCTTCAGATGTTGTACAGGAGGAATCTACATGTCCAGGTCACTGCAGCTACGTTCGCTAAGGAGGAGAGTTTGTCATCGAACACGACCCCTAGGTTCGTCGTATTTTCATTGATTTTATGTTAAATATTCCGAAGAGAAGAAACAAGATCTTGCCATCAACAGAGCTTCGGTTAAACACACCCAATTCTAGGAGAGACCAGAATACATGTTCACTACAACACTGATTGATTTGTGCCAAAAACGTGCTTATTACCTCCGCCAAGGAGGTTATGCTTTCAGCGAGGTTTGTTACTTTGTGTGTTAGCATGAAACCTACCAACATAATTTCTATTTCGATGAAACTTGGTGGAAAGGTGCATTCATGAATTTATTTTAACTTTTGCTCACGTTTCGAGATATGGCATTTACAATATATCGTTTACGATCCAGCAGACAGCAGTAAAGTTCAACAGCGACAAAACATAGCCAATGTAGAAAGACGATGACTCCATATCACAATCCATATTCACAGGCACCAGTAATCCTACAACCGCATAATTCTAATAATTTTGGAAATGTATCCAGCCTTATAAAGTGGTTACGGTTGCAGATTTGCGTATCAGAGAAAAAAAAAATCATCAATCATCGACTATTGTACTTGACAGAGGTCTTTGCTCTCTGAGTACTCTTCTAGTGTTAATCTTAGTTTCTCTACCCAAATGCTAACATTTAGTTATTTTCATTTACAACCCCGATTCCCAAAAAGTTGGGACAAAGTACAAATTGTAAATAAAAACGGAATGCAATGATGTGGAAGTTTCAAAATTCCATATTTTATTCAGAATAGAACATAGATGACATATCAAATGTTTAAACTGAGAAAATGTATCATTTAAAGAGAAAAATTAGGTGATTTTAAATTTCATGACAAAAACACATCTCAAAAAAGTTGGGACAAGGCCATGTTTCCCACTGTGAGACATCCCCTTTTCTCTTTACAACAGTCTGTAAACGTCTGGGGACTGAGGAGACAAGTTGCTCAAGTTTAGGGATAGGAATGTTAACCCATTCTTGTCTAATGTAGGATTCTAGTTGCTCAACTGTCTTAGGTCTTTTTTTGTCGTATTTTCCGTTTTTTGATGCGCCAAATGTTTTCTATGGGTGAAAGATCTGGACTGCAGGCTGGCCAGTTCAGTACCCGGACCCTTCTTCTACGCAGCCATGATGCTGTAATTGATGCAGTATGTGGTTTGGCATTGTCATGTTGGAAAATGCAAGGTCTTCCCTGAAAGAAACGTCGTCTGGATGGGAGCATATGTTGCTCTAGAACCTGGATATACCTTTCAGCATTGATGGTGTCTTTCCAGATGTGTAAGCTGCCCATGCCACACACACTAATGCAACCCCATACCATCAGAGATGCAGGCTTCTGAACTGAGCGCTGATAACAACTCGGGTCGTCCTTCTCCTCTTTAGTGCGAATGACACGGCGTCCCTGATTTCCATAAAGAACTTCAAATTTTGATTCGTCTGACCTGAGAACAGTTTTCCACTTTGCCACAGTCCATTTTAAATGAGCCTTGGCCCAGAGAAGACGTCTGCGCTTCTGGATCATGTTTAGATACGGCTTCTTCTTTGAACTATAGAGTTTTAGCTGGCAACCGCGGATGGCACGGTGAATTGTGTTCACAGATAATGTTCTCTGGAAATATTCCTGAGCCCATTTTGTGATTTCCAATACAGAAGCATGCCTGTATGTGATGCAGTGCCGTCTAAGGGCCCGAAGATCACGGGCACCCAGTCTGGTTTTCCGGCCTTGACCCTTACGCACAGAGATTCTTCCAGATTCTCTGAATCTTTTGATGATATTATGCACTGGAGATGATATGTTCAAACTCTTTGCAATTTTACACTGTCGAACTCCTTTCTGATATTGCTCCACTATTTGTCGGCGCAGAATTAGGGGGATTGGTGATCCTCTTCCCATCTTTACTTCTGAGAGCCGCTGCCACTCCAAGATGCTCTTTTTATACCCAGTCATGTTAATGACCTATTGCCAATTGACCTAATGAGTTGCAATTTGGTCCTCCAGCTGTTCCTTTTTTGTACCTTTAACTTTTCCAGCCTCTTATTGCCCCTGTCCCAACTTTTTTGAGATGTGTTGCTGTCATGAAATTTCAAATGAGCCAATATTTGGCATGAAATTTCAAAATGTCTCACTTTCGACATTTGATATGTTGTCTATGTTCTATTGTGAATACAATATCAGTTTTTGAGATTTGTAAATTATTGCATTCCGTTTTTATTTACAATTTGTACTTTGTCCCAACTTTTTTGGAATTGGGGTTGTAATAGTACAAGTCTAAAAATCTCTAACTACAGTATGCATATATTATATACAGTAGGTAAATTCATAGCAACATCTCATTTAAAATTTGAAATAAAAAGGTTTTGAAACATTTAAAACCATTAAAACAAAAAATAACTGGTCAATATATTGAATAATTAATATTCAAGATTCTGCACTATTTCTAGGCCCTTTTTTTTTGCTTTTAAATAATATAAGCATATTTGTGATATTGATCATGTTACACGTTTGGACAAAAGGACAGGTTTTGCTCACGTCTAATCTCTTCTGTTGAAGTACGTTTTCAAATGACGCTCCCATGAATTTGATCTAAAACTAATCACAAGTTTTTGCATAAACTCATGGAGTCCATGCCAGCTCGAGTCGAGTCAAGCGCACACTAAAGTGGACGTCCAAAATACTACACGACTCTGAAATTGGTGCAAATATTTCAAACATTCTACTTTTCAAACCAAGTCTGAGTACATGGTGTAACTCCAACTAAAGCATCGGCGTCGTACTCCGGAGTGTGTTTGGCTGGCTATTGGTATTTACGCATGGCCAGTTTCCATCGCGGTGCGGTGCTGCGCCATCAATCCTGCTCAGGTAAATGACAAATAAACAGCTATTTATAATCCAGAGATATCAAACAGGACAGCAGAAGAAACTATAATACAGCAGACGTCAGAGTCGCTATTTATCTCATTTACAATGCGTTACAGAGACTGTCTTTTAAACCCTGCCCTTCTTTTTCCCAAAAAGTGAAGACAACTCTTTTGACAGGCACATGCATCTTTATTTTAGCTGATGCGACACGTGGAAGAAGCACGCGAAGCCACTGAGTGTTTAGAGGGAAAGACAGTCAAGGACACAACTGGAGAATGAAGTATTAATGTCCCAAAAGCTAATGGTTAAAGAAATAAAGAAAAATGCTTGAAGATGATGTTAGCTGGCATCTGCTGATTTGTACTTTTCTCGCATTTTTAGCACTTCCTTACTTCATTGTAATTAATGAACCACTTTTGGAAAGCTCTCCGTCTAAATTAAAGTGATAGAAATGAAGAAAAATTGATGAAGGTGTGGGAAGAAATTGCTACACTCACTAGCGTACATGGATAGCAATGTTAGCATTCTGGTGAAGTTTGAGTAAAAATTTTGAAAGAAATGAAGAAAAATGAATACAATTAACAGTTTTTGTTGATCTTTTACACATGGTTAGTGTTCTCTTGCATTAAAGGATTAACAGGACTACATTTCTAATTGAGTTCTTAAGCTATATGGAGGGGCGGCACGGTGGTGTAGTGGTTAGCGCTGTCGCCTCACAGCAAGAAGGTCCAGGTTCGAGCCCCGGGGCCGGCGAGGGCCTTTCTGTGTGGAGTTTGCATGTTGTCCCCGTGTCCGCGTGGGTTTCCTCCGGATGCTCCGGTTTCCCCCACAGTCCAAAGACATGCAGGTTAGGTTAACTGGTGACTCTAAATTGGCCGTAGGTGTGAATGTGAGTGTGAATGGTTGTCTGTGTCTATGTGTCAGCCCTGCGATGACCTGGCGACTTGTCCAGGGTGTACCCCGCCTTTCGCCCGTAGTCAGCTGGGATAGGCTCCAGCTTGCCTGCGACCCTGTAGAACAGGATAAAGCGGCTTGAGATAATGAGATGAGATGAGCTATATGGAAAAGGGTTAGCATGAAACCATGCTAACTAATTCCTACTCGGTTGAGTTCACTGTTCGCAACATTAGCAGCGTTTTTGGATTTCGAGTTCTCTAGGGGTTATTTTCGCTTCAAGAGGGGAAAAAATTAAGTATCCGCCTGGTAAATGTCGGAAAGAACTACGTCAAAAGTAAAAGTTTACACACACACACACACACGCGCACATCTGGGTTAGATTTCACAACCCATTCAACATGTGTAACTAATCATAATGACTAGGCCAAACGCCAGTGGGCAGCTCCTTTGTACCCCAACCCTCCAGTAAAAACACTCCTGCTTACTCACTCACTAGTCATGTACACGGCCAGAGTCACAGTTCACTCTCGTGTTTCTTCCAGTTGAAAAAGACTCATTTTGGGAACAAACAGTTCTGTATTAACAGCAACGTACAGTTTTAAGGAGCTCAGTGGTATTCCTTTTAAAGGTGAACTCATATTTGTAAACCGGAGGTGTACAACATGGTGAACATATGAAACCTTTAAGCCATGCTGATAGATTGAGGTCATGAGGTCAAAGCACACAGATGAAGTGATAAAGGACGACTGGGATGATGGAAGTCTGATATTTAGCACTGCAGACAGACAGGTCATCGGCTCAGAACAAGTTCAAATAACTGGAAAATGGATCTCAGGTCTTCTGGGAATTGGTTCCAGCTATGTTTAGTAGAACTACTAAAAGCATCTTCTCCTTGGTTTGTCGAAACTCTACCATACCACACCACACCACACCACTCTACCTGTTCTCATAGCAAGTCCTTTTTTGTGTGCTCCTATTTACGCACATTTCAGTTACACGCATTTTCCCCTATGCACTCCGATTCCCATTGGCATCAAGGCGGTCTCATGAAAGAAGTCAAAGTACCTCTAACGCCAGAATCTGGTCTTCCCAGACAGTCTCCTGTCCCAGCACTAACCAACTCTTTAGGCGTACGGGTGCGGCGCCGATCTCCGTTTCGATAGCCATCGGCCTCTCGCCTATACAGCTAGGGTTACAGTAGGGGCTAGTCCTCTGGTAACCACGAGAGTTTGACTTCCCCACTCGCATCTGTATTGCAGCGTGCCTTGCCAGACAGTAGTAGGTACCATTTTCATGATGGTCTTTGGTATGACCTGATCGAGAGGCAGACATGCTAACCACTAGGCCAACTCGCAGTGTGGACGAAGCAAGCCCCTATTCCATCTCCTGGTCCCAAAAATCAATTTAACATATGGTCCCTGGGTAGGGGACGTATCAGATATTAAACTGATAAGAACAGACACTACACATGATCTTAGCAAAAAGGCCGAAAGAAGGCATGATTTATTTAAAACAGCAATAAACCAAGTCACACTCGTGTATTTTGGCTGTTGGGAAAACATGCAACGTGGACTTCCCGCATTAACCTGTGAAGGTCACTGAAATCCATTCAAACCATAAACCAGACTCCGATATTGGAAATGAATAGAGACAGAAGGAGAACGTAGCTATATTATGAACCACCTTTCAAGCAAGGCATTAGTTTCTATGTATGACCCCCCCCCCCCCAAAAAAAAGTAAATATTACATTACATTAATGACATTTAGCGGACGCTCTTATCCAGAGTGACATACAACATGCCCAGAGCAGCTTGGAGAGCAGATGGGGGTTAGGTGCCTTGCTCTAGGTCACTTCAGCCATTCCTGCCGGTCCGGAGAATCGAACCAGCAACCTTTTGGACCCAAAGCTGCTTCTCTAACCATTAGGTCATGGCTTCCCTGTCAAAATATCCCAAAACACCACATGTCCCGGGTCTGTGTATAAAGAAATTTCAATATTCATTAATAAAAAACACACTACTGAGGAAAAGGTGCAACAAAATGCATGTTCCAGTCTCCACACTTGAACTCATGCTGAGTAGCCTATTATTAAAAATGCATTAGTAATCAGTAGTGTCAATGAAAGCCAAAAATAGCTCACGCACCAAGACACGCACAAGATTAGGCATCATAACAAAATAACCAGCCAATAAACCCCATGCTACAATCTGAACATATGAAAAACACCAAGAATCTCAAACTTAAGGGTGTGTTATTGTCATCACACATAACGCTTTTTCTTTTTTTTTCTTCTCCAATTTCAGAGGACGCATTGCCTCCGTGGCCGATAGGAATCATATACATGTCTACTCATCACCACTCTTCCAATGTATTAGCTACACTGATTAATGAACGGTCTCAAGTTCAAAAAGAAAAATAATGATTACTGTGGCTCGAAAGCTGTTTGTCCAGGTGTGTGCACAGCTGGAGGAAGGCTTCACGGTCGAGTCAAAATCACTGGATGCACTGTGTGTTGATGAGCCCCAGTATTCCAACCTTGCCCAGATGTACTTGTGGCCGTCTTTTTTGCGGTTGGCGAGCTTTTTTTTCTGTCTTTCCCACTCCCTCATGAGCACAAGAACATGCAGAGCAGATATTTTGTTTTATGATTGTTAGGCAGGGCGGCACGGTGGTGTAGTGGTTAGCGCTGTCGCCTCACAGCAAGAAGGTCCTGGGTTCGAGCCCCGGGGCCGGCGAGGGCCTTTCTGTGCGGAGTTTGCATGTTGTCCCCGTGTCCGCGTGGGTTTCCTCCGGGTGCTCCGGTTTCCCCCACAGTCCAAAGACATGCAGGTTAGGTTAACTGGTGACTCTAAATTGAGCGTAGGTGTGAATGTGAGTGTGAATGGTTGTCTGTGTCTATGTGTCAGCCCTGTGATGACCTGGCGACTTGTCCAGGGTGTACCCCGCCTTTCGCCCGTAGTCAGCTGGGATAGGCTCCAGCTTGCCTGCGACCCTGTAGAAGGATAAAGCGGCTAGAGATAATGAGATGAGATGAGATTGTTAGGCATACCAGACGTTTGGTACTTTTTATAGTCATTTTTTTCCTGTTTAACGTTGTAATCTAAGGTTACAAGAAATGTTATTGCAGTTTAAAACAAATTACATAAAAATTTAGGAATTTTTGAACTTTATTTGGACATGTTAAAAGTTGACCTCCCACCAACTTAAAATGCAAATATGGTGTTTGGCCATGTGGGGGCGCTTGATTTACTAAAGCCCTCAAAAGTGCGTAGACAAACTGCGTAAGTCAAGGGCAGAATGTGCGTAAACGGCATTTACTGTACATACAACACGATCAGATTTTGGGTTTGCTCTGCCCAAAGCACATAACTACATTCATCATGCACAAGTCATAGACTTAAAGGAGATACGCAGAGCCATGGCCTCACTTTTTATATATAAATGCCTTGAGACCTCAAGAATGGCACAGGAATAGTTCTAAGCGTTAACAATAAATCCAATATAGTAATTTTTACGATTAAAATGATTCATATAGGTAGCGGTCTGAGTGAATGGCCTTGACATCTGTGACGTCACAGCAAGAAGTCTATCGGTCTCCTCTCCATTTCCGCTATACTAAAACACAGAGCTGACTGCAACTTCGAGCTTCCATTTTGAGCTAATTTATCGCCATGCCACGTAGATGTGTTGCTGGCGGGTGCAGCAACACGACAGAAGGTGGATTTATGTTGCATTCATGGCCCAAGAATGTTCAAACTGCAAAGATTTGGACGAGTTTTGCAAGAAGTTCATGGGCACATTGGGCGCCTACGAAGTGGTCTCTCCTCTGCTCTGCACATTTTACTGAGGACTCGTATGAGACCTCTGATCTGTTGAGGAGCATTGGCTATAAGCCCGTATTGAAAGAGGGTGCAGTACCAACAATTAAAGGAAAAGAAAACTTCAAGAAAAGGAAAGTAAGTTCAGTTGCATCAGTTCTCCCGGAGTGTGAGCCGAGGGTTGTTGCTAAAACCCGGGACAGAACGGGACAGGACATATTATCGCTCGGGCAGTGACCTCGCCACGGTTGTTGCTAAAACCGGTGACGTCCCATCCCGGGTTTTAGTAATTGCCTGAGCCGAGCAGTAATGGCGGAGTACTCAGCATGGAGAAAATGGAGAATGAGTGGAGCAGCCATCGGATTTCTCCGCTTGATATGCTTGCCTCAGCAGCAATATCTCGCCCTTACATGGAAGAAGCGAATAAATGAAGAACTGAACGAACAACTGAAAGTCAGATTGTTTCAAAACAATCGGCCACAAGATCGGCCTTCAAGAAGCGAGAACACAGACGGGTAAGCTCCGACTCTCATTTGGATACAAAACAACAACACTCGTTGTTTACCTGCATTTAGATTAATACATGTAACTTGTATTGTGTATTTAAGTTACCAGGATAAGATTATTTAATTTGCTTCAGAATGTGATTGTCTCAGTTCATCTGATTATTTAATTAGCCTTTTACGTTTTATCAGTGAAAATGCGTGCATGTACATGTATGTTGCACAAGTTATAACACCCATCCTGTTTTAATGAGAGTCAACCCACAATCACTGAAGTCAAATCAGTCTTAGTTGAGCAAGTCGGTAATGGTATTTCTTACTTTCACCGTAAATTTTTATTTATATGACTTTGGTTTATAGCTGTCAAAGGCCTCGGCCTTAAAACCGGTTACCGCTGTGACGTCACACACTCAGGGCTGGCTGGCTCAGCGAGGCAGCTCGAATGCCAACTTTGCGCTTGATTTTAACTCTCAAAAATATATATTTTTTTATTCCCATTTATGCAGCATACAAGAGTCAAGGATGGAGATACTAGAAATTTATTTAAAAATAAAAGGTTCTGCGTATCTCCTTTAAGAACCCTTGTAAACTGAAAACCTCGTAGCTGCGCACTTTGAGTATCGTGCCCATAGAGCTCTGAGTCATACACAGCAAATCCAAAGACTACGAGTCTCCACGCTCTACTGGGCCGAAACGCAAATTATTGTGGCTACTGCCTCATAGAAGTGAAAGTAGCTACTGCCTCGCATGTCGTCATGTTGTAAGAATGAGTGTAACAATAGCGCACTGCGCATGCGCATAAGCATTACAATCACCAGAACGGCGAATCGTGATCTCGTGATACGAACAGCTGATCTCGCGTTATCAAAGGTACACAAGAACGAGTGGCAAAGCCACTATGTCACCATGTTGTACGAATGTAAGAATGGGTCTAACAGTAGCAAAACTTCGTAACCAATCAGCACTTATCCTGATCAAGTTCGATTACCCGTTCTACTTCTTGATAAACTTCGGAATCAATCAGAACCAGAAACTAAATAAGAGAAACCTCGTTATAACGTCGTAGTATCGGAAGATAATCGGCAGATATAAAGATAAACGAAATTGACCTCGTGGTTCGCCAAGCCTACTGATTCGATATCAAGTAAGTGGTGTTTATTTTCAGAAAATTTACCTTTTGATTATCACAGCTTTTGTCTGGTCCTTCTGAAAGGTCAAATGAAAGGTTTTGTTTTTTTAGCTTTTTGGCAGATATATTGAGAAGCCGATATCAAACTTCTGCTATTCGCTTTAATTTTTTTATTTTTTATTTTAGTCTTTACACTACACTTGTGAAACAAAACGTGCTCATTAGTACTAAATAATGCTTCGAAGACGCTTCATGAACAAGTGCTTTCTTACTGTTTTGAAAGTAGATCTAGTTCACAGCACTGGATTTTGAACAAAACACAGTAAACAAAATACTCCAAGCCCTGATGCTGCTCACAGCTTGGTGATGCCTGTAAGAGATGAGGCGAGGATAACTGATAACATGTATATCTGCGATATTTACTGTATGGACAAGGGATCTCATCTCATCTCATCTCATTATCTCTAGCCGCTTTATCCTTCTACAGGGTCGCAGGCAAGCTGGAGCCTATCCCAGCTGACTACGGGCGAAAGGCGGGGTACACCCTGGACAAGTCGCCAGGTCATCACAGGGCTGACACATAGACACAGACAACCATTCACACTCACATTCACACCTACGCTCAATTTAGAGTCACCAGTTAACCTAACCTGCATGTCTTTGGACTGTGGGGGAAACCGGAGCACCCGGAGGAAACCTACGCGGACACGGGGAGAACATGCAAACTCCGCACAGAAAGGCCCTCGCCGGCCCCGGGGCTCGAACCCAGGACCTTCTTGCTGTGAGGTGACAGCGCTAACCACTACACCACCGTGCCACCCCGGACAAGGGATCAGAAAACTATTTTAATTTATAAACAGTAGCCACATGTACTCATAGGGTACCTATTTTTATGTATGGCCATAAAAAGAACGCCGAGAGATGAGACATCACAAACGGAGCGCTTTGTCATCATCTGAAATAAACAAAGAGAATGAATGCATGGTAATGGAACATTTAAAGTGGAATGCTGACTTGTGAGATCAAAAATGGAATGTTCTGGAATGTGCCATCACAATTTGGATGTGACATCATGTACGGAATTGTTCCAGAAATGTGACCTAATACATTAAAAGCTTTGCATCTGGAAAATCATATCATAATTGGAACGTTCATGAACGTGACATCATTATTAGAATGTTGGACAACCGGACGTCATAATGGTAAAATTTGAAAGAAATATAACATCTCCTTTCATTGTTATGCTGACGATACCCAGATTTATATGCCACCGAAGCCCACTAACTCCCAGTCAGTTTCTAAGCTCATTGATTGTCTTGAGGACATTAAAGCCTGGATGTCCTTGAATTTTTTAAGTTTAAATGAAAACAAAACTGAGGTTTTACTCTGCAAACCCGGCAAGGCCTGCAAAAATAACTTGGCCCTTGGCCCTCTGAGTCTTTTTGTCAAAGATTCAGTAAGAAATCTAGGTGTAATTTTTGACTCAGACTTCAAAATGGGGGTGGCACGGTGGTGTAGTGGTTAGCGCTGTCGCCTCACAGCAAGAAGGTCCTGGGTTCGAGCCCCGGGGCTGGCGAGGGCCTTTCTGTGCGGAGTTTGCATGTTGTCCCCGTGTCCGCGTGGGTTTCCTCCGGGTGCTCCGGTTTCCCCCACAGTCCAAAGACACGCAGGTTAGGTTAACTGGTGACTCTAAATTGACCGTAGGTGTGAATGTGAGTGTGAATGGTTGTCTGTGTCTATGTGTCAGCCCTGTGATGACCTGGCGACTTGTCCAGGGTGTACCCCGCCTTTCGCCCGTAGTCAGCTGGGATAGGCTCCAGCTCGCCTGCGACCCTGTAGAAGGATAAAGCGGCTAGAGATAATGAGATGAGATGAGACTTCAAAATGGA
The DNA here is from genome assembly GCF_027579695.1 of Neoarius graeffei. NCBI lineage: Eukaryota > Metazoa > Chordata > Actinopteri > Siluriformes > Ariidae > Neoarius > Neoarius graeffei. Next base: position 55,184,383 of record NC_083587.1, read on the forward strand.
GAAACAAATAAATACTGTTGTCAAATCTAGTTTCTTCCATTTAAGACTCCTATCAAAGGTCAAACCTTTTCTATCTCCTAGTAATCTGGAGACTGCTATACATGCTTTTATTACGTCCCGCCTTGATTACTGTAATGCTTTGTATGCTGGTCTTAGCTGCTCTTCCTTGTCAAGGCTCGAACTAGTTCAGAACGCTGCGGCACGGTTCCTGACCAGAACACGCAAGCGTGAGCACATCGCACCTGTTCTGAAGGCTCTCCATTGGCTCCCTGTGTGTTTCAGGATACATTTTAAAATTCTGTTGTTTGTTTTTAAGTCTCTGAAACATTTAGCCCCATCCTACATAGCAGACCTCCTTCATCATCATACACCCTTGAGATCACTGAGGTCTTCTGACCAACTACTGCTAACTGTCCCACCCTCTAGACTAAAGAGTAGGGGGGATTGTGCTTTTGCAGTTATAGGCCCCAAACTATGGAATGAACTCCCACTGCATGTAAGGCTTGCCCCCTCAGTGCCCATCTTCAAGTCCCGCCTGAAGACACACTTTTTCTCCCTGGCGTTTGACTCTCTATGAGTGGTGTGATGTTATGTGACTTGGTATAGTGAAGATCCATGTCTGTTGTCCATGATTTGCTTTTAGGGTCTATGTGTGATCTTATGTCTCTGTCCTTTATCTGCTTTTAGGTCTTATATATGATTTTTATGTATATTCACTTCATTTTTACTTATTTATTTATCTATTATCTTAGATGGACTGTACAGCACTTTGGTCAACTGTTGTTGTTTTTAAAGGGCTTTATAATAAACCTGGACCTAAAATTTTCCCAACAGGTTTGCCGACTTGTGACATCACAAACGGAATATTCAGGAATAGGCCATGATCACTTGAATGTTAGTAACAGGGCTTTGAACCAGAATTTTTTTCCTATTGGTTCGTTCCGAACCGAAACAGAATTTTAACGTTTCCGGTTTTGGGTTCCACCATTAAATAGACGTTCCCGAACCGGTTAGAACAAAAAAATTTCGTTCCCGGAATGGTTAATTACGTTCCCTGTCAGCTGTTTAACAAATGGCTATAAAATGATGTCTCTGTCTCATCCAGCTTAAGCCAAATGTAGGCTAATTCTATTACAACCTTCATTAAATAAGACAAGAAATAATTCAAAACAATTATTATTTCAAATGTTGGCGATTTGGATTCTCAGTATGTCTTCCCATCTACACAAACAGAAAAAGTGCCAAAAATGAAAGATAATTCGTTTAGTGTGTTACCAAAGGCTAGTCAGGCCCTATAGAGGGCTACCGCATGACGTCACCGCGCCGCGAGATTTTGTTAGGCACCATATTGGAAGACCAAGTACACATCTATGCAAGTACATACATACATAAAACAAACTACACCTGAAATGTAGCCAGGGCCGGTTCTGCCCTAATCTGGACCCGGGTGCAACATCGCGCAACCCCCCCCCCAAAAAAAACACCAGTCTAAATCAGGACAACCATCACATAACTATAACTATAAACACTTTATATCAACTATTTTAACTAAATGGGCTATAATAAATAAGCCTGCAGGCAGCCACGGCGGGCTGCCTCAGAAAAGTAACCATTTGTCCTACCTTAAAACTCGTTTTGCATTTTCTGCCTCCTTTTTTGTATTTTTGACCCTCCGTTTATTTTCTTTCCTTTTCTGAAAACCCGATTTGTGTCCAGACATTTTGTTCTGCTACCAACGAACTAACTCGTCAGGTCTCGTCTCTCGAGCCCGCGATGATTCCCGTGGGAAGGGCAACAACTGATACATTTTTACAAACAGCCAATAGGGAGGTTGCAATGTTCAGGCTCTTCTTTGCTCAGACACTCAGTAATGGAGACGTGATAGTAGTCCACCCTCCCGCTCTCTTCATTCGGTCAGCGAACGTCACACAGGAAGTGAACCCCAGCGGGTCATAGAAACTTGCGCAGGAGAAGAATGACTTTTTTATTTGTAGGCTACGGAAACTTTGAGGAACGAAATAAAAACCGGTATTAACCGGTTACCATTATTTTTAATAAGCGATTCTGTTCCGGAACATAAAAAATAATAAAGTTTCTGGTTTCGTTTCTGTTCCATGTGAAATAGAAAAAGTTCCCGGTTTTCGTTTTCGTTCCTTGAACCGGTTCAAAGCCCTGGTTAGTAATTAATTGAACATTCACTTAACGTGGCATCCTTAACGGAAAGTTGAGTAATGTCACATCATATTACACTAGATGCCAGGATTCTATATGCTAGGAATGGAATAAATGGAACATTTAAATAATATTGGCTGGCGTTGAGTGGCATATCAGATATATCTCATTCAGCTAGCATGATACTGAATGAGTCGAAGATGAGTAGCTGAATGGAATATATCTGATAGACCACGAAAAAAAAAGCCAGTCAATAATATTATCATCATCATTATTATACATACACATTCCTTTCGGGTGTTCGACGCGTCTCTCTTTTTCAAAATTCTCTCAATCTTCCGTATTTAACGAAGCAAACCTAGCGGCCATGTTTGCAAATTGTCACAGTCGTTCGCTAGCGTGGAAGTTTTACATCTCCAAATGTGCAATGTCAAGTTGTCTTTACAACCGTGCAATATCTTAAACCGTATTCAACGATCATTCTCCATTGGGTAGAGTGATGTAATACACGTAGGATAAGCAATATGCGAACAATATTGCATGCTATCAAACCAAATGAATGAAACCAGCTAGAAGGGAATAGAACAGATTTTTATTCCATCGAAAGAGTGTCCTGCATGTATACTAACAACAAGTGTTGCCAGGCAAAACAAGCCTCGCCCGGTAGCACTTATGATGGATATGAAGGAAGGTACTGCGAAAAAAATCATTTTGACCTTTTTTGGTGACCTTGAGTTTGACCTTGTGTGTGAACATACTTGGCCAGTAAACATGGTTCTGATTCTGATTCTCTGCTGCTCTCAGCCAATCAGAACACACCGTACTGCTCTCAGCCAATCAGAACACACTGTACTGCTCTCAGCCAATCAGAACACACCATACTGCTCTCAGCCAACCAGAACAGACTGTACTGCTCTCACACCGTACTGTGCGATTGTTACACTCTTAAGGCCTCTGCATGCTCTTGCGACAAGGCTTTCGCAGATAGCTTTTCGCAGACAGTTGTAATTTATCGTTGAGCGGGGAGTAATAGGCGTGCGCGATGTTATTCACCGCCACAACGCAAGGGGGCGCGAAGTCGCGAAATCGCTAGGAGTAGTTGGTGGGTGTGGTTAGTGGAGTGTTTATCCTCCGGTTACTTATAATGACTAGAACTGGAGTCGTATAGATGTACGTACTTCCTCACTTCCTTGATCAACCGCTCTTCGTGCTGCTCCATCTTCGCTCGTGTTTTTAAAAATGCCGGTCGTAAAAACAAAACAAACCGGGAAAGTAGGGAAGCGGAAGTGCGTGTACAGTGGATGTAGAATGGACCAATCAGAGTCCTCTTGTCTGCGACGCTGTCTGCGAGGCTTCTGCGGTGGTCACAATTTTTGGGAGGTGCGCGCAGAGCGTCTGCGAAGGGGGGGGCTTCGCAGACGCCATCTGCGACGCCATCTGCGAGGATGCGAGCACAATGACATAGTGTCTACCGCCTCTATATGAAGCAGTAGCCATAAAAACCTTGACCGGATGACCCCCAAAATTTGAGGTTCTATTTGAGACCAACGCCCATCCATCCTGAAAGTTTCATGAAGATTGGTCCAGCTGTTTTCCCGTAACATTTACAAAAAAACAAACAAACAAACAAACAAAACCCGACCGAAAACAATACCTCGCCCCCTGGTGGACCCCATCCCGAGCGAGGTAAATATGAGATCACAATGAAAATGTGAGGAATGTCCGTGAAGGTTCTCAGTCATCCAGGTCATCGTAATCCGTAGGTGCTAAAGAAGGCAACTGGGCGCGCTCGAAAACCTTGAAGACGTTTCACCTCTCATCCCAAAGGCTTCTTCAGTTCTGTGACCTTCTTTAGCGCCTACGGACTGTGAGGAATGTCGCAGTATAAACAGTCACTGAACGGAACGCTTGGTCATTATGAATAAAGCGCTCTATAATACATCGCAAACAATGCTTGGTAATACGACATCTTAAATAGAGCTCGACATTGTTAACGTAATGTGACATTATGACTCGAGTGCTCAGTGATGTGGAATTTCGAAGAGAACGTTGAGGAATATGATAATGCTGGATGTTCAGGAATTTGACACTATAAATGGAACAGTCAGGTGATTTCCAACAGAAGGTTCAGTAATGTGACATCATAAACGTAACGATTGGTAATGTGACATTCACACAGACGTCTCATTAGTATTTATGAGACGAGGGGTTTATAATGGCTTTGTGATGATAATGAGCGATACCGTGTACTGTGATTCATGTCGTGGTTGGTTCTGTCACTGTCGCAATCCACACACACACATTTTCGAGTCACTCATCATCATCCCAAAGCCATCATAAACCTTCCATTTCATCAATACTAAAAAAAAAAACAGTGTCACGAACTTGAACACTTTTATCCATCTCAATCTCTTGCACCAGATCACTAAAAGATGACACGAACCTGAAGCATGATGAACTGAAAGTGTTTCAAAATGCAGAATATAACCGGAAAAAAACATCACAGCTATGGATTATGTTATTATACATACAGGACACTTTTTCCATCAAATTAAAACATCTATTCTATTCCCTTTTAGCAGGTTTTCATTCATTCATTTGGTTTGATAGCATGCTATATTGTTAGCATATCGCTTATCCTATGCGGATTACGCCACTCTACCTAATGGAGAACGAGCGTTGAATATGGTTACAATATTGCACGTTGGTCAAGACAACATGACGTCACACGTCAGAGCTCACGCGAATATCCAACGACGAAACTGTGCGTGTGCAGAACCGTTTCTTTATCCGTCAGGAAAAAGAAAAGACAAGGCTAATCCAGTGCTACTGCTAGGATTAGCTATGCTATAATTAAGCACTAAACAAACAGAAAACTGAAACTGAAGACGTGCTGAACACCCGAAAGTCTACCAAAACTTCATTAGATATTCTTCATGCATATTTACAAAAGAAAAACATACCAACGGGCATCGAAAAACTGGAAAAGAGACACATCAGAGATGTAAAATTTCCGTGCTAGCAAGCGACTGTGACAATTCGTAAACAAACATGGCCGTCAGTTTGCTTTGTTAAAAGTGGAAGATTTTGAGAAGAATTTTGGCTGCCAGGTCGCTCCATCGTGTGTAGCTGTCAATGTTGATTTTAAAAGTAACTAAATTAATTACACAGGGAAATGAATACTCAAGTCTGAGTGAAAAATGCTGTGTCGAGCGTGCGTGGAAAGAGAGTCTGGAGGCAGAAATCTTAGTTTTCTGTGCTAGTAGCACTCGGTAGCACTGGTTTTGAGTGAACTAGCGTTGGCCTTCGCTATCACTACTGCTGAATGCTAAACCAGCTGGAAGGTAACTGGACTGCTGTGCTAACGGCACCGAGTAACGGGTAAACTACTGTAGTGTTTGCCTTCAAGTATGCCAATATGACGAGTGTGTACACGTATTATAATAATAACAAATACTGGCTGGCTTTTTTTTTCGTGCTCTATCAGATATATTCCATTCAGCTAACGTGATCTTGAACTCATCTACGACTTGTTCAAAATCATGTTAGCCGAATGAGATACAGTGAACCCTCGCTATAACGCGGTTCATCTTTCGCGGCTTCGCTGTTTCGCGGATTTTTTTTTTTTTTTACAGTGCATTGTGTTCAGAATCCTGATTGGCTAAGGGACTGTAGTCTAGAAGTGAAAAAAGTTGATATTGGTCTTTCACTTACACCAGTGTCAACCGTTTCCGTGCCTCGTCTCTGTACAGCCTGCCAAATTTACGTTTGCAATTTTTTTCCATGCCAAAACCCACAATGTCGACGAAACGTCCTGCACCGACAAAGGCACCTCCAGATGCGCCCAAAAGGCAGAGGAGGATGCTAACTATCGCAGAAAAGTTAAACTTTTGGACATGCTGAAGGAAGGTAGAAGCTATGCTGCTGTGGGGCGCCATTACGGAATAAATGAATCTTCGGTTCGTTCCATAAAGAAGGAGGAAAATAAAATAAGGACGACAGCAGCAATAAGTTTTAACAAGGATGCAAAAAGGGTTGTGACTGTCCGCAACAAGACCAACAACTACCCATAACTATGTTCTTCTCTCGGAAAAAGACACCTGCACCACAGCCTTCAGCAGAAAATGACGCTACAGCGGAGCGGAGTCAGGACGAAGAGGCACAGTCAGAGGGACTGTGAAATACGCGTGAGTCGCAATGTGTCTAACCACGTATTCATTATTAAAAATATTATTTTACAGTATTATTACAGTATTATTATTTTAAAAGTATTAAAAACTGTCATAGTTATTTGCAAGAACTTTTTTTTTTATTTCTTAAACAAATGCTTTACATTTGTATTGTATAATAGTTGTAAAAAAATAAAGTTGACTATTTCACGGATTTCGCCTATCGCGGGTCCTTTTTGGAACGTAACCCCCCGCGATAAACGAGGGTTCACTGTATATCGGATATACCACTCAGAGCCAGCCATTATTATTTAAACACTGATCAGCCATAACATTAAAACCACTGACAAAGTGAAATGAATAACATTATCTCATTACAGTGGCACCGGTCAAGGGGTGGGATCTATTAGGAAGCAAGAGAACGGTCAGTTCTTGAAGTTGATGTGTTGGAAGCAGGAAAAATGGGCAAGCGTAAGGATCTGAGGGACTTTGACAAGGGCCAAATTGTGATGACTAGATGACTGGGTCTGAGCATCTCCAAAATGGCACATCTTGTGGGGTGTTCCCAGTATGCAGTGGTTAGTACCTACCAAAAGTGATCCGAGGAAGGACAACTGGTGAACCAGTGACATGGTCATGGGTGTCGAAGGCTCATTGATTCTCATGGGGTACGAAGGCTAGCCCACATGGTCCAATCCCACAGAAAAGCTACTGTAGCACAAATTATTGACAAAAGTTAATGCTGGCTAAAATGGAAAGGTGCCATTTCAGAACGTACAACACATCGTATCTTGAAGCAGATGGGCTACAACAGGAGAAGACCACATTATCGGGTTCCACTCCTGTCAGCTACGAACAGGAATCTGAGGTTGTAGTAGGACACGGGCTCACAGAAATTGGACAGTTCAAGCTTGGAAAAGGACCAGGTGTTTCTTTTCCATTCTTCAGGTTAAAGACGTGGCCAGGGTCATCTGTGCTTTTCCTTCTCTCTTTGTATTCAGCATCAAATTATTGATAATCAGCACTGAGCTTTGTAGAAAAACGAGCAACTGAAATGTTGCCAGAGCCAATTACGCGAAAAATCATAACACAAAGAGGCAAATCAGCTGCACAACTCATCAGCAAGATGTTGCAATCAATATACCATCGTTTCTGAATAATTAGGTCACTTCCAATAAGACAAATTGTGTTTTATTGTCTAAGTGGGACCAAAATGACATCACAGAGCCCTATTATTATAATCTAGTTTTAGATTTTGTCGTCTGTTTATCCAAATGAGCACTACCATAACTACTGGTATATTACACAAAGAATTTGTACATAGAATCATCAACAAGGTCTTTTTCTGTAAAGATGTAAAGGCGTGGTGAAACAAACCAAAAGACCAAGAGCTTTTGGGATGTACCGTACGGGACAAGGTATATTATTAATTAGAAAGATTCTTCATCTCGTACAGTGGTTTGAGCTGCTCAGGAGCAGAGGACTGTCGGCTGAAAGTGTGTTCTTCAAATAAGATGCCAGTTATTCTTCTTTTACATGGTAGTCTTCCACCACCATGCCTCGAGCAGTGAGAACCCAGGAGAAGATGACATCCACAACAATGTGTTCCTGCTCTAGTATATCTCGTGACACAGTCGTGCCACAAGAGGAATGGAAATTAGAAATGGGATGCTGTTGCCACCATAAAACACAATGCATGTTTTATTCTCTTGGAGAAGTGCCATGGGTAAACCTTGGCAAAACACAGACAATAGAGCTTTTCTTTCAGTCTAATAATAGGAGTAAACTGGACAAGTTGCCCAGTGGACTGATTTGATCATCTGCCTGTATCATGGTAATGGCTTGAGATACTGTATGGTTCATAAAAGCACCGAATCTTCCTCAGAGAACTCCATCATGATGCCAGCAGTTTGGGATAATGATGTCCAGACTGTCTTTTGAAAAATGCATGGGTAGGGATTCATTAAAAATGGATAAAACAGCTTCAGGGCAGCAAGCTTTGACTGGAATATGTATGAAACACTTGATGTCTAGAAGGAGTTAAAAAAAAAAAAACCCTGGGGGAAAACTGAAATATGTTTTACTACCAACAGTCCAAACCAAGTAAAGTATATTAGATTCATTATACAGCTAGTATACATCTACAAAAGGTAGAACAGGACACCTGATTTGGTCATATGCTGAAGGTAGTGACCGCAATAATGATGTTTGCCCTTCAGGGTTGAAGATGACCATGACTTCAATTTGGTGGGTGGCGGTTGTGGGTCCGGAGGTGACTGATGAGGCCAATCCGGGTTTTGAAGGTACGCTCACATGTTGGGCACACGCGGGTAGGTGCTATAGCGGGGGTGGCGATAGTCCGAGCCTTCCGCGCAGCTCATTTCTTCTGGGCCTCAGTGATGCGTTTCATCTCCTGCTGCACAGGCGCCACTGGTGAGCTTTGCTCGCTATGCTGAACGATCCTGGCCACAATAAGAAGTTGTTGAGTACAGGTATTGGAAATGAGGTTCTCTCCATGACAAGATGAGGAGCATTGGAGCAGATCTCTTCCAAATCAAGAGGGGCCAGTGGAGGTGGTTTAGGCACCTTACAAAGACACCGCCTCATTCCCCCCCCATTAGAGCTGTATCAGACATGTCTGAAGTAGATCCAGGACCTGCTGGAGAGATTTTCTCTCACAACTGGCTTGGGAATATCTGGGGAGCCACCAGTTGGTGTTAGAATCTGTGGTCTGGGAAGTCTGGGCTGACCTTCTCAGCCTGTTGCCACCATAGCCCCCAGGAAGAGCAGAAGGAGAATGAATAAAGGTTTCCGGTAGAGGTGGTGGATGCTTCCCAACTGACCACTCCCAAGCCTCATCTTACCGTAGTTCCCTTCCCGTACAATCACTGGTTAGCAAGATCCGTCATCCATCATTAGCTCAGGCAAGTTTTCAGCGCTCTGGCAGGCACACCACGGTTTCCCATTAGTAATATTCTTTAGAATAAGATGAGGAAATTCATGAATAATTAATGAGTGTGGGTGGCTTCATGCGATTACAGAGCACTAAGCAGCTGCTACTTCATTCAATCATAGAGCAAGTAAATCCAGTAAATGATGGGAGATTGATGGGAAAGAGACACCTGATCCCCTGGCAGAGCAGAGAGGGTCTTTTCCAAAGCTATAAATGGATTTAAAAACAAATTAAAAAAAAATCCCACTTTCAAACGATCTATACTTTAGATCAAGTGTATTCAACTTCAAGAAGTTCAAATTACTAATGCCCGGATAAACAATAAATATGACTGAACGGTGACAACCGTTACCTTTTAATGCTTAATTTATGGAAATGAATAAGACATCCTTTTGAAATGCTTCTGATGAACAGCGCTGTGTCAAGTGTGTACCGCAAGGACTCTAGACAGATGAGACATCTGTTTTGAAGCAGAAAATACACTCACTGGCCACTTTAATAGGCACTTGTTCTTGATTTGAAGACGTTCTTGGCTGCAGGACTGAAACCCAATGTGGTCTTCTACTGTTGTATGCGGAGATGCTTTTCTGCTCACCACGGTTGTAAAGAGTTGCTATGAGTTACTATATCCTTCCTGGCAAAAAAAAAAGCTTGAACCAATCTGTCCATTTTCCTCTGACCTCTCTTGTCAACAAGGCATTTGTTTCCACCCACAATCACTCGATGCTTTTTTGTTTTTCGCACCATTCTATCTGTGTAAACTCTAGAGACTGTTGTGTGTGAAAACCCAAGGAGATCAGCAGTTTCTGAAATACTCAAACCAAAAATACTCATCTGGCTCAAACCAAAACACCCAGTGAAAGAAAGTCACACTTTGAGATCACAATTTTTCCCATTCTGATGTATGAACATCTCATCTCATCTCATTATCTCTAGCCGCTTTATCCTTCTACAGGGTCGCAGGCAAGCTGGAGCCTATCCCAGCTGACTACGGGGTGAAAGGCGGGGTACACCCTGGACAAGTCGCCAGGTCATCACAGGGCTGACACATAGACACAGACAACCATTCACACTCACATTCACACCTACGGTCAATTTAGAGTCACCAGTTAACCTAACCTGCATGTCTTTGGACTGTGGGGGAAACCGGAGCACCTGGAGGAAACCCACGCGGACACGGGGAGAACATGCAAACTCCACACAGAAAGGCCCTCGCCGGCCACGGGGCTCGAACCCGGACCTTCTTGCTGTGAGGCGACAGCGCTAACCACTACACCACCGTGCCGCCCCTGTCTAATCATTGTTCAACTTTTTTTTTTTAGACAACTCATCTTGTCACTTCCGACTAATCAGATCATAAATTAAATAAACAAACAATCTATGCTGTGAAAACGTTCTTGATGAGCTGCCTTCGGCTAAATCGTTTACTGAAATACGCATGATTGGACACAACAAGCTGCAAGAGGACGGAGACTGCAGGTCATATCGATCGGTTTTACATAACCGTGAGCTAAACGCATATTTATGACACCATAACTAATCAACTCATTTTGGTAACGTTAGCTAGCGATAAAACAAAATAAGCCATAGGGGAGAGTGGGGTAAATTGAGCCATTTCTTACTAATGCTGTCTTCTCAGCAAGGAAAAATGTTATAGCACAAAAACAAAACCACCCACATATAGTCCAGGATGTGTGCTGTAAATAGAAATGACAAGTACGTATCTATGACAAACGATAATGAAAAAATGACTTATCAAAAAAAAGTGGTGTGATGGCTCAACTTCCCCCACCTTAAGGGTAAGTTGAGCCATCTAAGTGGGTAAATTGAGCCACCTGGGGGTAAAGTGACCAATGCAGCTTTTCTCGTGTAAAACTCGAGCTTTACTTAAAATAATAAATAAATAGATAATGCAAGGGTATTGTTCTAAATATTTTAATACAGTGCAGACACAAAAATAACAACAGTGTATGCAAATCCTTTTCTAACTTCTTTAACTTTTTTAAATTCTTTAACTTGACCTAACATTCTTTATTGAACAAGGCTTTGTTTTTCTTACTCAACAACTAATTATTCCACATTCCAACCTTCAACGCTACAAGGAAATATGAAGTGCTGTTGCCTCCGTGCAGTTCCTCCTGCCTTTTGAGGTTGAGGTAACTTCTTCAGCACATCACTTTGTGGAAAAAGTGCCACATCATTTTCCTTGAAAGCGAAAGTGGGTTTCTCATTGGCAGTGCTTCCCCGGATTCTTCTCAGAAACCTTGCAGTCACTTCATCATTCTCTAGTTTTTCCACCATGCCAATGTAATTGTAGCTTCTGCTTTTGGCTTCAAACTTAACAATAACAAAGTCGCCAACTAACAGATCTCTGGTGCTTGGTTCATTTAAAGTCATAGAAATCGTACAAATGCCATTTTCAGACTTTTTAGGATTAAAATAACTAGTGGCTCAAGGTGGGGTAAGTTGAACCAGTGGCTCAATTTGACCCAAGGCAACTGGCTCACTTTACCCCACAGTCACCATTTTGGAAAAAACATCCTGTTCTGGCTAATCAGGCTAATCTTTAGCTAAATTATCACCATGATTTGATACACTAGCTAACCATCAACATGTATGATATATGTTTTTAGACCTTGATAAATTTGCTTTTAGCAAAATACCCTTTATATCTGATGTGTAAAAAATTTACTTTGACAAACAAAAAATGTATTTTTGTGAAAAAAACATACTTACCACGCAAGCATGGACATCTCTCCTTCACATGGAACAGCAAATGAATGGTGATTGTAGAATTTCTGATCACATGACTCTAAAGGTGTACCAGTGCCTTAATACAGGGGGTGGGTCAACTTACCCACTGGCTCAATTTACCCCCCTCTCCCCTACATGTCAACCTTTGGTCAATCAAACCTGTATAACCAACCTCCAAAATCTGTATTTCCCTTATAAAATCCATATAAGATGCAAATTAAAATAATTTACCTAAAATTTGAATGATAATTAGCAATGATATATCCCAGTTACTTTTTATTCAATATTAATAACAATAAACCTTCAGAATGAATACAAAGTATTTTTCCAGTCTCACCTGTGAAAGGTAATCCCATGTGATCTCGTTTGGACGGTAAACCTGTTGGTACAGTTAAACGCAGCACATGAATGAGGCATCTTTATTCTCGGCTACTGTATACCAGAGACGGCTGAAGAATCTCCACTTTGCCCCATCCAATATGGCGGCGAGGATGACGTATGATTCTACGCAGAAGGCGGCGTCTATGTTTATATGTCTATGACTTCACGGTTGGCGGGATTCTCGCAATGCGGTGTGCGCATGATCAAAAGTGGAACGAAGTCTCGTTACCACAAGATAACGCGCGATTTCATAAGACTCTTTACTGGCTGTGTGTGCTGTACAGTACGTTTATCATCGTGGGAATTGATTATAGCTCTAAATAAATATTGAAGTTTTTTTAAAGAATCCGTATAACTTTATTTATACGCCCGTATACTACGTTTATTGAATCAAATCCGTATAAAATACGGACATTCCGTATAGGTTGACATGTATGATAAGCACGAACAAAAATACGACAGCATTAGCATTCTAAACATAGCTAGCATATCAGAAGGTAACTAGCCAAGTACTCTTTGCAAACAAACAAACAAAAAAGCTGATTTTATTTTTATTTACCGCAGCGTTTACCGTGTTAAACGTGTTTAGTATGCTAACTAGGTGAACGTTAGCTAATCTGATCTGTCTTTCCCTTTATATCCATTTCCTCAAGTATTCCAACACTACTTTATACGAATACATACTGAAGGCCCAGAATTGGTCTCAACCCCAAACTCCATGACTCCATCCTGCAATTATTCAGAAACCCGCTTTGATGCAGCAGAAACAAAGCCTGAATGGAGCTTGGAAGCAGACAATTAAGACACCACTGTCATATAATTGAAGCATGAATTGATCTCTTGTGTACCCATGGGGGTCAGGGTGAAAGCTGTTTGTGATGGTGCTTGGGGTGGTCCCAGAGCCGGAGGGCAAGTTCATCCCTATTCACAGTCTCACAAAGGGGAGGGGGAGTCTGATTGATTTTCAACAGGAGACGAGGAACAAAGCAGGATGAAGTGTGTGTCTCGTCTCGTCTCAGTCGGCTTAAACCCCAGCTCCGGGATCCTTTTCTGTAGCGCTCAATGGAAAGCTGCTGCTCCAAAAGCAATCCATACATAGTTTACTTTCGTGAATAGTATAATCAATACAGTCATATTAACTTGTATGATAAAACTGGAATTAAATGAGTATCTGCTGTACATCAGAATACAGCCTAAAAAGTTTGACCATTAATTCCTGTCCCTTATTATAATAATCGCACGTTTTTAAAGATGACTCAATGCTAACAGCTAGGCTAACAAACCACCAGGGGCGGTCCTGGGGGCAGTCCGACTGGGCAGCCGCCCAGGGCGGCATCACGGGGGGGGGCGGCACGAGCGCGGGCGCGTAAAAAAAAAAACGGTCCCCCCAAAAAAAAAGGTCCCCCAAAAAACCCCCCCCCCCAAAAAAAACAAGACGGGCGTGTGTGTGTGTGAACATTTTGGATGGGGAAGCCCAATACCAAAGTTGCGCAGTTGACGTCATCAGTGTGTGTGTGTGTGCGCCTAACTTGTCGTATCCCCATAATATGCACAATCCCGCCAGCGGAACGTTGTACTAGTCATCAAAAAGACTTTACTACCATAGTACTACACTACTATGACATTACACAGAGTCTTAAGTAATACATTACGACTTGATCATTGCCATTCTGCTAACAGCAAATTTATAACGGGCCGTGTCCGCGACGTACAACACACGACGAGAAATGTTTAAACGACCATGTAAAGCTGTTAACATTCTGTTGGCTAATACAGAGCCCAACGCGGGGGGCGGCACAAGCGCGGGCGCGAAAAAAAAAAAACGGTCCCAAAAAAAAAAAAAGGTCCTCCAAAAAAAACCCCCGAAAAAAAAAAAACAAGACGGGAGGGCGCCAGCAGGGGGTTTCGCCCGGGGAGTAAATCACTCTAGGATCGCCACTGCAAACCACGACAATAATGCTAACGGTGTCTGCTAACAAATTTAGCTACGTGTTTTTTGCTCTTTTTTTTCCCCCTAACCACCAAGCTTTATTCTTGTTCTTGGAGACTATTATTGTAGTTCTTAGCACAATTAGCAAGAATTTGAAATAAAGTTCAGTCATAGCAATTTAGATTAACGCAAACTCAAAAATAAGCTACAGATTTCAGCTAGCACCTTTATTTGTGTGTTTGTTTTTAAACTGTACCTGACAATGATCATGGTTTCCTTTTCATCAAGACATCTGAAGCTTACAACTAGGGCTGTGCTCACAGCTCGCGATACTCGATTATGCACGATTTTCGGGCGTACGATACGATATCGTTTACTCACTTGAAAATCCCGTATATGACATTTCATGCATATCTCCCGGTTCTGTAGCAGGTTGTCATCAATTTTCACTTGATTTAAAGCATGTTTCATGCCAGAAATCGACGGAAATTCATGCTTGCAACCTGTTCCAACCAAAAACGTTTTTATTTACAAATGGCGCTTCCAGTTACTCAGGGCATGCGCACTAGAAATTAGGCGCTCTGCTTCAATGCGCTCTGCTACAGACACTGCAAGCCACTAATTACGTCCCCCATGTCTCCATGGCCTCGTCTCGAGACTCATTGATTGAATAATTTTGGCGCCAAACGTATTCGCCCCCTCTGCTTACAATACATTAAAGGAACAGTCCACCGTATTTCCATAATGAAATATGCTCTTACCTGAATTGAGACGAGCTGCTCCGTACCTCTCCGAGCTTTGCGCGACCTCCCAGTCAGTCAGACGCAGTCAGACGCGCTGTCACTCCTGTTAGCAATGTAGCTAGGCTCAGTATGGCCAACGGTATTTTTTGGGGCTGTAGTTAGATGCGACCAAACTCTTCCGCGTTTTTCCTGTTTACATAGGTTTATATGACCAGTGATATGAAACAAGTTCAGTTACACAAATTGAAACGTAGCGATTTTCTATGCTATGGAAAGTCCGCACTATAATGACAGGCGTACTAACACCTTCTGCGCGCTTCGGCAGCGCATTGATACGGAGCTCAGATATCAATGCGCTGTCGAAGCGCGCAGAAGGTGTTAGTACGCCTGTCATTATAGTGCAGACTTTCCATAGCATAGAAAATCGCTACGTTTCAAT
Organism: Neoarius graeffei; assembly: GCF_027579695.1. NCBI lineage: Eukaryota > Metazoa > Chordata > Actinopteri > Siluriformes > Ariidae > Neoarius > Neoarius graeffei. The sequence goes on from NC_083587.1 coordinate 55,199,924, forward strand.
TTGTGTAACTGAACTTGTTTCATATCACTGGTCATATAAACCTATGTAAACAGGAAAAACGCGGAAGAGTTTGGTCGCATCTAACTACAGCCCCAAAAAATACCATTGGCCATGCTGAGCCTAGCTACATTGCTAACAGGAGTGACAGCGCGTCTGACTGACTGGGAGGTCGCGCAAAGCTCGGAGAGGTACGGAGCAGCTCGTCTCAATTCAGGTAAGAGCATATTTCATTATGGAAATACGGTGGACTGTTCCTTTAAAGACATCGTTTAACTCGATATATCGCGATATATATGGTACGATATCGTGAGCAACTGATGGCAAACGAGCACAGCCCTACTTACAACAAACCTGAAATTCATTTTAGTGTTAGCATAAAGACTCAAACATGAATAATGATGACCGTTGTAATAATAGCTTAAAACAGCTAGCAACACACCCTTTTATTTGTTGTTTTTTTTGACATGACAAAATTAGCAAAGTAAATAGATTTAATTGCGATATGTGAGGTAAACATACTGTAACACATTATGATGATTTATTTTTCTATCCAGAATGTAATTGTAGCAAGGTTTTGGAATTAATTTCAGTACTAACATCAGTTACGCTGTTATGCTTTGTGTCACATATTGGCGTTTCAGCCTTGCGTATGTACGTACGGCGTATCAGGATACGTGGCGGTAACAAAGGAACGTCACAGCATCACCAGCTTACGTCGCTAATACTCTAGGATGCGTAACACGATCTCCTTGTACACCCGGGTGCGGCGTATTTTTAAGTCCACACTTAAAAATCCGTAGCACATACGTAGCAGCTTTGATACGTCACACATACGCTGTAAAAACGAAAGCTACGCAGCAGTGACGCTGCGGGAATGCTGCTCGAACTAGGGTTGGGCGGTATCCAAATTTTGATACCTTTAAACCGTCTCTGTGTTTTCCCGGGGTATACGGTATTACCGAGAAAAAAATAATATTTTGTTTCGGCCTACTGTGTAACGTGCGCCTATGCCTCAAATGTACTATTTAAAAGCAGCATAGCGAATTATGTGCATTGTGGTATGGATTAAGCAGCAAAGCGAATTTTGTGCATTGATGAATGGATTAAGAGATATTTCAAAGCATCACGCAACTCTTCCTTCATCTTGAAAATAGCATTCAACTGTCGTTTACACATGTCTGCGTTGAAACGCCATTTGCAGCACTATTTCACCTACTCCATCAAAAAAAACTACACGATGAGCAGGATCATACCCTTTCAAGCATGGGAAATAAAAAAAAGAAAAAGAATCAACCAACACCCAAGTCCGTTTAGACTGCGCGATAAACCATATTCTTCAGCGCAAATGAGGCGAACCTAATTCAAATGCGTGATAGCTGCACAAGGCAAAATCATATGGGCCCACGTCATGCCATGGCGGGGAAATTAATAATCAAATGGCCTTACCTTGCTTAAAACGTTGTCTTGATCACATAACTCCTTACAATTATTCCACTTAAATCCATACGGTTTAACACACCCAACAAAGATAGCAAGCGCATTGCTAATTCCCACCAGAAACCTAACAGTTTACGCTACGATGTTTTCTTCCGTTTCTTCAGTAGATGACATTTCAAACGTTTATTACCCACATCCCAAATGTCATACGTTATATTATTTTACCTTGTTGTTACTCATGTAACCTACTCAAAACACAACTCATTGGAGAGATCTCGTGGAAGTGGAGTACCCCAGGCTATGGTGTGCCTTGGGGGACATATTAGATTTTTCGTTTGGTTTGAAACCAAAATACTGCCACACTGCCGATGTTGTATTTTTTTTTTTTGCCACTAACTCGTTATCTTGACTTGTCATCTTTCAACCGCGGTCTCAGTCTCTTTTTTTTTAGATAGGACAGTATAGAGAGACAGGAAATGAGCGGGGGAGAGAGAGACGGGATCGGGAAATAACCTCGGGTCGGAATCGAACCCGGGTCCCCGGATTTATGGTACGGTGCCTTAGCCATCTGAGCCATGACACCGCCGGTCTCAGGCTCTTGCGAAGCTTTGTCAGACTCCAAATGTCACGCAGGGTTGCCATGGTAACGACATAAACAACCCTGCACGCGATGAGAACTTCTTTAGGAAATTGATAGAATTAGTGAAAATACGATCACACAGTTATTCGGGATGATCTTCAATTTATTATTTTATATTATGACCTCATGTACTCCATATTTATTTAGATATTATATATTTTTTTAAAATGACGGTAATGAGACCGATACTGTTGGTACTTTTGGATACCTCGGGATACCTTCTTACCGTAATACCGCCCAACCCTAGCTCGAACACCTATTACGCCGTGCAAACGCTTTAGTTGACATGCGTCTGATGAAGACGGCTCCGGGGCTGGTCGGGTGGATGCGGCTGATGTCTTCCTTCTTCCCTTGCCCTTTTGGGTCCTGACTTCTTTGCTAACATGATGCTTTCCTGACTGTGACAAATGACAACGAACGCAGCGTGGGGGCCCCCTGTTATACCCACCTGTGAACGCCGCAGGTACGCAGCAGCAACATCACACGTAAGGACGAAACGCCATGCTAATGAAACGGTTACGCCAAGGCAACGCATCATACACCACAGCTTTACGTCCCTTGAACCCCGTATAAACCCCAGATGCGCCATAGTAACGCCACACATGCACCGTGTACAAAATACGCCTCATTTCTTGGCGTTTTACCCACACGCCGCTTACGTGGCAAGATACGAGACGGTGTGACACAAGCATTACTAACAGTAACCGTGCTAATATAACTCCAGCTTAGATTTTCCACAAATCTTTAGCTAATTACTGAGCATAGCTTTTTTGTTTGTTTATTTTTCCAAGACCATTACTGTAGATTACAAGAACGTGAATGAATGCGTTTTCAAAACAGATTTCAGTGTTAGCAGTTAGGCTAACACCACAACAGTGCAAATTATCATAGTAAATTCTTATGCCTTTGTGATGCGTCTTTTAGATTAGCTTCTGGAGGCAACATGGCCACACTTTACAGGGGCTGTTATTATTAGCACATCCGGCCGACAGGTGATGAGTTTATGCCGTCATGTGTTGTCCGTTGTCCGTCCGGCGTCATCCACATTTCACAAAAATCGGTACCCAGGACACGCTAGAGGGACTATGTCTCTCGGCTGGCCTGGGAACGCCTCGGTGTTCTTCCCGAGGAGCTGGCCGAGGTGTCTGGGGAAAGGGAAGTTTGGGCTTCCATGCTTAGACTGCTGCCTCCGCGACCCGGTCCCGGATAAGCGGAAGAAGACGAGACAAGACGGTCCTTCTCTCGCAATTCTTCCCCGATTGTTATTCTTTCTGGCAGGAAGGTAGGTCTGCCTGGGGTACATATAGCTTCTGCCTAAATTTGCATAATTGCAATTAATAATGAAGATATGGAGTAATTAAGCCGTAACGAGCAGGTTCCACACAAATTGCTTCGTCTCCCTTAATTCTTCACCAATTTTGATTCTTTCTGGCATGAAGGTAGGGGTATGTAGGGTGCATATAACTTCTACTCAGATTTCCTTCATTGCAGTTATTAATGAAGTTATGGACTAATTAAGCCTTAATGAGCAGTTCAACAAAAATCACCATTTCTCGGTCAATTCCTCGCCGTTTTGGATTCTTTCTGACAAACAGGTCGGTATTCCAAGTGCGTATATAGCTTCGATATATAGCTTGTACATAGCTTGCAACATTTATTGTGGAACTTTAGATTGTTCCTTCTGGACTAGACGGGGCCGGAGCGAGCTACGCCGTCACTGACAGTCTCGTTAAGAACTCCAGTTGTGTTGGCGAGACAGATTAATGACATAGGGTTTGACTACACGTGCCTCTGACTTGTGATATGAGCCAACTTGGAGATATCGGAAAATGGCACCATGGTGGGAAAACGTGCTCCATGCTCTGGAAAAAATGTATCCCATTTTGCACCCTGGGTATAAAAAAATAATAAGACAATACTGGGACTAGAACTCCATACACACCACAACTGCGATCATACAAGTGGTGCAACTTGTCCAGAACAATAGTACTCATCTCGTCCAAGTGTCTCCATCGTCCAAGGCGAGAAAGAAAGAGACACTGTTATATTCTGGACCTTATACAAGTCCGTGACCCCCATCTCCATATACCCCATTCTCCAGAGTGCTGTTCACCCCCATGGCTCTCTCATTTGGTTCGGTCAGTGCATCCCCAGACCACAATGCCTTTCTGTCTGCCTGGGAGATCTTTATGGAGGAGGAGGCGCTGAGTTTCACTTCCACTTCACAAAACACACTACACAAAGGACAAGCTGTTATTCATCGCAGCCACCCAGGGCTGATTTTATAGGGGAAACTCAACAAACACTATAGTGTGTGAGGGAGAAGAATGGCTCCCAGTGTTCCTTCCAACAGGGCCCACCCTTCTGTCGTAAAAATATTATTTCAGCCCCTAACTAGTTCCTTGTCTTCCAGGAGTACTCCTGGACTCTCCTTTATCACACCCAGACAGCACTGCAGTATCTTGCCTCCAGGATCCTACTCCTGTTGTTGTTCTGCAATATAATAATATCCTGTGCTTTCATTGTGCTCTCGCATTATTTGCTGTCTTACGTATTGCGCTGTGATCCTTGAGGCTTACCATCAAAGGCATAGAGTAATCTTATTGTTAGACTACATTACATGGTCAATTACATGGCTCTATTTGGGTTCTACAGCCATGTAAACCGGTTAAATGCAAGTTCAAGCGTAAGTCGGGGTGTAAAGTTGATCCCTGAGAAGAGCTGGTTTAAAACTAGCATGGTGTTCCATTTCATTTCCATCACATATACTTAAAGGTTAAATAGCTGATTTAAAAAAAAAAGGTTTCTTACTACTATAAATGGCATCAGCTAGGCATGTAACAATACACCTATTTCACAATTCGATTTCATTCATGATACTGGGTTCACATTTCGATTTTCCCATTATATTTTTTTTAAATAAATTAATTAATTTAAAAAAAATTCAATTAAGAAAATTTTATTACCAAAAAAAAAAAAATCAACATTTATTTCCCTATTCATTAACTTAAATATTCTTTTTGTTAAATTAGGGGAAAAAAAACAACCTTTGTTTCCTTTTATTAATAACAAACAATAATGTATAAAAGGTTGGCATAAAATATATTATTCTATCCACATTCACTGGATATGAGCAATCATGCTCTCTGATTGGCTGATCTACCACTAGGATATCAACTCATATACCACAAGAAGAGAAAACAAAATGGCGGCAAGTGTTGCTGAACCAACCAAGAATGAAATAAAAACTCTACTCAAAAACAAAATCCTAAAAAAATACAAAAAATACAGAATAAAAGTATTTGATGGTAAGAACATATCTTTCTCTTTAAATTTCAAAAATCATTATAATAGCATTTTTCACAAACTGCGACCATCATTTCGCTGGTCTGTTTACGTTCTCAGCCGAAATGATTTTGTCGGCTGTTTTGTATAAAGTTTTTATTGATCAGATTTTGCAAACAGTAAAAATGCTCCGTTTCTCAAAATCCAGTGAATGTGGACAGAATAAAACAATTATTCCACTGAATCTCGTCATGCATGGCTTATAGCCGACGAGGCGTGCCATCAGCTCATGTACGACTCGATTTCATGGAATAACTTTTAAATAGCCTATTAACTAAAATATTTCTTTTATTTTATAAAAAAATACTTCTTTTATTCTAAATAAACTTACGAACATTTGTACTACCTTAATTTGCTTCTTTTTTCTTTAGCTTTCAGAAGTCTGTAAAAAAAAAAAAAGAGAGCTCTGATTTTTTAGTAAATCTATTAGTCCAGTCAAATCACACAACACCTCTGTCACGTTGTAGATATTTTTTTTTGTGTGCGCCTTTGTAGCATTAGAGCTGTGTTACTTCCGTCTTGGGTGAAATCACAGGTATTCCCGCTATTGTACATTATTGTGCCCTGCTGTCTGAACAACGCAATTACAGTGGGAAAAAACCTAAGATTACGCAGCCTGATGATAACAACAACAATGTGTTGCCAGGCAAAACAAACCTCGCCTGGTAGCACTTATGATGAATATGAAGGAAGATATCGCAAAAAAAAAAAAAGGTACCCTTTGGGTGCATGTGGCTACTGCTTAGAAATAAAATTGTTTTCTGATACCATACCATGCCTAAACAGAAAATATAGCGCGCATATATATATATATATATATATATATATATATATATATATATGTGATTCCACGCTTATGGGTACTGAAATGGGGACATGAACTTATTCACCTAAAACCATTTCTTTTTTTACCATCAGGTCACAAAACATGTAATCTTTAATGAATGATATGTTAAAAGATAACTTTAATTTTCTGAGATGTAATAAAAACACATTTATATGCCAAAGTCAAGCCTATGAGTTCCAAAATGATGTCTGTTCCATTACTTCTGTTACGATTGTCCATCTCGCGTCTGTTACAAATTAATTACAATCTAGCTATATACCATGTTAATCTTATTGAAAGAATGTGTATGTTTATTCTACTACACATGTTTATTAATTATATTTGCTAAAACATCACCTTCCTATGTTTCAAAAAGTAATTCTACATTGTTAAAATTGAGAATATATATGTCCACAACACTTCTGTTACGTTCTGACTTTGGCATATAAATATGTTTTTATTACATCTCAGAAAATTAAAGTTATCTTTTAACATATCATTCATTAAAGATTACATGTTTTGTGACCTGATGGTAAAAAAAAAGAAATGGTTTTAGGTGAATTTTTAAAAATAAGTTCATGTCCCCATTTCAGTACCCATAAGCGTGGAATCACTCATATATATATATATATATATATATATATATATATATACACACACACACTCTATAAATACCAAGTGTCTGTACTTTATATTATTCTACTCTTACCTCTTACAGTTTTCGAAACTGAAACCTCCAAATCAAGGCTGACAGACACACGCTGTCACCATGACCCAAACTCTTATTTCCTGGAAAAGGCCCGGTGCTAAAGCTCAGTGGAACGCACTTTCCGTCTGTAATAAGCATGAACATGTCTGAAAGTGATTTCTTTAGTCTAGTCCATTTATTTCGAATGGTGAACCGAATTGCATACAGTCACCGGCCATATTAATCGGAATGTGTGTATGCGCATGTGCAGTGCGCGACTGTTATACTCTTACATTCTTACAGCACGATGACGTAGTGGCCAGCGCCTCTATATGAGGCAGTAGACACAACAAAAATGATTTTGACCTGTTTGGTGACCTTGACCGGATGACCCTCAAAATGTTGGAGGTTCTATTTGAGATCAATGCCCATCTATCCTGAAAGTTTCATGAAGATTGATCCAGCCATTTTCCCGTAATATCATTTACAAAAAAAAAAAAAGAAACCCGACCGAAATAATAATAATAATAATAATAATACATTTTTATTGCATCAGTTTGAATAACCATAAATTTGTATCTCAGTTTATCATCGCATGATATACCGTTACATGCCTAGCGTCAGCACAAGTATATTTTGTGGCTGGGAAAATGTGTTTGTAAAACTGTGGTCTGGATGGGAAATCTTGTTTGTGTTCACACGGACAGCCTGTCAGTCTTCATAGACACTCCCCAATGCCTCTTCACTCCACGCCATCGAAACATCGAATCTCAGAACATTGAATATGGCAAAATCTGTGACCAGGGAGCCACAAAAAAAAAGAAAAAAATGTAGTAAGACTAGGATAAATATTGATATAGCTTTTCCAAGAAGGGACAACTGCATACTTATGAATTGGATGGACTAATAATAATAATAATAATAATAATAATGATTTATAGTGCGCATGTTACATTGAACATGTTCAGATGCACATTACAGGAGATAAATTACAATAAAATATAATTAGCCTGTCTTACACCCGGGTCAAACATTGCACCCCACATAGGCTAGACCCAACATAAAGAAACCTAAACAATAAGCTTTGCTCACTTGCATTTGGCCCGGCCCATGCAGAGCACAGCACCTAACCCAGGCTAAGAATAACTATAATTATTTTTTTCGCGGTCCGGTTTCCATCAAATCCTGCGCTCTGATTGGCTGGCAAGCAGGTCCGTATCCTACGATACGGACCCCAGTTACGGACCCCGGTTACAGACCTCTGGCGACTCGCTCGTTCACAGCAACAACAAACATGGTAGCAATTTTTGTCAACATTTATTTTCGCATTTCTCAGGAGAATAGCATTAATTTTACAGCATGGATAGCGATAACGACAGTCTTCACAGCGAAAGCGAGTTTTACTACCCTGAGGAAGACGAAATAAAAGAAAACATTTCAGGAGAAAGCTAAAAACCTGTAACTGTTGCTAACGTTGAGCAAAAACATGGCTGAATCCTGAATGACTCAATTTTGTATAAATAGGGGACTACGTAGGCGGCAAAATTTAGTTTTTTTTCCTGCCATTGAAGTGCACTTGTATACCGAGGAGGAGGTATACCATTTGCATTACAGCCGTGAATGAGGATTCAAAATGGTGGCTCGGCTCGGTTTTCCCTTTCGGGCGCTCTCGTTTTCTGTTAGAATTTGGTAAAGAAAAAAAGAAATATATTATTTACCAGCTTAAGGTCGGTCCGTATGGTGAAATACCGTGACCTCGGAGTACTTTCAAGACCTCGGTCACGGTATTTCACGATACAGACCTCCCAGCTGGTAAATAACAGATACTGTATACATGAACTTCACTTAAATATATATTATACTCAAATTATATCTAACTAATGCTGTAATAGTAAAGAAAATTAAAATTGAATATGCCATAAGGGCGGCACGGTGGTGTAGTGGTTAACGCTGTCGCCTCACAGCAAGAAGGTCTGGGTTCGAGCCCCGGGGCCGGCGAGGGCCTTTCTGTACGGAGTTTGCATGTTCTCCCCGTGTCCGCGTGGGTTTCCTCCGGGTGCTCCGGTTTCCCCCACAGTCCAAAGACATGCAGGTTAGGTTAACTGGTGACTCTAAATTGACCGTAGGTGTGAATGTGAGTGTGAATGGTTGTCTGTGTCTATGTGTCAGCCCTGTGATGACTTGGCGACTTGTCCAGGGTGTACCCCGCCTTTCGCCCGTAGTCAGCTGGGATAGGCTCCAGCTTGCCTGCGACCCTGTAGAACAGTATAAAGCGGCTAGAGATAATGAGATAATGAGATGAATATGCCGTAATATAAACATTAAAATAAAATTATTCTACTGGCAGCGATATGCCTCCCTGAATAGAGGAGTTTTCAGGACGCGTTTAAAAGCATCTACATTAGTGACGCTGACGCCGCTAAGCAACATACCAGGATAAGTTTTAAGTTAAACTTAAAGCGATGCTAAAACTATGTTAGTCAGTTCAACTGTATTTTTTTTTTGAGTCCATAAACTCAAACCTATTTACATTCAAACTAGGCTACAATAGAGTTTACGTTCTACTTATACAACCAGCCACAGATTTATCGTCTAACCTAATGCAAGAGCCTTAAAGCCTAAACAACAGTCATAACGTTTCGCAGATGTGCAACACCATTAACTGTAACTATAAACAGATATTTTTTTAAGTGCCATTCTTTAATAAACAAAGTGCAATCACTGGCAAACTGCTTTGCTAGAAGAAGAATCCATTTAGGGGCAAGCTGTTATAAGAAACTAATGAACTTCAGGGTGGTTATAGCAACTCCACTCTTTTTATGTACTGCACATTTGATTGTTTTATTCCATCACTTGAGAAAACTCAGACACTCTTCAAGTGTCGTCTGCCTGAGCGACTCAGTCGTGCCATGCTTACACGCTTTCAGACCCCTGAAGCTCTGCCTATGCAGCCGTCATCCAGCCGAAACGCACCCTTCACGCATCTGAGAGCAGCGCAGCTAACCTGCAGCGGAACCCTGTCATCACAGAGAGGGAGAAAACAGCACGGCAGGCAAAGGCGAAGAAGCAAAATCAGACAGAAGAAAGACGGCTGTGTTGTAAACAGGGGGCATGGATGGATGGATGGATGGATGGATGGATGGATGGATGGATGGAGGAACGAGCTTCCTGCTTAAATCAAAACAAGCTTTATCGATGAGCTTTTATTCTGTTTTTGACAGAAAGTCTCGGGCTGCATTACAAATTCAAATGACAAAAAAAAATCGAATTCGAGTGATGCTTATCGACATGCAACTAATCAAACTAAATTCAATTTCATTTTATTTGTATGGTGCTTTTAATAACAGATATTGTCACAACAAACAAGCCAGAAGCATAAACTTGCCGAGACGTCATCAGAATCTCAAGAAACCTTGAGATTTGACCCATCCGCTTCTAAAGGATGCCAGATATTACTTTGCAGTGCTGTAGTCGAGTCACGAAACCTCGAATCCGAGTCCAGTCTCGAGTCAAGTCATTAGAGAAAATTTCGAGTCGAGTCCACTATTGATCCGAGTCGAGCCCGAGAACAAGACTCCAACGGCACCATTTGACGGTGGCTGTTGCTGCCTTTATGTGAAAGCGTCTCTGCTACTGTACTGGACTAACGTTACTGCTCGACTGCCCCATTTTAGTGAACAGGCTACAGATAAAAAGCTTCTTCGTCGCTCAGCAAGCCCCGCCCACTATAACATGAGAGAGGGTTAACACTAGCTAGTTCATCACTCAGCAAGCCCCGCCCACTATCAACAGAGCAATGAACATAGCATGTCACTTCCTTCTCTGGGCGGAGTCTTGCCAAATGACGATTGAAGTTCGAGGTTGTCCCCGTCGTCTCCTCGATAGTTCTTCTACACATGGAACACATAGCAGTGCATTTTTTCCCACTGAACGAGAAGTCTGTATAAGCAAAGCGGACAATCCTAGGGGCTTCTCTCCAGGCATTTTAACGACATTAACGTTAGTTTGTTCCTGAACATGATGTATGAACAGGTGAATGTGCATTCTCTTGCACGAAATTAGTATAAAAATTAATGTAGATATAAATATCTTATGCCAAATTAGTATGGCATGTTACAAAAAATAAATAAAGATTCCGAGTCCTCGTCTCCAATTTACGAGTCCAAATGCAGTTAATGCACGAGTCCGAGTCCAAGTCCAAGTCAAGTCACGAGTCCTTAAAATTAGGGCACGAGTCGGACTCGAGTACTACAAGCCTGCTACACTGATTGTAAATTATTAAAAAGTATACAGGTGTAGAGCAAAGAAAAGTAGTACAAAGTGTGGTAAAAGGATGTTCAGTAGAAAGATATTGTGAATAAAAGTCTTGGGATGAGCACAGGACAGTATTTATAATTACAGCAGCAGTTCAACAACACAAAATTAACATCTCCAGCAGTTCTATACACATGGAAACGCATTAAACACTGATTATGTTCAACTAGAATTTGATTAATTCTATGTCTTTACTTTCACAAAGGAGCTGGAAGGCTAATGTAGCCAACGAGGAGTAAACCAGTGAGCCAACACCCAAACTTTGTCAACGAATACCCAAAATATTTATATCGTTACGCTACACATTCATCTCATTTTTTAATTCAACTCATTAAAACAACCAAATCAGGCATACAAAACATATAAAATGATAAAATGTGCAATATATAACGGTCTACATTTTCCAAAAAGTGCAATTAAGTGTATACACACACACACAGTGCTCAGCGTAAATGAGTACACCCCCTTTGAAAAGTAACATGTTAAACAATATCCCAATGAACACCAACAATTTCCAAAATGTTGACAAGACAAAGTTTAATATAACATCTGTTTAACTTCTAACGTGAAAGTAAGGTTAATAATATAAACTTAGATGACACATTTTTCAGTTTTACTCAAATTAGGGTGGTGCAAAAATGAGTACACCCAACAACAAAAACTACTACATCTAGTACTTTGTATGGCCTCCATGATTTTTAATGACAGCACCAAGTCTTCTAGGCATGGAATGAACAAATTGGTGACATTTTGCAACATCAATCTTTTCCCATTCTTCAACAATGACCTCTTTTAGTGGCTGGATGCTGGATGGAGAGTGATGCTCAACTTGTCTCTTCAGAATTCCCCAAAGAAAATAATTTCTTTCCACCACAAAGGTGAAGGCTACAAGAAGATCAGCAAAGCTTTACTTATCAGTCAGAATACTGTAGCAAAAGTGGTACAAAAATGTAAGAAAGATGGAACTGCAACCATCTCACAGAGACGTCCAGGTCGTCCACGGAAGTTAACACCTCGACAGGAGCGTCTTCTGATGAGAAGCGTTGACGAAAATCGGCATGCAAGTTCACTGCAGTTATCTAAAGAAGTAGAAAGCCAAACTGGGGTGACTATTTCCCGTGACACAATACGGCGTACACTGCAGAGGAATGGCATGCATGGATGCCGTCCACAAAAGAAGCCTCTCCTAAAGCCCAGGCACAAAAAAGCCCGCCTAGAGTTTGCCAGGGCCCATGCTGACAAAGATGAAGACTACTGGGACTCTATACTCTGGAGTGATTAGACCAAGATAAATGTTTTTGGAACTGATGGCTTCAAAACTGTATGGCGTCGCAAAGGTGAGGAATACAAAGGAAAATGCCTGGTGCCTACAGTGAAACATGGTGGTGGCAGCGTCCTTATGTGGGGCTGCATGAGTGCTGCTGGTGTCGGGGAGCTGCATTTCATTGATGGCATCATGAATTCACAGACGTATTGCTCTATACTGAAAGAGAAGATGCTACCATCACTCCGTGCCCTTGGTCGTCGTGCACTTTTCCAACATGACTAAACACACATCTAAGGCCACTGTTGGATTTCTGAAGAAGAACAGGGTGAAAGTGATTCAGTGGCCAAGTATGTCTCCTGATCTGAACCCAATCAAACACCTATGGGGAATTCTGAAGAGATAAGTTGAGCATCACTCTCCATCCAGCATCCAGCCACTAAAAGAGGTCGTTGTTGAAGAATGGAAAAAGATTGATGTTGCAAAATGTCGCCAACTTGTTCATTCCATGCCTAGAAGACTTGGTGCTGTCATTAAAAATCATGGAGGCCATACAAAGTACTAGATGTAGTAGTTTTTGTTGTGGGGTGTACTCATTTTTGCACGACCCTAATTTGAGTAAAACTGAAAAATGTGTAATCTAAGTTTATATTATTAACCTTACTTTCCTGTTAGAAGTTAAACAGATGCTATATTAAACTTTGTCTTGTCAACATTTTGGAAATTGTTGGTGTTCATTGAGATATTGTTTAACATGTTACTTTTCAAAGGGGGTGTACTCATTTACGCTCAGCACTGTAAGAGAGCACTTTTCAGATGAAAAAAGAAAACATAATGAAAGCTGCTGGGTTTTGGTGCAAACTGAAGCAGGAAGTGTGACAGTCAAAGTGTCCAGAAGAACTGTGGCTGGTTCTGTAAGATGCTCAGTAAAACCTACAGCTCATTTCCTTATCAAACTGCACTCACTGGACCTCAGACTACTATTTTTTTTTTTTTAAAAGCAAACGGTCGCCTCACACCAAATATTGACTTTGTTTCATTTATTATGGCTTACTGATTACTGTTTATAGTATTTTTTTAATGTTGAAACATTTCATTTAATTATTTTTAAGCCATTTTTCATCTGCAGCGTTTCTTTACACGTGCCTAAGACTTTTGCACAGTCCTATATATTTCAGCGACAGGCACTTGGTTAACATGATAATGTAATTAATGATGTCACCTCGTGAATTGGGCTACATATTGTAGCTTGTAGTCTAGCTTAGGCAAACACAACAATAACTTTTAAGATACTGCTGACTGGAAAGGCACATGGTAGCATGCATCCCGCCGCCAAGCCAGATATTTGGATTTGCATTAAAATCTAAATCAACTGTTCCTTGGCCCATGGCCCACCTTTGCTCAAACTTTTATCAAAATCCCTTCAATACTTTTTGAGTTACATTGGGGACAGAAAACAAAATGCTGGATCCACATACATATCTGGCTCCTGGATCCACACACACATCCAGATTTGTATCCGAATCTAAATCAATTGCTCCTTGGCCCATGGCTCACCTTTCCACCAAATTTCATAAAAATCCGTTCACTAATTTTTGAGTTATGTTGGGAACAGCAAACAAACTGAGGTGAAAATATAACCTCTACAGAGGTAACAACAAATTTAGCTACCTACAGTACCCACCTTCCTAGACACTTATTATTATTATTATTATTATTATTATTATTACGTGCTTTAAATGACACCATTATGCTACGCTCATTTTTATCTAGAAGTATGTGAACCCTGAACAACCGAGTCACGCGGGTAGAATACGCAAAACAGGACACGGAGCTAAACGTGATAGTCAAATTTGAACAAATTTAATATCAAATTAATGCATATGAGCATCTACAGAACATCCAGTTTTGATTTACAATTTCTCATTTAAATTAAAGCTATTCAGCCTTTCAGTTTCATAAAATTGGTGAAATTTACTTCCTTCTGAAATGTGGTTATTGTGATATATGTATATTTCTGTAATATCTCAAAATATCAGGCCATTCTGTTCTGTGGCTGGGAAGTTATTTAATTTGAGGGGATTAAAGCAAATAATGTGCATGAAATCGCTCGCTTCGTGCAGTCAGGCAGACAGAGGAAGTCCGTGTGTGTGCAATGCATGCGCAGGTTTACCTTCGACCGTGCACTAACAGTTCCATCATTCTGTCGCTAAACGAACAGCTGATCACACCGAGGTGCTCGCTGAGTGCCGATATTTATTAGTTTGGTCCTGCGTTTCCTTTCCTTCGTATATAACATAACGTCTTTTCTTCTTGCTTTCTGTTACTGTAGTCGGTCTTTCACGTTTCATTCACATCCTCCGTTTTCTCTCCTGTTTCAAATTTGTATCCTACAGTGCCTTGTGCGAACAGGGAAAGCCCACCATGTGATGCATGACGTAGTATCTTGTATTGGGTCATGGTGAAGCAGGAAAAAATAGTGGAGAATTTAGGGCCACATGGCCTTAAATTAATTAATTGTTCTGTTTTTTTTTTTTTTTACTAATAAAATTGGAAGTCTGTGATTCAAATTCAGTAAACAAAAATAATTGGGTGTCGGGGAAAATTCTTTTTATGACCTACACTTGAAAAATCTGAAAGGCAGTCTAGCTTTAAGAGGCATGGCCTAATATTTACAGAAATCATTTTGGGTGAGAGACTTATTCCATGGCGGCACGGTGGTGTAGTGGTTAGCGCTGTCGCCTCACAGCAAGAAGGTCTGGGTTCAAGCCCCGGGGCCGGCGAGGGCCTTTCTGTGCGGAGATTGCATGTTCTCCCCGTGTCCGCGTGGGTTTCCTCCGGGTGCTCCGGTTTCCCCCACAGTCCAAAGACATGCAGGTTAGGTTAACTGGTGACTCTAAATTGACCGTAGGTGTGAATGTGAGTGTGAATGGTTGTCTGTGTCTATGTGTCAGCCCTGTGATGACCTGGCGACTTGTCCAGGGTGTACCCCGACTCTCGCCCGGAGTCAGCTGGGATAGGCTCCAGCTTGCCTGCGACCCTGTAGAAGGATAAAGTGGCTAGAGATAATGAGATGAATGAGATGAGACTTATTCCATGTAAGCAATGTTAGGTACATAGTCGCGTAGCTCCAGAGCAAAATTTAAGAAGGAATCCTTTTTTGAAAGGTCTACATTAGTGTTGAGGGGGAAATTATTATTATTATTATTTTTCATCAAACCATTTCTTTATACACTGTATGCTAAATCAATTCAGTTGTTCAGTGTGTCTGTATCACTAAGAGTTAACGCAACACAAACCTGCCTGTGAGTTATGCAACACACACAGTAACAAGTCTGTACTTCGAAAGGTTCAAATGCTTCACTGATTTCATTCATGACTGGAAGGCATGATAGCACAAGGTGTTTTTTTTTTTTCTCCCCCCATTTATGAATATCTGGTATGAAAATAGACTAGCATGTTTGAACAGGCATGGTTACTGCAATGAAGGTGGACTTATGGGTCAAATTTTTCTCAACTGCTTTAGGCTTGTCATTATCTGTGTTCCTGTATGAGCAAAAACCATGGTTATTAATAATAAAAATAATAAAGGCAGCTACTTGTCCAGTTTTGTACGTCCGACAGAGGGGATATAAAATTGTGCTTCCGATTCTCATTTTGGAAGAGAAACAACCCTGTGATGATGCCACCTTCCTCCAAAACAGGCTCAAACTCAATCCTGGGTATGGATTCAAGCGTGAAAACTCTCGTTGTTTGAAATGTACTGCACTGAACCACCTGATTTGGCACTTAGCTAATGTTCCATGCTTTCTTTCTGGAGTGCTTTTCTATAATATGTTGTTTTTTGGACGAGTTAGTGGAACCATTTATGGAAATTTTACACCCACTGGGACCATGAAAGGAGGTCCAAGAGAAAGACACAACCATCTGACAGAACAAGGCTGGCTGCAGGGTTTCCAATCTCTAACAGTGTTTCCTAATGAATTACGACACTGCTGTCTCCCACTCAACAGCTGAGCCAGTCCCTCTGCCGACTAAACAGCATTCATCAGATTAAAGCAATATCAGTTCACAGTAAGGCCACCTGTACATATTTCTGCATAAATGTGACCTAAAACGTCATCAGATTTTCACACAAGTCCTAAAAGTAGATAAAGAGAACCCAGTTAAACAAATGAGACAAAAATATTATACTTGGTCATTTATTTATTGAGGAAAATGATCCAATATTACATATCTGTGAGTGGCAAAAGTACGTGACCCTTTGCTTTCAGTATCTGGTGTGACCCCCTTGTGCAGCAATAACTGCAACTAAACGTTTGCGGTAACTGTTGATCAGTCCTGCACACCGGCTTGGAGGAATTTTAGCCCATTCCTCCGTACAGAACAGCTTCAACTCTGGGATGTTGGTGGGTTTCCTCACATGAACTGCTCACTTCAGGTCCTTCCACAACATTTCGATTGGATTAAGGTCAGGACTTTGACTTGGCCATTCCAAAACATTAACTTTATTCTTCTTTAACCATTCTTTGGTAGAGCGACTTGTGTGCTTAGGGTCGTTGTCTTGCTGCATGACCCACCTTCTCTTGAGATTCAGTTCATGGACAGATGTCCTGACATTTTCCTTTAGAATTCGCTGGTATAATTCAGAATTCATTGTTCCATCAATGATGGCAAGCCGTCCTGGCCCAGATGCAGCAAAACAGGCCCAAACCATGATACTACCACCACCACGTTTCACAGATGGGATAAGATTCTTATGCTGGAATGCAGTGTTTTCCTTTCTCCAAACATAACGCTTCTCATTTAAACCAAAAAGTTCTATTTTGGTCTCATCCGTCCACAAAACATTTTTCCAATAGCCTTCTGGCTTGTCCACGTGATCTCTAGTGAACTGCAGATGAGCAGCAATGTTCTTTTTGGAGAGCAGTGGCTTTCTCCTTGCAACCCTGCCATGTACACCATTGTTGTTCAGTGTTCTCCTGATGGTGGACTCATGAACATTAACATTAGCCAATGTGAGAGAGGCCTTCAGTTGCTTAGAAGTTACCCTGGGGTCCTTTGTGACCTCGCCGACTATTACATGCCTTGCTCTTGGAGTGATCTTTGTTGGTTGACCACTCCTGGGGAGGGTAACAATGGTCTTGAATTTCCTCCATTTGCACACAATCTGTCTGACTGTGGATTGGTGGAGTCCAAACTCTTTAGAGATGGTCTTGTAACCTTTTCCAGCCTGATGAGCATCAACAACGCTTTTTCTGAGGTCCTCAGAAATCTCCTTTGTTCGTGCCATGATACACTTCCACAAACATGTGTTGTGAAGATCAGACTTTGACAGATCCCTGTTCTTTAAATAAAACAGGGTGCCCACTCACACCTGATTGTCATCCCATTGATTGAAAACACCTGACTCTAATTTCACCTTCAAATTAACTGCTAATCCTAGAGGTTCACATACTTTTGCCACTCACAGATATGTAATATTGGATCATTTTCCTCAATAAATAAATGACCAAGTATAATATTTTTGTCTCATTTGTTTAATTGGGTTCTCTTTATCTACTTTTAGGACTTGTGTGAAAATCTGATGATGTTTTAGGTCATATTTATGCAGAAATATAGACAATTCTAAAGGGTTCACAAACTTTCAAGCACACACACAAGTGTAGAATGGAAGGCTGTAATTTCAGTGCATTTAGAGTAATGAAAGAGAATTGGCAGAACGCAGGTAGGAGACAAATTGAGCCAACGTCATGATGCAATTTTGACGAGATGCCCTCGAGTGTCAATCTGACTTGGCAAACGTACACACCACATGCAGTGGGTGTGAGTATACAATCAAAGAATTGAAAAGTCTGCATTTTTCTGAAGGTAGGGAATGTAAATGATTATATTATGTGGATGGACACGAGTGTTTTACTGTGAAATATGCCACTTGTTTTTCATACGAGCTCCATCCAGGACATGGAGAGCCAAAACCGTGACATAAATCTCTATATGTCACTTCTGAGGAAATCGATGAATTGTTTCAACAAATTTGGGTCCTTTTGTACCCAAATGGTACAAATTGGCATGGAGTGGTATATCAGATATATTCTATTCAGCTAGCATGATACTGAACGAGTTGAAGATGAGTAGCTGAATGGAATATATCTGATATACCATGAAAAAAGCCAGCCAATATTATTATTATTATTATTATTATTATACACACACACACTTCATAATCAGCATTCTCAAAAGCCAATGCTAGCTTACCCACGACTCCGTGTTGTTAGCGCGGCAGTCCAGTTACCTTCCAGCCAGTGTACCAGTGTAGTGTCAACGAAGGCCAACATGAGTGAAGTTGAATATTATTATTATTATTTTCCCTGTGTAATTTACCTAGTTACTTTTAAAATCAACACCGACAGCTACACACAACGGAGCAACTTGCTGCAAAAATTCTCTCAAAATCTTCCATATTTAACGAAGCAAACCTGGCGGCCATGTTTGTTTACAAACTGTCACAGTCACTCGCTAGTGCGGAAGTTTTATGTCTCCGACATGTGATATCATGTTGTCTTGACAACCGTGCAATATCGTAAACCATATTCAATGCTCATTCTCCATTGGGTAGAGTGACGTAATACACGTAGGCTAAGCGATATGCTAAGAATATTGCATGCTGTCAAACTAAAGGAAAGAAACCCACTAGTAGGGAATAGAACATGCTTTTATTCCATCGAAAAAGTATCCTGTATGTATAATAATTCACTCTGATGACGTCATTCCCAGTGTTTTCCCGTTGACTAGACGTGCGTTGTCAAAATGGCGAATTGGTCTCATCTCATCTCATTATCTGTAGCCGCTTTATCCTGTTCTACAGGGTCGCAGGCAAGCTGGAGCCTATCCCAGCTGACTACGGGCGAAAGGCGGAGTACACCCTGGACAAGTCGCCAGGTCATCACAGGGCTGACACATAGACACAGACAACCATTCACACTCACATTCACACCTACGGTCAATTTAGAGTCACCAGTTAACCTAACCTGCATGTCTTTGGACTGTGGGGGAAACCGGAGCACCCGGAGGAAACCCACACGGACACGTGGAGAACATGCAAACTCCGCACAGAAAGGCCCTCGCCGGCCCCGGGGCTTGAACCCAGACCTTCTTGCTGTGAGGCGACAGCGCTAACCACTACATCACCGTGCCGCCATGGAATAAGTCTCTCACCCAAAATGATTTCTGTAAATATTAGGCCATGCCTCTTAAAGCTAGACTGCCTTTCAGATTTTTCAAGTGTAGGTCATAAAAAGAATTTTCCCCGACACCCAATTATTTTTGTTTACTGAATTTGAATCACAGACTTCCAATTTTATTAGTTAAAAAAAAAACAGAACAATTAATTAATTTAAGGCCATGTGGCCCTAAATTCTCCACTATTTTTTCCTGCTTCACCATGACCCAATACAAGATACTACGTCATGCATCACATGGTGGGCTTTCCCTGTTCGCACAAGGCACTGTAGGATACAAATTTGAAACAGGAGAGAAAACGGAGGATGTGAATGAAACGTGAAAGACCGACTACAGTAACAGAAAGCAAGAAGAAAAGACGTTATGTTATATACGAAGGAAAGGAAACGCAGGACCAAACTAATAAATATCGGCGCTCAGTGAGCACCTCGGTGTGATCAGCTGTTCGTTTAGCGACAGAATGATGGAACTGTCAGTGCACGCTCAAAGGTAAACCTGCACATGCGCACACACACGGACTTCCTCTGCCTGCCTGACTGCGCGAAGCGAGCGATTTCATGCACATTATTTGCTTTAATCCCCTCAAATTAAATAACTTCCCAGCCACAGAACAGAATGGCCTGATATTTTGAGATATTACAGAAATATACATATATCACAATAACCACATTTCAGAAGGAACTAAATTTCACCAATTTTATGAAACTGAAAGGCTGAATAGCTTTAATTTAAATGAGAAATTGTAAAATAAAAACTGGAAGTTCTGTAGATGCTCATATGCAGTAATTTGATATTAAATTTATTCAAATTTGACTATCACGTTTAGCTCCGTGTCCTGTTTTGCGTATTCTGCCCGCGTGACCCGGTTGTTCAGGGTTCACATACTTCTAGATAAAAATGAGCGTAGCATAATGGTGTCATTTAAAGCACGTAATAATAATAATAATAATAATAATGATAATAATAATAATAAGTGTCTAGGAAGGTGGGTACTGTAGGTAGCTAAATTTGTTGTTACCTCTGTAGAGGTTATATTTTCACCTCAGTTTGTTTGCTGCTCCCAACATAACTCAAAAATTAGTGAACGGATTTTTATGAAATTTGGTGGAAAGGTGAGCCATGGGCCAAGGAGCAATTGATTTAGATTCGGATACAAATCTGGATGTGTGTGTGGATCCAGGAGCCAGATATGTATGTGGATCCAGCATTTTGTTTTCTGTCCCCAATGTAACTCAAAAAGTATTGAAGGGATTTTGATAAAAGTTTGAGCAAAGGTGGGCCATGGGCCAAGGAACAGTTGATTTAGATTTTAATGCAAATCCAAATATCTGGCTTGGCGGCGGGATGCATGCTATCATGTGCCTTTCCAGTCAGCAGTATCTTAAAAGTTATTGTTGTGTTTGCCTAAGCTAGACTACAAGCTACAATATGTAGCCCAATTCACAAGGTGACATCATTAATTACATTATCATGTTAACCAAGTGCCTGTCGCTGAAATATATAGGACTGTGCAAAAGTCTTAGGCATGTGTAAAGAAACGCTGCAGATGAAAAATGGCTTAAAAATAATTAAATGAAATGTTTCAACATTAAAAAAATACTATAAACAGTAATCAGTAAGCCATAATAAATGACTGTGTGGAGTTTGCATGTTCTCCCCGTGTCCGCGTGGGTTTCCTCCGGGTGCTCCGGTTTCCCCCACAGTCCAAAGACATGCAGGTTAGGTTAACTGGTGACTCTAAATTGACCGTAGGTGTGAATGTGAGTGTGAATGGTTGTCTGTGTCTATGTGTCGCCCTGTGATGACCTGGCGACTTGTCCAGGGTGTACCCCGCCTTTTGCCCGTAGTCAGCTGGGATAGGCTCCAGCTTGCCTGCGACCCTGTAGAACAGGATAAAGCGGCTACAGATAATGAGATGAGATGAGACTTATATACCAAGTTGCCAAGTTTTCCAATATATTATTATTTGTTGATATTATATTATGGTGCTCTGTGTTGTTCTCATTTATGTATTTAACAACAGTATCAAAATACTCGGGTCTTGAAATAAATGCACATTAGTCATGAACAATGGTAACTGCTCTCTTTTGCGTTATTTTTGACAGAAGTAAAATTCATACATGAACAAATTTTGGCTAGTTGATTTTCTGTTTGGCTTGTTACTTTGGAAGGTATCTAGTCCGGCTGGCTGGTGAAAAAAAAAAAAGAATTTCGAGCCCTGGACAATGGATGGATGGACGGACGGATGGATAAACTGACCATTGAGGTACAAGCTGAGCCAACAGGTAGAGCTGTACTCTGCGTAAAATGACATCTTGTATATAGTCAAATTATTCTATCCACATTCACTGGATATGAGCAATCGCGTGCTCCGATTGGCTACTCTACTACTAGGCGATCAGCTCATATACTGTGAGTAGAGAAAAACAATGGTGGAGCGTGTTGCTCAACCAATCGAGGATGAAATAAAAACTCTCCTTGAAAACAAAACAAAAGAAGACGAGTGCTCTGAGAGCACAATATCACCCGTTGGCAATTATATCTATGCTATAAGGCCATAATGCTGGTAAAATGTGACTGAATTGAACGAAATTACAATATGTGTATTATCGACATACATATAACAAAGAATCCTGTCAAGTTTCATGAAATTCCTCCAAAAATTGCAAGAGGAGTTGATTTCAGAAGGTAAGTACCCTTCCCGGGACGGACGGGCGGACATCACCATGACATAATCCCCCTTTGGACCTTTTGGCCAGTGGGGGATAATACCCCCCCCCCCCCCCCCCCCAAAAAAAAATCAACAAAATATGGAATGAAAGTATTTGATAAGAATGTATCTTTTTTAAAAATTTTCAAGAATTATTATTATTATTATCGCAGTTTTCACAAATTGATACTGTCATTTCGCCGGTTTGTTTACATTCTAAGTGCAAATGATTTTGTTGGACGTTTTGAAAAAGTTTTTATTTATCGAATTTGCAAATAAATAAATAAATAAATAAATAAATAAACTATGCTCCGTTTCTCAAAATCCAGTGAATGTGGATAGAATAAAACAGTTATTCCGCTCAATCTCGTCATACACGGCTTATAGCCAACTCAGCGTTACGTGCCTCGTCAGCTATCAGCTCATGTACGACTCGATTTCGTGGAATAACTGTTAAATGTATCTCTCTGGTATTTCCGAATATAAGAAACCAAATATAAGATTATTAAACCTACTTCTGGGCGGCACGGTGGTGTAGTGGTTAGCGCTGTCGCCTCACAGCAAGAAGGTCCTGGGTTCGAGCCCCGTGGCCGGCGAGGGCCTTTCTGTGTGGAGTTTGCATGTTCTCCCCGTGTCCGCGTGGGTTTCCTCCGGGTGCTCCGGTTTCCCCCACAGTCCAAAGACATGCAGGTTAGGTTAACTGGTGACTCTAAATTGACCGTAGGTGTGAATGTGAGTGTGAATGGTTGTCTGTGTCTATGTGTCAGCCCTGTGATGACCTGGCGACTTGTCCAGGGTGTACCCCGCCTTTCGCCCGTAGTCAGCTGGGATAGGCTCCAGCTTGCCTGCGACCCTGTAGAAGGATAAAGCGGCTAGAGATAATGAGATGAGATGAAACCTACTTCTAGACTAACTCATTTCCAAGCTTCTTTTTTCGATTGGGAGAAAAATAGACTTCTTTCTCAAAGAAAAAAAAAACTTCGCAAACATATCTGCTAACAACACAATTTCAAGCTTGAAAAGAATTCAAATGGCCAGAAATAGGTTGAATAATCTCATATTTGGTTCCATGCAATCTTAAAATAGGAAATACAACATACAAGAACTGAAACCAAGAAATTTCCAAATAGTATTATTTCATATCATTCATGGTTTGCAGTTTCATGCTACAGAAATGACATGTGTTTCAGATATTTGGACTAGAAAGAGAAAATAAACACTGGATTCGATGACTAACAAGTCATATAATTCTCTAAATCATTTATCTAGTCTCAACTCCATTATCAAGGAGTTTCATTTTTTATTTTTTGCAAGGACGGTTTCAGCGCTTTCGCATCTCAACCAAGGTTTTTTGCTTTGTGTGGGAAAGCGAACCCAACCAAATAGCACACGAACCAAAACTATGACATAAAACTTCACTCTGATTCAGACTCAAATAGAAATGAAACGTGCTTTCAGGTTCATCGAAGGATTTCTCAAACAGCTAAAAAACAGGATTGTTATTTTTGAAAACAAATTTACTTTTGAATGATAATCACCAACTGAATACATACCGGTATAATGTTATTTAGCAGCTTAAGGTCGGTCCGTATTGTGAAATACCGTGACCAAGGTCTTGAAAGTACTGACCGAGGTCACGGTATTTCACCATAAGGACCGACCTTAAGCTGCTAAATAACATTTATTTTTTTCTTTACCAAATTTTAACAGAAAACGAGAGCGCCCGAAAGGGAAAACCGAGCCGAGACAAGCTGCCATTTTGAATCCTCATTCACGGCTGCAATGCAAATTGCTTCCTCCTCGGTATACAAGTGCACTTCCGTGGCAGGAAAAAAAAAACTACATTTTGCCGCCTATGTAGTCCCCTATTTATACAAAATTGAGTCATTCAGGATTCAGCCATGTTTTTGCTCGGTGTTAGCAACAGTTAGAGGTTTTTAGCTTTCTCCTGAAATGTTTTCTTTTATTTCTTCTTCCTCAGGGTAGTAAAACTCACTTTCGCTGTGAACACTGTCGTTATCGCTATCCATGCTGTAAAATTAATGCTATTCTCCTGAGAAATGCCGCCAAAAATTTATAAGATTTTTGATAATCTTATAAACAAATCTGGGCGGCACGGTGGTGTAGTGGTTAGCACTGTTGCCTCACAGCAAGAAGGTCTGGGTTCGAGCCCCGTGGCCGGCGAGGGCCTTTCTGTGCGGAGTTTGCATGTTCTCCCCGTGTCCGCGTGGGTTTCCTCCGGGTGCTCCGGTTTCCCCCACAGTCCAAAGACATGCAGGTTAGGTTAACTGGTGACTCTAAATTGACCGTAGGTGTGAATGTGAGTGTGAAAGGTTGTCTGTGTCTATGTGTCAGCCCTGTGATGACCTGGCGACTTGTCCAGGGTGTACCCCGCCTTTCGCCCGTAGTCAGCTGGGATAGGCTCCAGCTTGCCTGCGACCCTGTAGAACAGGATAAAGCGGCTAGAGATAATGAGATGAGATGAGATAAACAAATCTTATAAAAAAAAAAAGATAAATGTTGACAAAAAACGCTACGTTGTTTGTTGTTGTGAACGAGCGAGTCGCCAGAGGTCCATAACCAGGGTCCATATCGTAGGATACAGACCCGCTCACCAGCCAATCAGAGTGCAGGATTTGATGGAAACCGGACCGCGAAAAAAAAAAAAAAAAAAACTCATGATGTTTTGATGAATGATGAAATAAAAACCTCTTGGTGGTTATTTGGAGCAGAGTGAGCTGATCTGGGATCTGTATGGTCTCTGAGCTATTGGACTGACTTCAGCAGTGGCTTGGGGATGTAATAACCAACCTCCCCCCCCCCCCCCCCCCCCCCCTCGCTCTCTGCCACTGACCCTGCAGAAAATTGCAGCATCGATCTTGCTGTGATTTGGCTACGTTGCCACTTTTCCCCCAGAAAGCTCCAGGGTCGAAACAGGAGGTGAAGTAAGCCTGGAGTGGAATGAAAAACACAGGAATAAGACAGCAACCAGAGATTTCATAGGCGCTGAAAGAAGGTGGCTTTTTTTTTTAAACTATTCTGTGTGCCATAGAGGTCAGGCAGACTTTTGGCTCCCGACTGACTCCATTACAAATCCAAAACTTCAATGCCAAAGAGCTCTGGAACTGAAAAGAGGTATTAGTGCCGAGTAGTGGGCTGCATTCCTGGGCTCAGGGCCAGGACGAGCCTACAGTGGCTCCAAGAGAAACCCGACTAGCTTCTTTAGCGTTTCGCTGCATGACTCGCAGCACGGCAAGGACTCCAAACCTTCCCCTGAAGCTGGAGCTATGTGAAGAGTGTTAGAAATGACCAAGTTCAAGACACCAAAGAACACACTTCCTGGTGGTGTGGCCGTAGTCTAAATCCATGGTTCTCAAAATACGGACCGTGAATCGTCGCTGGCAGATATGAAAGATTTTTCTCTTTCTTTCATTACAGTGGTGGAAATTATAACCCACCATTAATCAAAGTTCTCATCTCATTATCTCTAGCCGCTTTATCCTTCTACAGGGTCGCAGGCAAGCTGGAGCCTATCCCAGCTGACCATGGGCGAAAGGCGGGGTACACCCTGGACAAGTCACCAGGTCATCACAGGGCTGACACATAGACACAGACAACCATTCACACTCACATTCACACCTACGGTCAATTTAGAGTCACCAGTTAACCTAACCTGCATGTCTTTGGACTGTGGGGGAAACCGGAGCACCCGGAGGAAACCCACGCGGACACGGGGGAGAACATGCAAACTCCGCACAGAAAGGCCCTCGCCGGCCACAGGGCTCGAACCCAGGACCTTCTTGCTGTGAGGCGACAGCGCTAACCACTACACCACCGTGCTGCCCTTAATCAAAGTTATCATGCCTAAAAATAATGTTAACTGGACTCTTGTGAATCGTTACTGATTTAATAAAACTCTTTTCAATAGCTGAAATACAATCTGTACAGAGGTGGTCTGTTAATCATCTGTTAAAGGGAACAGACAAAAACACAACTAGTAAAAGTACACAAGTAAAAAAAAAAAAAAAACTGCACTTCAAATTACCCTCTTATGTTACTCTGTATTTCCAAATCTATCAAGTAACTACATGAAAAAGAATTAAGGCCCGGTCCTACAATACCGATAATTAGAACTACAACTACAACGATAATGGTAAATAAATCAGTAATCTGAAAAGATTCTTATGGCACTAGAGAGTAGCTTGTTCGCTCGTTCAGTAGCTCACAATTTTGTGAAAGAACTAGTCACACTACTGTGAAACTCAACTTTATTAAAGGAATACGCCACCCCCAAGTGAAATTGAGTCAGTCCCTGCAGTCCCTAGAGTTGGATGAGTGAGCCAAAGCGTTTTGTAGCCGACCCCAGCCATTGTCCTGATCTGGAAACGTCCCGGTTAGCTTTAGCTTAGCGTAGTCGCTGTAATCCGGCGTGTCCAGCTAGCATTGTCGTTGCAAAAAGTGAATCAAATAACTCAAGATTGTTTATAATTATTTCTCATGACCTGTACATTCACATCGAGTACACATATATCAATGCAAATTAACACGAAGGGATTTACTAGACCAATTTATATCTGGAACTATTTTCGGCCACAGCACAGGCAAAGCACTCGCTGCAGGCGCAAAGACACCACGCAGCACCACAACTTCCATCAATACACCAGTGTTACCAGGGAAACCAGGGTTTTCAGGTGCTGCGTGGTGTCTTTGCGCCTGCAGCGGTGCTTTGCCTGTGCTGTGGCCGAAAATAGTTCCAGATATGAATTGGTCTAGTAAATCCCTTCGTGTTAATTTGCATTGATGTGTGTACTCGATGTGAATGTACAGGTCATGAGAAATCATTATAAAAAATCTTGAGTTATTTGATTCACTTTTGCAACAACAATGCTAGCTGGACACGCCGGATTACAGCGACTACGCTAAGCTAAAGCTAACCGGGACGTTTCCAGATCAGGACAATGGCTGGGTCGGCTACAAAACGCTTTGGCTCACTCATCCAACTCTAGGGACTGCAGGGACTGACTCAGTTTCACTTGGGGGTGGCGTATTCCTTTAAGATCTAAGTACAGACAATATTACAATTTGGGGGATGGTTGCAGGAGAAAGTTCCAAAACCGTCCCTGCTTATTTATTTGTTTCTTTCATTTGCTGTTGCTTTGCATCAAATATACTTGCGCATTTACTGCTATATTTGAGCAGTAATGTAAACATATTTGTATGGAACAACTGTTGTGGCGAGACATTTCTTTGACATTTATCCATGGAAAAAAAAAACGTATTGTTCCTAATTTTAGCTAAAACTATCCATGGCTAAGTTAATTATCCACTTTCCAATTTTTCGTTTGCAACCACGTGACCAAAACTGCTTGCGTCATTGACTGCCGCCGTGTTGGAGGATATACATTCCAACAATATGGCATCTGTAAACAGCATTTCAAGCGATAACATAACTTATTCGACTTATTTTAACTCACTGGGTGGCCTTTCCAAGAAAAGGTACCAAGCCTACAAATCAATGGAGGATTATAACTTTTACATCTCTGGCTGGGTGAACACGTTGCAACTGAAAACACACACTGTATAACACATTTAGTTATAAAAGAGCACTCAGTGGGCGAGGCAAGGATTGACAGGAATCTTGTTTGACTCCATGGTTTTGACTCGTTTGGTAAGATTCTTCAATAAATGTGCATTTCTTTCTGCGCTCTGCAAGCCTAGCATTTCGAGCTACCGCTTTAGTACCATCTTTGATTTTGTTGTGGCCCGTATTTTGTGTTGGAGCTAGGGCTGTGCGATATATCGAATATACTCGATATACAGTGGTGGGCGAAAGTTTACATACCCCAACAGAATGTTTTGTTTCTTGCCTATTTCTAAGAGAAATTGAATGATAATACACAAAAACCTTTATTTCACTTGTGGTTAACGGTTGGCTGAAGCAATTTATCTCATCTCATCTCTCATCTCATTATCTGTAGCCGCTTTATCCTGTTCTACAGGGTCGCAGGCAAGCTGGAGCCTATCCCAGCTGACTACGGGCGAAAGGCGGGGTACACCCTGGACAAGTCGCCAGGTCATCACAGGGCTGACACATAGACACAGACAACCATTCACACCTACGGTCAATTTAGAGTCACCAGTTAACCTAACCTGCATGTCTTTGGACTGTGGGGGAAACCGGAGCACCCGGAGGAAACCCACGCGGACACGGGGAGAACATGCAAACTCCACACAGAAAGGCCCTCGCTGGCCATGGGGCTCGAACCCGGACCTTCTTGCTGTGAGGCGACAGCGCTAACCGCTACACCACCGTGCCGCTGAAGCAATTTATTGTCAAGAAAATGTCAAGAAAATGTTAACTCTTTTTAAACCATTATGACAAAAAAACTACACAAATGACCCTGATCAAAAGTTTACATACCCCAATTCTTAATACTGTGTATTTCCCCCTTTAACATCAATAACAGCTTGAAGTCTTTTGTGATAGTTGTCAATGAGTCTCTTTATCTTTTCAGATGGTAAAGCTGCCCATTCTTCTTGGCAAAAAGCCTCCAGTTCCTGTAAAGTCTGGGGCTGTCTTGCATGGACTGCACGTTTGAGGTCTCCCCAGAGTGGCTCAATAATGTTGAGGTCAGGGGACTGAGATGGCCACTCTAAGACCTTCACTTTATGCTGTTGTAGCCACTGGCAAATTGATTTGGCCTTGTGTTTTGGATCATTGTCGTGCTGGAATGTCCAAGTTCGTCCTATGCGCAGCTTCCGGGCTGAGGCGTGTAGATTTTCCTCCAGTATTTTTTGATAAGTGACTGCATTCAACCTGCCATCAACTCTTACCAAATTTCCAGTGCCTTTGTAGTTCACACATCCCCAAAACATCAGAGATCCACCACCATGTTTCACTGTGGGAATGGTGTACTTTTCATCATAGGCCTTGTTGATTCCTCGCCAGATGTAGCGTTTAGTGTTGTGCCCAAAAAGTTCAATTTTGGTCTCATCACTCCACACAACTTTTTTGCCAGAAGGTTTGGGGTGTGTCTCTGTGCAGTCTGGCATATCGTAGACGGGCTTCTTTGTGGCATTTGCGTAGAAGGGGCTTTCTTCTGGCAACTCTCCCATGCAGCCCATTTCTTCTCAAGAGTCTCCTAATTGTACTCTTTGAAACATCCACATCAACTTGTTTCAGAGAATCTCGAAGTTCACCAGATGTTATTTGGGGCTTCTTCTTTACATCACGCACAATTCTTCTAGCAGTGGTGGGTGAAATTTTTCTTGGTCTACCTGAAAGGGCTTTGGTGTCTACAGAGCCCCTGACTTTCCACTTCTTGATTATTGTTTGAACAGTGCTGACTGACATTTTTAATTGCTTTGATATTTTCTTATATCCCTTCCCTGATTTATAAAGTTCAACTACCTTTTCACGCAGGTCCTTTGACAATTCCTTTGATTTTCCCATGGCTCAATCTCAAAGATGACGCGCAGCACTGGATGAGGGATAAAAGGTTCTCTCAAAAGTCCAGCAATTTACTGACTTTTATTTTCACCCACTAATTAGAAGAAAACAGATCACAGGTGAAGGTAGTTGCCTTTAATTGCCATTCAGTCCTGTTTATGTCAAATTGTGTACAGGTTTTCAGGCCAATTCACAGGGGTATGTAAACTTTTGATCAGGGTCATTTAGGTAGTTTTTGCTGTTTTCATGGTTTTCAAAGAGTAAACGCAGTAATGAATGCAATAAATAGCTTCAGCCAACCATTAACCACAAGTGAAATAAAGGTTTTTGTGTATTATCATTCAATTTCTCTTAGAAATAGGCAAGAAACGAAACATTCTGTTGGGGTATGTAAACTTTTGCCCACCACTGTATCTCTGAAAATTCTGTGTGAGATACATAAAATTATTATATCGTAACTATCGAGTATTTTATGGTCATCTTCCGACTTGCGTTTGTTTAAAACCTTTTCCGGTGGTTTTCTCCCTGTCCCTCAGGCAGTAACGTGAAAGGCTGCCTAAGGGTAAAAAAAAACAATATAGGTCACACACTCACCAACCAATCCCGGGCGACATCTCGGTGCTGAAAGGAACTTCCGGGAAGATTTTCTAGTTTCGGTTTCCCGCCCAATTGGGCGGTTTTAAGTGCGTTTTGGCGGGGTTTGAACATATTTTGGGCTGGAAAACATCAGCAGTATCTGGCAACACTGCTGGCGGGATCTTTTCTAGTTTCAGTTTACAGCGCTGACTCAGTTCGTGCAATCGCTGGTGTTGCATAGGCTACCGTGTAAGCTCTGTCAATTTTAGCGACAAATTAAAAATGGAAGCAGACGAATTGGTTCCTAAAAGAACTAGTAAGGGGTCAGTCATCTGGCATGTTTTTGGATATCGCGAGGAGGACGTGGAACAGCAAATGCCAGTTTGTAAAGTGTGCAAAAAAAAAACTGTCATCACGAAAGGCAGCAGCACTACAAATATATTCCATCACCTGAAAACTCACCCGGTACAGTATGAAGAGTCTCTTAAACTTTCAAACTACTTGCCCACGAGCTAACCCCCCCACCCCACGAGCTAAACAAATGACCATAGCGGCCTCGTTCTCCAAAGCCACCCCATATGAGAAACCGAGTCAGAGATGGAGAGCTATAACGGATGCAATCACTAACGTCATTGCCGAAGACATGATCCCAATTAGTATAGTGGAAAAACCAGGCTTCCAAAAATTACTAAACACACTCGATCCCAAATATGAGTTGCCTGGTCGCAGACATTTTACAGAGAAGGCAATACCGGAATTATACACATCTGAGAGGCAGAGCCAGAAAACATTCAGTTCAAAAGTGTGCAAAGAGAAAAATGATGTTTTGCAGATCTCTCTCTTCTCTCCTTCTCTCTCTCTGTTGTGAATGTTCCAGTGGTTCTCAGTAGTCAGGTTAATAGCTTGGAGATCTATTTTTTTAAATAATTTAATGAATGAGCACTTTTCTTATTTAGGCTAAATGTCTTTCTCAGTGTTGAGCTTGCACTTTATTGATTTGAGCTCTGAGCAGCTCTGTATTGTGTTGCCCCTTTGTTGCAATTTTCAAGATTGTTTTTGCAGTTTGTGCCACATCTTTGTTGAATAAAAATAGTCTTATTTCAATTCACATCACACATCACACACATCACATTATCTCTAGCCGCTTTATCCTGTTCTACAGGGTCGCAGGCAAGCTGGAGCCTATCCCAGCTGACTACGGGTGAAAGGCGGGGTACACCCTGGACAAGTCGCCAGGTCATCATCACAGGGCTGACACATAGACACAGACAACCATTCACACTCACATTCACACCTACGGTCAATTTAGAGTCACCAGTTAACCTAACCTGCATGTCTTTGGACTGTGGGGGAAACCGGAGCACCCGGAGGAAATCCACGCGGACACGGGGAGAACATGCAAACTCCACACAGAAAGGCCCTCGCCGGCCCCGGGGCTCGAACCCGGACCTTCTTGCTGTGAGGCGACAGCGCTAACCACTACACCACCGTGCCGCCCTAATCACTAACATGAAAATTTAAAATGTGTTGTTGAAAACCACCTGTAAAGTTAACCAAGAATGTTATTTAATCTGCAGGGATTGTAGTGAAAACAGTAAAGAGTAAAAGTTAGATTTCATGGCGTCCTTTAGAGGAGATTTAAATATATCGAGATATATATCGTATATCGTGAAA
Organism: Neoarius graeffei; assembly: GCF_027579695.1. Classification (NCBI taxonomy): domain Eukaryota; kingdom Metazoa; phylum Chordata; class Actinopteri; order Siluriformes; family Ariidae; genus Neoarius; species Neoarius graeffei. The sequence continues at coordinate 55,232,090 of NC_083587.1, forward strand.
TGGAGAAAATGTATCGGGATATTCATTTTTTCCCATATCGCACAGCCCTAGTTGGAGCCCAGTCTGGATCTGTAAAATCGTAGAAGCCTTTGATTGTCAGATCACACACTCGATGATCACGGGTTTGACAGCAACGAGTTTCTGCACAACCAGGCTATTAAACGATCCGATATTTCTTATATTGTGATTTTCATTAATAACTGGTTCGTAGCACTTAACATTGATAAAATGTTCACTGCAGACTCGTGTGGTTTTTGCTTTCTCATCGTTCAGATCGGCGCGGTTTATGTTGGACAAGCCATTGACGTCTACGCTCCTTGGACAACTCTCTTTTTGTTTTTTTTTCTCCTTGATTCCTGGAATTCTAAAGAACTTAAGTCTCTTTGTCTCCAATGGAGTTGTAACCACATCCAATTACAGCACAAAGAGTCGGCATAGCGAAGAAACAAAAGGAATTCTAAAGTGTATATATCCTCCAACATGGCCGATTTCCAGTTCAAATCCTCATGCTCTAACATCATGTACAAATGAAGAATACAAACATTAGTTAGCAATGTTAGCCCGTATGAATATGCTGTTTATTTGATAAAATTGTTAGAAGAAATTGTACTTGTAGCCAGACTGAATTTTATGGGTTGATAAAGAACCATGGGAAGCTATGGCCTAATGGTTAGAGAAGCAGCTTTGGGACCAAAAGGTTGCTGGTACGCTTTCCCTGGACCAGCAGGAATGGCTGAGGTGCCCTTGAGCAAGGCACCTAACCCCTGACTGCTCCCCAGGCTGCTCTGGGATGTTGTACGTCACTCTGGATAAGAGCTAAACGCTGTTAATGTAACGTAATCACAGTCTATTTAGGACTCTCCAGTCCTTGAAAGTTAATTTTGATCCAAAACAGTGTATGATATTTCAGTTGTTCTCTGGATGTTCTGCTAATGGGTCCAGCGTCGTCGTTCCTGTAAATACCTTTTGTTTTAGTTTCAGCTCCTGAATGATGATTGAAGACAAATCTTGAAGGGTGCATGGTTGAGTGCATACCTGTGCCAAGCCTAGGGTGACCAGACATCCCGGTTTTACCGGGACAGTCCCGGTTTGGGGTTGTGTGTCCCGAGTCCCGACAAAAGTCTGTCGGGACACGGATATGTCCCGGTTTTCGCCACTCGCGACGTTTGTGACTGAGCAGCGTGGGAATCATTAGCGGAGAAATGTCTGCATTTACTATTTTGATGAATTGACAGGAATCGCAAACTTTCCTGGTTACTGCTCCCTGGCCCTGTGGCATGGGTGTTTATTTAGCCACATTATTCCAGACAACAGAACGTGTTGCCATGCAACAATAAAATAAACATTAACTGGCGCGAATGTTCTTTGTCTAGCAGCTAGCAGCAGTAATGCCACAGCAATTATGCCGAAAAGAAAATGTACCTTTTCCAAAGATTTACAGGGCACCTACCCCTTCCTCCGAGAGGCGCAGAACAACGCACACGAAGCCTACTGCACACACTAAGTGTTTTGTTCTTGTACTGAGTTGGGTAGCCTATGCTGCAAATGCTGTGCGCTCCAGTGGGGGCTTTCCTCGGGCTGCCGCCCCTCTCCTCCTTTACTGCTGTTTTGTTTGAGTGTATATTTACGGAAGCCGCAAGAGGCCCTTCATATAATCTTTTTTTATTCACCTTGTTATCCCGAGATAACGACATAATTAATTCAGGATCTCGAGAAAACAACACAACTAATTCGAGATCTCAAGAAAACAAAACAATTATTCCGTGATCTCAGCTGGATCACTGTATCTCCGTCGGTAGAGACGAAGCCGGGCCAGTCTTCTGCGGAGGTGCCGCGGACTAATTTTGAAATGATCCCTTATTAAAAGACTTAATGCAATCTCTCCCTGTGTCAACCCCTGATCAAAATATTGCCTTATTAGGTGATCGATTATTCCAGACATTCTAAATGACCAAAGTTGCGTCTATACAGAATGAGAAATAGCCCCAAAGTCAGCATATCACAAGTCTCTTGGCGCACCTGAATGAACCATTTCTCAGCTGTTTACTCGAGATCACGGAATAACGGTTTTGTTTTCTCGAGATCTCGAATTAGTTGTGTTGTTTTCTCGAGATCCTGAATTAATTATGTCGTTATCTCGGGATAACAAGGTGAATTAAGAAAAAGGATTATATGAAGGGCCTCTCTCGGCTTCCGTAGTATATATTCTCAAATCACTTGTCTCTTTTTTGTTTCTGTTTAACATACCATTCTGACAGTTTGGCCATATTGCTGTGTTGAAAAGCTTGTTGCACCTTCCATTAAAGTGTTCACTTTTGTACACATCTTCTTGCTTTATTCATTCAGTTGTGGGGAATGGTTAGTAAGGTTGATTCTGACCTAGGCTATGTTGAGGTCACATATCTACTTTTTAAGTTCATGCTATAGTGCATACAATTTTAGAGATATAGCCTACATGTGCATATGCGTTCTTCTTGGTGTTCTCACAAACAGGTGAAATAAATCAGTTTAAATTTGGCCTACGGACATAGCCTGGCCTATTCTCAGCCATTACAAAATCTGTTGTCTGACCATAATGTAACTGATCTGTATACCACTATGCTACTAGATAACAAAATCCCTGTTTGTTTTATTTCATGTGAGCTTCAACAAAATGATAAGAGCACCTCTCTGAGTGTCACGTTTATGTAAAAAAAAGGTGTGCGTGCACGAGCATGGTCGCGCGCAAAAGTGTCCCGGTTTCAGACTAGGGAAATCTGGTCACCCTAGCCAAGCCACGTGTTCTCAACATCAAAATCAAATCAGCTGATCCTTGGATAATGCTAAAGCTGTCCACCAAATTTCATCCAAATCTGTTCACTACTTTTTTTTTAGTTACGTTGGAGACGAACACAAAAAATAAATCCTGAATTTGCGTGAAAGTCTAATCAATTGTTCCGTGGCCCATGGCTCACCTTTCCTCCAAACTTCATCCAGATCCGTTCACTACTTTTTGAGTTATGTTGGGAACAGGGAAACAAACGGAGGCGAAAACATCACCTCCTCCAACAAAGTTGGCTAAAGTAAAAAGCAACTAAATGTCAAATCAAATTTTAAAAAATGTATATGAACTAGTGTTGCACCGATACCGATACCAGTATCGGGCGGGGCCCCGATCTAGCACTAAAATGGTGGTATCGGTATTGGCGAGTAGCAAGAAAAAGGGCGCCGATACCATTTACCGATGCTAGTATGACACTTGAACGCAGCCTTCTCTCTCCCGACACTCACTACACTCTGTGTTGTGTGATCACACGTGATCACTGTGCATGCCTGCCAAGCACGCCAAGCAGCTATTGCTATTGACCTGCTCCAGACCAATGAGAGCGGGCCAATAGCCGCTCTTAACCAATACAGGGGCAGCTTTTTCATGCGGAGGAAAAACAAACCACGAGAAGAAAATGTCGGCGGTCTGGATATATTTCAGCATAGAAACTCCGGTGAGTACAATGGCTACATGCAAGATTTGCGGCCTGAAAGTTTCGAGAGGTGGAGTTAAATCGGCCAGTTTCAATACCTCGAACCTGATAAAACATTTGAAGATGAAACATGTGAACGAACACAAAGAGTTTCTACTGGATTCACTTTGTATTAGTCTTTTTCCTGTTTCACAAAGGTAAGCAGCAGCCTGACAAAGCCATGATAGCAATGATTTTACAGCCAAGTATGCAGCTCTTCATATATATATATATATATATATATATATATATATATCATTCTCATCTCATTATCTCTAGCCGCTTTATCCTTCTACAGGGTCGCAGGCAAGCTGGAGCCTATCCCAGCTGACTACGGGCAAAAGGCGGGGTACACCCTGGACAAGTCGCCAGGTCATCGCAGGGCTGACACATAGACACAGACAACCATTCACACTCACATTCACACCTACGGTCAATTTAGAGTCACCAGTTAACCTAACCTGCATGTCTTTGGACTGTGGGGGAAACCGGAGCACCTGGAGGAAACCCACGCGGACACGGGGAGAACATGCAAACTCCACACAGAAAGGCCATCGCCGGCCACGGGGCTCGAATCCGGACCTTCTTGCTGTGAGGCGACAGCGCTAACCACTACACCACCGTGCCGCCCATATATATATATATATATATATATATATATATATATATATATACACACACACATTATATATATATACACACACATTTCAAACGGAGTGGTATCGGTATGGTATCGGTATCGGCCGGTACTGCACAGCCAGGTATAGGTATCGGGGCCAAAAAAATGGTATCAGTGCAACACTAAATTATGAACACACACACACACACACACACACAGTTAAATCCAGTTCAATGTGCCAGTGAAGCAGGGGTTACAGTAGTGCACACTGTGTTTAGTGTGCTATTTGAGGTCAGTGCTCCTAGTTTTCATTTTGGTTTTAACTTTAATAACTTCACATGTCCAAAAGATTGAGTGAGTGATTGATTCTTTTCGTCGCTTCTTCCTTCATTCATCCAAATCTTCCACAAGATTTCTGGTTCTGCGCTTGTTGCTCCATGAAGGTTATCGATGTAGGAATTCAGTGAGGCAGAGTAAGTCGGCTGCACACTGAACTCATCTCCTCAACCACATCAATAATTCAGAGTGCTCTCAATCTGCTCTCTCTCTCTCCCTTTCCTCCCCCTTTCTCCCTCTCTCGACCCCCTGCTTCTTTTCTGTCTCCATCTCCCCCTGAGCAACACTATTGTGTCTCTTTCTGCCATCCTTCAGAATATTTTAACCCTTTAAGGATGCTTTTCCAGAAAAGACGCTAGCTGGGATCGCCTTTTGTGCTGATCTGAAAAACACAGCTCGTGTAACGGGCACACTGTAACCATAACGACGCTCTAACCCGCCCGAGCTTGTTTCGGCGAACTGAGCTCGCTGAACTTGCTGACTATAATACAGGGTGTTTCAAAAAAAATTCAATATCATCTCACAATCATTTACGTCTCAGTTAATATCACATTTTTTGAAACACCCTGTAGATGTAAATATTAATTAGGATTGGTGTAACTGTGTCAGTGAGGGAGCTGTTGGCATTATTTTTTGCTTTGGAAGCAAAGAAAATCAAGAGAATTTGGGCTTCCTGTGTGACCTCAGTTAAAGTGAGATGTCATGGGGGCGTCGTGGCTCAGGTGGTTAAGGCGCCATACCATGAATGCGGGCGACCCGGGTTCGATTCCGGCTCGAGGTCATTTCCCGATCCCTTCCTGTCTCTCTCTCTCCCGCTCATTTCCTGTCTCTACACTGTCCTATCCAAAAAAGCCCAAAAAAATATCTTTAAAAAAAAAAAAAAAAAAGTGAGATGTCATGTCATGTCACGTCATGTACTAGTGAATATCCTAAAAATGGACACGTTATTTTTTTTTTGTTATATTTCAACACTATATTGGCAATGAAACTTTTTTTTTTTAATGGAAGATGTTCTAAATAGGGCGGCACAGTGGTGTAGTGGTTAGCACTGTCGCCTCACAGCAAGAAGGTCCGGGTTCGAGCCCCGTGGCCGGCGAGGGCCTTTCTGTGCGGAGTTTGCATGTTCTCCCCGTGTCCGCGTGGGTTTCCTCCGGGTGCTCCGGTTTCCCCCACAGTCCAAAGACATGCAGGTTAGGTTAACTGGTGACTCTAAATTGACCGTAGGTGTGAATGTGAGTGTGAATGGTTGTCTGTGTCTATGTGTCAGCCCTGTGATGACCTGGCGACTTGTCCAGGGTGTACCCCGCCTTTCGCCCGTAGTCAGCTGGGATAGGCTCCAGCTTGCCTGCGACCCTGTAGAACAGGATAAAGCGGCGAGAGATGATGAGATGAGATGTTCTAAATTTCCTTGTGTGCTCATTAATGAATCATTTTTCACCTGCTCTACGTCTTCGTTCCCTGGTTTGCTTCCCAATGTGCGATCTGATTTGGTCAGGAGATGAAAAATGTTATGTCTTTGCAAAAAATTAATATCACTGGTCAACAATTTTTCAGAAGTCGTCCGCTTCGGAGATGAAATCAGCTGTTTGTTATGAAATTTGGTGTGTTGAATTCAAGTATGACAATTAAAACAGCTGATTGGCTACGGCTTCCGAAATATTTAAAGGAGAACTGAAGGCAAATTTTTTTATCATCAAAATTCTATTTATTTCATTTTATTAAATATCGGAATGCATTTTTGATCGCTATTTTGTCGCTGCTATAGCAAGTTATGAGTGTTTGAAATATGCTGTGTACAGGGGCGCAGATACGTTTTTTGAACTGGGGGGGACAAAGCTGCCAGCAAACCAACCCCAACCCCACCCCCAACATGTGTTGTCAACATGTGTTGACTTTCTAACTATGCCTGTGTGTTGCGTGAGCGGCAGTCAGTCAACAACTCTTCGCAAAGTTTCCTTATGAAACAATATGCTCGCTGAAATTATGGCAGGGAACGCCAGATTAAACATTAAAACTGCCTTCTGAGCACTGTATCTACAGGCTGCCACCGAAAGAAGGAGGCTACCAGAAAGGCATCTCTACTCCGTACGATTTTACTTTCACTACGACATTACTTTGAACAGACTATCAAAAAATTGCAAGGTGATATGATAAAGTAAAGCACAGTTTATTTACAGTCGTTGTTTTTTGAAAAAACGATGCAATCGTTTTCTGCCTTTTCGGTTTGGCACCCTTCATCATGCCGTGTTGGGGTCCTGAACTAGGAGCTGTCCCCGATATGCCTGTCAAACTTGTTGTGGGTAACCATAGCAACCAAGCTCGAGCTCGCAACCTGTGCAGTCTGCGCAGCTCAACCAACCGAATATCAGTCTTTGTTTTGTTTTATGTGAGTTGTTGCAACTATGTACTGCTGTGCACCTCAGTAAACCGAATGGTAATTAGTCTTTTGATTTTTCCGTGAGGTTTGCCTTATGCAAAGAAAGACAGCATAGATGTTTTTTCCTCCCTGTAAGTGGGGGGGACCGAACGAGGTGAATTTAAATCTGGGTGGGACGAATCCCACCCGTCCCCCCCCTCTATCTGCGCCCGTGGCTGTGTAATATATCAGTCCATATGTCAGAGCAATGGCTTAAACGAGATTCGTTGAGACCTGTGCGAGACATCGTAGGACGGAAGTAAAACGTACAGCGAAAATCAAAGTGACCAACATCTGCCAACGTTATCAAAAGACGCGCGCGCCCTCTTTCGAATGCTGATGAAATCAAGCCGGAAGTTTTGTTTGTTTTGATAGCAATCAGGAAAGTTTGAAAAAAGTCGGCAGTAATCATCATTTAAACTCGTTTTTGCGCAATATTTCGTTTGGAAAACTGTTTTCAAAATGGCGGCACTGACACCTGGCTGACACTTGACGTTTCGAAGTCTCGCACAAGTCTCGTGAAGATCGCGCGGATAAGCGACGCCTGCCGTGGACCAAACGAACTAAATTCAACACGGCTAAAAACCGAATAGGCCGATAAGTATAATATTTAATTGCAATTAGTTGCCAATACGAGTCACGATATAAGGTTACTAAAACCGAAAACGTAATTGAATAACACGTTAATTAAGAAATAAAGCAAGTTTAAAAATGACTTCAGTTCTCCTTTAAGATTTTACATTGTATACTTATGTACATTGTGCAGATCGTAATGCTTTAAGTATAAATTGTAAACCGAGGTCTCTTCATGTGTTTATGGTTGGTTTACATGATATTTCACCTGTTCTCTTTGTGTAATGCTAGAAAATCAGTAAAAAGTTTATATAAATAAAATGTATTATGAACCAAATGGCAAAACCAATTATGTACCGTATAAGTACTGAATAGGTTTAGTCCTTATTCAGTGTCTACTCAGTGTTTTTTGGCAGCTTGTCTCTTGTATTCATGAGACGGAGCATCTCTTGTCAAGCAAAGACTTAATCTCGAGTGCACAGCACTGCACGATTTTATTTTATTTTTTTTTTGAGCTGCTACCGGTATAGGGCAATTTGTTCAGCAGAGTGATGCAAGTTGACTTATGATTGCATCATCAGTGACTTCTAGGAATAACATGATATCATGTATGATGCAATACCAGCTTCAGATTGCATCATTCATTGTTTTGCCAAAAAAAAAAAGTAGGTACTGTCCAAACCCAATCATAGATTTATTCCTAGAGCCAATCTTGAAAGCTAGAGCCAATGAACAATTTTAAGTTTCATTTTCGTTCTCAGCGACCCAGAATCAGTAAAGTTTGACTATATTTATTTCGGAAGCATTTTGGCTGTAGACCAGTATATTCCATCCTCCTTGGGAACGCTTCCATTAGGATTACAAGTGGAACTAAGACCCTCGTCAGGAGATGACGAGTTCAAATCCCGATGAAGCTACAGCCGTCCAGGAGACAAGATGGGAAATTTGGCCGTCACATTGAGACCCGGCAATCGTGAGTGTCCCTGAAGTGATGTATGTACAACCCCGATTCCAAAAAAGTTGGGACAAAGTACAAATTGTAAATAAAAACAGAATGCAATGATGTGGAAGTTTCAAAATTCCATATTTTATTCAGAATAGAACATAGATGACATATCAAATGTTTAAACTGAGAAAATGTATCATTTAAAGAGAAAAATTAGGTGATTTTAAATTTCATGACAGCAACACATCTCAAAAAAGTTGGGACAAGGCCATGTTTACGACTGTGAGACATCCCCTTTTCTCTTTACAACAGTCTGTAAACGTCTGGGGACTGAGGAGACAAGTTGCTCAAGTTTAGGGATAGGAATGTTAACCCATTCTTGTCTAATGTAGGATTCTAGTTGCTCAACTGTCTTAGGTCTTTTTTGTCGTATCTTCCGTTTTATGGTGCACCAAATGTTTTCTATGGGTGAAAGATCTGGACTGCAGGCTGGCCAGTTCAGTACTCGGACCCTTCTTCTACGCAGCCATGATGCTGTAATTGATGCAGTATGTGGTTTGACATTGTCATGTTGGAAAATGCAAGGTCTTCCCTGAAAGAGACGTCGTCTGGATGGGAGCATATGTTGCTCTAGAACCTGGATATACCTTTCAGCATCGATGGTGTCTTTCCAGATGTGTAAGGTGCCCATACCACACGCACTAATGCAACCCCATACCATCAGAGATGCACGCTTCTGAACTGAGCGCTGATAACAACTTGGGTCGTCCTTCTCCTCTTTAGTCCGAATGACACGGCGTCCCCGATTTCCATAAAGAACTTCACATTTTGATTCGTCTGACCACAGAACAGTTTTCCACTTTGCCACAGTCCATTTTAAATGAGCCTTGGCCCAGAGAAGACGTCTGCGCTTCTGGATCATGTTTAGATACGGCTTCTTCTTTGAACTATAGAGTTTTAGCTGGCAACAGCGGATGGCACGGTGAATTGTGTTCACAGATAATGTTCTCTGGAAATATTCCTGAGCCCATTTTGTGATTTCCAATACAGAAGCATGCCTGTATGTGATGCAGTGCCGTCTAAGGGCCCGAAGATCACGGGCACCCAGTATGGTTTTCTGGCCTTGACCCTTACGCACAGAGAGTCTTCCAGATTCTCTGAATCTTTTGATGATATTATGCACTGTAGATGATATGTTCAAACTCTTTGCAATTTTACACTGTCGAACTCCTTTCTGATATTGCTCCACTATTTGTCAGCACAGAATTAGGGGGATTGGTGATCCTCTTCCCATCTTTACTTCTGAGAGCCGCTGCCACTCCAAGATGCTCTTTTTATACCCAGTCATGTTAATGACCTATTGCCAATTGACCTAATGAGTTGCAATTTGTTCCTCCCGCTGTTCCTTTTTTGTACCTTTAACTTTTCCAGCCTCTTATTGCCCCTGTCCCAACTTTTTTGAGATGTGTTGCTGTCATAAAATTTCAAATGAACCAATATTTGGCATGAAATTTCAAAATGTCTCACTTTCGACATTTGATATGTTGTCTATGTTCTACTGTGAATACAGTATCAGTTTTTGAGATTTGTAAATTATTGCATTTCATTTTTATTTACAATTTGTACTTTGTCCCAACTTTTTTGGAATCGGGGTTGTAGAAGAAAGTAGATGGCGCTTTCTTGTGAGGTGTGTTCCACTGCCTTGTGATGCAGCAGGTCAAAAAGATGCGGCGCTTGGCTTCATGTGTCTCAGAGAAAGCATGTGATTGCCTCTGCTCTCCCCAGCAGGAAGTTGGGAGAGGATATTAGCAAAAGAAAGGGGATATTTAAGTTATTCCACGCATAACTGCTATTGGTCATTTGCACTACTGTTCATGTACATCTCATAAGCTGCTCTTCTAAGCACCTTCTCCATTACGGTTATTGTACTGTATTTGCACTACTGCTATTTTGTACATTGTTTGTTTGATTTTTAGAGTGTATTTTTACTGATATTATCTCATTATTATCATCTCATTATCTCTAGCCGCTTTATCCTGTTCTACAGGGTCGCAGGCAAGCTGGAGCCTATCCCAGCTGACTACGGGCGAAAGGCGGGGTACACCCTGGACAAGCCGCCAGGTTATCACAGGGCTGACACATAGACACAGACAACCATTCACACTCACATTCACACCTACGCTCAATTTAGAGTCACCAGTTAACCTAACCTGCATGTCTTTGGACTGTGGGGGAAACCGGAGCACCCGGAGGAAACCCACGCAGACACGGGGAGAACATGCAAACTCTGCACAGAAAGGCCTTCGCCGGCCACGGGGCTCGAACCCGGACCTTCTTGCTGTGAGGTGACAGCGCTAACCACTACACCACTGTGCCGCCCTGATATTATCTATATTTTTTTAAATATTTTTATTTGATTTTACAAGTAAGGTGAGAGAGAATCGGCATTTCGATTCTCCTGTATGTCCTGGATATATAGTGAATTGACAATAAAAAATCTTTGAAATCGAGTCGTACATGAGCTGATAGCAGAGTTGGATTTTGAGAACTGGATTCACTGGATTTTGAGAAACAGAGCATTTTTATTTATTTATTTATTTATTTATTTATTTATTTTGCAAATTTGATAAATAAAAACTGTATATGAAACGTCGGACAACATAATTTCTGCTTAGAATGTAAACAAACTGGTGAAATGACAGGAGCAATTTGTGAAAAATGCGATAATAATTCTTGAAAAATAAAAAAAGATGCGTTCTTACCATCAAATCCTTTTTATTCCATATTTTTTTTGTGGTTCTGTTTTTGAGTAGAGTTTTTATTTTGTCCTCGGTTGGTTCAGCAACACGCTCTGGCAATTTTTTTTTCTCTACTCACAGTATATGAGCTGATAGCCTAGTAGTAGAGTAGCCAATCAGAGCGCACAATTGCTGTATTATTGCTCATAATACAGGTTCAATTTTCGGGTTATTTACTTATTTTTAATCTGAGGGCAACAAAGGTGAAATAAAAGTGTTCCAGAAATGATGAATGTTTATAATTCATATGAAAGCAGGTGGGCGGCACGGTGGTGTAGTGGTTAGCGCTGTTGCCTCACAGCAAGAAGGTCCGGGTTCGAGCCCCGTGGCCGGCGAGGGCCTTTCTGTGCGGAGTTTGCATGTTCTCCCCGTGTCCGCGTGGGTTTCCTCCGGGTGCTCCGGTTTCCCCCACAGTCCAAAGACATGCAGGTTAGGTTAACTGGTGACTCTAAATTGAGCGTAGGTGTGAATGTGAGTGTGAATGGTTGTCTGTGTCTATGTGTCAGCCCTGTGATGACCTGGCGACTTGTCCAGGGTGTACCCCGCCTTTCGCCCGTAGTCAGCTGGGATAGGCTCCAGCTTGCCTGCGACCCTGTAGAACAGGATAAAGCGGCTAGAGATAATGAGATGAGATGAGATGAAAGCAGGTGGCCTTTAGTGATTTTTTTTCTCCTACTCTCTCCATCACTTCCACGTTTCCAGGAGGAACAAGTCTGTGATCTGACTTTGTCCTGATTCTCATTAAGTGAGCTGAACCAGAATTAAGCTATCAGTTGGATTAAGCTTCTTGTTTGCCCTTCTTGCTCAGACTAAACCAGGGCAAGCAAAAGGGTGCCTTAAGCTCTTCTTTTTTTTTTTTAAGCTCTTCCATTGGGACTGTGGCCAGAGTTGCCAGTCTGATTTGTTTCAGGCTTCATCGGCTTTCAGATCTGAGAACAGCCGTAACTTTTAAATCTTTGAATTGGGGTCTCATTTCCATAAGCCATAGAGACATGAGACATCACAGTGAATTGGCTTGAGGTGTGTGTGTGTGTGTGTGTGTGTGTGTGTGTGAGAGAGAGAGAGAGACATATGGATAATACTTCTTCCTTCAAAAGAACGGGTGAAAGCATTTTTGCTTCAATATTATTTTTGAACGTGTTATTTTCAGGTGCGTGTGTGTCTCCATATATTTGACCATAACAGGAACGGGTAAGTGCTGTCTCAGCTGTGTGTGTGTGTGTGTGTGTGTGTGTGTGTGTGTGTGTGTGTGTGTCCACATCCAGCTGCAGTCATCAAAAAGCTTATCAGCATGAGAGGTCACTCCACACACACGCTCTCGGGAAGTGGAAACACGCTGCCAGTCACTTCCTGTCCTGAACTGCTGCTGAGTGGATGGCTGAGGACAAGGAAAGTTTTATAGACTTTAACAACATCCTGACACACAGCCATACTCCAGCTCAAAAATCTCATTCTTATCAAGTTTAAAGGAACAGTCCACCGTACTTCCATAATGAAATATGCTCTTATCTGAATTGAGACGAGCTGCTCCGTACCTCTCCGAGCTTTGCGCGACCTCCCAGTCAGTCAGACGCGCTGTCACTCCTGTTAGCAATGTAGCTAGGCTCAGCATGGCCAATGGTATTTTTTGGGGCTGTAGTTAGATGCGACCAAACTCTTCCGCGTTTTTCCTGTTTACATAGGTTTATATGACCAGTGACATGAAACAAGTTCAGTTACACAAATTGAAACGTGGCGATTTTCTATGCTATGGAAAGTCCGCACTATAATGACAGGCGTACTAACACCTTCTGCGCGCTTCGGCAGCGCATTGATACGGAGCTCAGATATCAATGCGCTGCCGAAGCGTGCAGAAGGTGTTAGTACGCCTGTCATTATAGTGCAGACTTTCCATAGCATAGAAAATCGCTACGTTTCAATTTGTGTAACTGAACTTGTTTCATGTCACTGGTCATATAAACCTATGTAAACAGGAAAAACGCGGAAGAGTTTGGTCGCATCTAACTACAGCCCCAAAAAATACCATTGGCCATGCTGAGCCTAGCTACATTGCTAACAGGAGTGACAGCGCGTCTGACTGTGTCTGACTGACTGGGAGGTCGCGCAAAGCTCGGAGAGGTACGGAGCAGCTCGTCTCAATTCAGATAAGAGCATATTTCATTATGGAAGTACGGTGGACTGTTCCTTTAAACTTGATAAGAATGAGATTTTTGAGCTGGAGTATGGCTGTGTGTCAGGATGTTGTTAAAGTCTATAAAACATTCCTTGTCCTCAGCCATCCACTCAGCAGCAGTTCAGGACAGGAAGTGACTGGCAGCGTGTTTCCACTTCCCGAGAGCGTGTGTGTGGAGTGTCCACATCCAGCTGCAGTCATCAAAAAGCTTATCAGCATGAGAGGTCACTCCACACACACGCTCTCGGGAAGTGGAAACACGCTGCCAGTCACTTCCTGTCCTGAACTGCTGCTGAGTGGATGGCTGAGGACAAGGAATGTTTTCCTTGTGTTCCTTGTGTTTTCCTTATGTACGCCTGAATCTTTAAAGGAACAGTCCACCGTACTTCCATATTTCATTATGGAAGTACGGTGGACTGTTCCTTTAAAGATTCAGCACAGAAATGCATATTAGAGCTTTTCATTATCTTTTCCTTATCACGTCATGAACTTTAACACTTCGGGTTCTTTTTTGTTTTGAATTTACCAGCAGGAGTTTCTTGTGGTTGCTAATATTTATACATTCTGAAAGAAAGAAAGAAAGAAAGAAAGAAAGAAAGAAAGAAAGAAAGAAAGAAAGAAAGAAAGATTCATAATAATACCTTTTCCCTCACACGGAAAGGTGATCTGGGAAGGAAGGAAAGAAAAATAATCATACCGAAAGAAAAAAAAAATCATACACGCAAAGGTGATCTGGGAAGGAAAGAAAGAAAGAGGTTCGTAATACTTTTTCCCGTCACATGAAAAGGTGATCTGGGAAGAAGGAAAGAAAAATAATCATGCAGAAAGAAAGAGAAATCATGCATGCAGAGGTGATCTGGGAAAGAAAGAGAAATAATCATATGTGCACAGTTCGTTATCAGATTAACTTTGAACAAATATTGAAAAAATGAACAAATATTAAAAGTGTATTTCTGCTGCTTCCTTTTCTCAGTATCTCTGAGGTCTGGGTGACTCTCAACTCTGTGTTTGCTTGGGTGCTGATGCTCTTTCAGCAGGGGGTCCTGTCTTTTGGATTGTAGACGTCTGCACACGCGTGCGTGTGTGTAAATCAGAGGACACCAAACAGGATTCTGCTGTTCCATGTCTGCATATAAATTCCCCCTCAGGTCGCGAGGAAACCTCCAGACACAAAAGCTCACATGTCAGAGCAGGCCTAGATCGATCAACCTATCTATCTAACATTTAAACCTATATTGAAATGCACTGCAGGAAATAATAATATAAAATTGTTAAAGCAGTAATAAGGAACAGTATGAATAGTAAAGTAATAAGAAATACCGTATTTTCTGGACTATAGAGCGCACCTGTATATAAGCCGCATCCGTTCTATTTTTAAAAAAAAATTTAAAAAAAGATATACAAGCCGCACCGGGCTATAAGCCGCAGATATCTATGTTGAAAAATTAGATATTTACTGCATGTACAGAACGATTTTGTACTGTAAATGTACATGTATGTACCTGAACAGATTCTTTCCGAACAGTGCCTTTTAACACGGCAGCAACTTTGCTGATTAAAACGGAACAGAACCAAGAGAAAATAACCGGTATTTATTTACCTTCATTTCTCCTGTGTTTGAAACCACAAGTCACTTTAATCATCTTCGCTGGATTTGAAAATAATTACCAGTTAGTAATTTGTCGTGCGTGTTCTATCTGCGAAAGATCTGCTAATTCTTCTTTGCATTGATTTTTCGTCTATCTTATTTTTGATTCTACTTCCGGTTAGAGCGCCCCTAGCTCTCTCTCTCTTTTTTTTTTTTTTAGTCACCCAGGTTAGTTGTAGAATAGGCTCTTGAACCATACCCCAGTCCAGCAGGTGGCGGTAATGCACCTCATACGTTAAGTTGCCAACCGCCATAAAAATCCAAGAAGAAGAAGAGCGCCCCTAGCGGTGGAAGAAAAATCCACAGAATAGCCGCACCTTTGTATAAGCCGCATGGTTCAAAACCTAGGAAAAAAGTAGCGGCTTATAGTCCAGAAAATACGGTATTATAAAATTGTCAGGGACGTGTCCAAACTTTTGGCTGGTACTGTATGCGATGTTAAAAGCACACAGCACACTTGGACTCCCAAATATAACAATGTGGGATGTGATTTCCAACCCAATATAAAACCAGGGAACCCCTGGCGATGCTTCATGGACTCTTGGGGGTCCCTGGGTGACACTTGGAGAACCACTAAACATTTCTGTGAACAAGTGTTGCCAGGTAAAACGAACCTTGCCCGGCAGCACTTACATGTATTTTATACCTATATGTCAATAATGGTAATATTTCTCAATATTACCATTAATATTACCCAATATTACCAAATGTCAGGTTACAGTCCTATGAAAATCCATGGCCTTGAGTTTGACATTTCAAGGTCAAAGGTCATGGCGGCAACTGAAAGCCCATATGGCACTTTTTATATGTTGATAATGGTAAACATCTGGCTATCATGTCTCGCACAGGTCTCAACGAATCTCGTTAACGGCCATCGCTCTGACATATGGACTGATATATTACAGAGCATATTTCAAACACTCAGAACTCACTATAGCAGTGACTACGTTTACATGCACATCCAAATCGAGCTGCTGTCGGTAATCGAGGTGAAGATCCCAGCAGGGGTGCCAGAGAAATCCAATCCTACATGCACACAATGAAATCGGGCTATTGTGTGAGGTGCATTGTGCACCCGAGCCACAGGTGGCGCTACACGCCCCATCGTGTTGGTACACTTCCGGTTGTCGTCATGAAGAAGAGCTATTCAAGAGTGTAAACAAAGTTATCAGTTCCGTGTTCTCCATTGCGCGTTTTTCTCCCGTCCATGAATTTTAATATATTCAACTCCTTAAGCTGAATGAGCATGAAGTCTGTCTCCTCATTGCTCCAGAAGTGCACGTTTCTGCTTGCCTGTGGCAGTGGGGGCGTGGTCAAGCGCCGGTCTGTGACAGGAGGGCGGAGCCAGGGAAGGTGAGTGGCAGAATCACTAAACCTGACGGTAATTAACCTGTGTTTGTGTGTCTTCCCAGTAACCGTGCCCTATTTAAGGAGGCAGAGGGGAGAGCTAATCCCGGGACTAGAACACAGCGCGCGCGCGTCTCTCAAAAATAAAAGTAGGCTGTTAAACTGAAAAGTCTGACAATAAAAAGCCTATTAGTACCAGAAGCTTTGTCCTGCCGTCCTCTGTGCTCCACCCACACTTCAGAGAGCTCTACATCCACATTTTCTCTTCTTCGTTTGTTCCTCCTGACCTCTTCTGCTGCTCGCTACTACTGTTGTCATGCCGACCGAGGCTGTTGTGTTTCCCGCTTGTGGTCTCGTCACTTCCGGAAGTAGCTCGACAACTAGCTCGATAGGGTATACATGCACAAAGTAGCTCGGCAGAAATCGCATAAACTAGGTCGTGTAGCTCGATTCCGAGAAATCAAGTTCGGTTCAATTTCAGCCGAATTAAGGTGTATACATGGCATTTTGAACTTCGATTTCAGTCGAGCAACGGCAGAAATTCGATTCTCTCTATGTGCATGTAAACGTAGTGAGTGACAAAATAGCGATCAAAAATACATTCCTATATTTAATAAAATGAGATAAACAGAATTTTGATTAAAAAAAAAGTTTGCCTTCAGTTCTCCTTTAAGGTCAAGGTTTTTGGGTTTTTTTTAAAATGGTCATTTCAACCATATACAGTTGGTACATTACACTGTTAAAATGAAACGTTTCTCCAGGACCATGGTGCTACATTAAACATCACAGGACCACAAATCTGCATATAACAACAAAGTGCACTCGCTGCACTCGTGCAAACATTGCAGACAATAAATTACACACAACATGAAGTGCAAAAATGACAACTAGCGTAAACAGATAGCACCATTTTGGATCCGGACAGGCCGCTGCGTGGTACTGTCACGCCGCCATCTTGGAACATTGTGTGTAACATTATGAACTATGAACTTGAATTATGACCTCATTATGCATAACGTTATGAAATTGCGCTCCATGTAAAGTTACGTAAGAGATGAGCAGTGGGTGTCGTGTGGAGTGTCAGATCTGTGTGGGTAAAAGCACTTTTGAAGCACTTCAATGAAATGGACCAGTTCTAGATTTTCCAGGACTTGCATTTAAAATTAAAAAAAAAAAGGCAGGTTACATGAAACCTGAGTTTCTCATATCAGCGCTGATGTACACTGGATTTGTGATGAATTCCCATCTTAGTCTTTACGATGTTCATATGTTCATCACACCGAACAAAAAAAGTTTGTACACCCCTACTTATTCAAAGATTTTGTATTTTCTACATTGTAGAACAAGACTGAAGACATCAAAACTATAAAATAACATTCCACATATAGAATTGTCTCATCTCATCTCATTATCTCTAGCCGCTTTATCCTTCTACAGGGTCGCAGGCAAGCTGGAGCCTATCCCAGCTGACTACGGGCGAAAGGCGGGGTACACCCTGGACAAGTCGCCAGGTCATCACAGGGCTGACACATAGACACAGACAACCATTCACACTCACATTCACACCTACGCTCAATTTAGAGTCACCAGTTAACCTAACCTGCATGTCTTTGGACTGTGGGGGAAACCGGAGCACCCGGAGGAAACCCACGCGGACACGGGGAGAACATGCAAACTCCGCACAGAAAGGCCCTCGCCGGCCCCGGGGCTCGAACCCAGGACCTTCTTGCTGTGAGGCGACAGCGCTAACCACTACACCACCGTGCCGCCCCATATAGAATTATCACACATCACACACACATCACATTATCTCTAGCCGCTTTATCCTTCTACAGGGTCGCAGGCAAGCTGGAGCCTATCCCAGCTGACTACGGGCGAAAGGCGGGGTACACCCTGGAGAAGTCGCCAGGTCATCACAGGGCTGACACATAGACACAGACAACCATTCACACTCACATTCACACCTACGGTCAATTTAGAGTCACCAGTTAACCTAACCTGCATGTCTTTGGACTGTGGGGGAAACCGGAGCACCCGGAGGAAACCCACGCGGACACGGGGAGAACATGCAAACTCCGCACAGAAAGGCCCTCGCCGGCCCCGGGGCTCGAACCCAGGACCTTCTTGCTGTGAGGCGACAGCGCTAACCACTACACCACCGTGCCGCCCCATATAGAATTATCACACATCACACACACATCACATTATCTCTAGCCGCTTTATCCTTCTACAGGGTCGCAGGCAAGCTGGAGCCTATCCCAGCTGACTACGGGCGAAAGGCGGGGTACACCCTGGACAAGTCGCCAGGTCATCACAGGGCTGACACATAGACACAGACAACCATTCACACTCACATTCACACCTACGGTCAATTTAGAGTCACCAGTTAACCTAACCTGCATGTCTTTGGACTGTGGGGGAAACCGGAGCACCCGGAGGAAACCCACGCGGACACGGGGAGAACATGCAAACTCCACACAGAAAGGCCCTCACCGGCCCCGGGGCTCGAACCCAGGACCTTCTTGCTGTGAGGCGACAGCGCTAACCACTACACCACCGTGCCGCCCATATAGAATTATGTGGTTAAAAAAAAAAAAAGTAAAAAAAAATTTAAAATTTCAAATATTTTAGACTCCTCAGAGAGTCCAGAGTTTACCTTGATGACGCTTTGTACACTATCGGCATTACCGTAACCAGCTTCATGAGGTCGTCACCTGGAATGCTTTTCAATTAACAGGTGTGCCTCATCAAAAGTTAATTAGTGGACGAGTTTCTTGCTTTCTTAATGCGTTTGACATAAAACAGTAAATAATAATAATACAGTAAATAACCCTATTCCATCCACAACTGTAGTAATCTATATTATGCCAAGAACCGCTTGACTAAGTAAAGAGAAACGACATCCATCATTACTTTAACATGAAGTAACTTTTAATGCATAAAAATTAAGAAAAAAAAACAAAACATTGCATTAGAAGGCATGTCCAAACTTTTGACACGTACTGTAGGTTGTGACATTTTTCCAGACGCAAAAAGACGGAGGCGAATTTAGACCGAACTAAAATCAAAGTGAATACGCCAGTTATAAATGCATTACTCCACCATCACATGGGAAACTAATCCAGAGGGAACAGGGCTTTAGTCATTCTTTACTTTATATGAGCAACACTTGGATACTTTTAGTTCCCAACTCATCTATTACATCTCAGATTGATTATACACACAAACACACACACACACACACACATATATATATTAGTGCTGTCAAGCGATTAAAATATTTAATCGCGATTAATGTCGCAACTGTCATAGTTAACTCGCGATTAATCGCAATTTAATCGCACATTTTTGTCACATGAAAAACCATTGTAGTTCTCTTATCAGCATAAAAAAGTGAATGGGCTTGCTTTGTACCAATGTTTTTTTTACTGCAAAGCATAACACGTCTTGACACAGCCACTGCAAAGTGAAACCTAAGCCGAGCACCGGTGCTAGCAAAAGAACCATGAGTGAAGTGATCTACTGCTTGAGTTAGTCTACAACTCACAGTGCCGGTAGGTTTGACATGCTTGATTATAATATAAAGTACACTATTATATTAACTTTAAGTTGTTCGTTGATAAATATTGCATTGAATCTGATCTTTACTGTTTCAGCTCACTTAACACATTTTGTACTTTTACACTTTCTGCCTGTTGATGCGTCGCGCTGTCCAATCAGAGGCGGCCAAATTTGCATATTACAGGAAGGATTTCTGGGATAGCATTGAGTTTACAGTTCAGAGGGATCTGGCTTCTTTAGACGCTGTCTTCTTAAAACTGAATAAATATTTAAAAAGAGCCAAATGAGCCAGTCTTTTGAACGGCTCTTTTCAAAGAACGGATCACAAAGATGCGGATCCCATCAAAGAGCCATAAATCCCATCTCTACTAGCGCGCCCTGCCCGCGCTGGTTCTTTGGGGGAGGGCAGAGGACTCTGGCTGTGCGGGGCGTGGTAGCTGCTATCGGTTTTCTAAGCAAAGTCTCTGTTCCAAGTTCCTGGCAGTTTCAAAAGCTTATGAAAAACCTACATCATGTCACAGAGCGTTAATCTCGCGATAAAAAAATTATCGCCGTTAAAATTGAGTCAAGTTAACACGTTAATAACGCGACATTTTTGACAGCACTAATATATATATATTTATTTCTATCCGGCAGCACGGTGGTGTAGTGGTTAGCGCTGTCGCCTCACAGCAAGAAGGTCCGGGTTCGAGCCCCGGGGCCGGCGAGGGCCTTTCTGTGCGGAGTTTGCATGTTCTCCCCGTGTCCGCGTGGGTTTCCTCCGGGTGCTCCGGTTTCCCCCACAGTCCAAAGACATGCAGGTTAGGTTAACTGGTGACTCTAAATTGACCGTAGGTGTGAATGTGAGTGTGAATGGTTGTCTGTGTCTATATGTCAGCCCTGTGATGACCTGGCGACTTGTCCAGGGTGTACCCCGCCTTTCGCCCGTAGTCAGCTGGGATAGGCTCCAGCTTGCCTGCGACCCTGTAGAACAGGATAAAGCGGCTACAGATAATGAGATGAGATGAGATGAGATGAGATATTTCTATCCACATTCACTGGATATGACCAATCGCATGCTCTGATTGGCTATTCTACTACTAGGCTATCAGCTCAGACACTGAGTACATAAAAACAAAATGGCGGCGCGTGTTGCTCAACCGACCAATGACGAAATAAAAACTCTACTCGAAAGCAACCCCCCCCCCCCCAAAAAAAAAGGATTCGATGTTAAGAACGTCTCTGTTTTTATTTGTCAAGAATTATTATTATAGCATTTTTCACAAATTGTTACTGTCATTTCACCGGTTTGTTAACATTGTAAGCGGAAATGAGTTTGTCGGAGGTTTTTTGTATGAAAAGTTTTTATTCATCAAAATTGCAAAAACTAAAATCCGTTTCTGAAAATCCAGTGAATGTGGATAGAATAAAACAGTCATTCCACTCAATCTCGTCGTACGTGCTTTATAGCCGACTCGGTGCTACGTGCTTCCTCGGCTATCGGCTCATGTGCGACTCAATTTCGCGGATATTAAATTTAATATGTTACATTTCTTTGAAAAAGATGGCAGCATACCAAGATGACAACTTCATCCTCCACATAAAAAGCAACATCACGGCCATATGGGAAGCCTATGAACTCCTGCCTTAAGTGCAAACTTTCTTTATGACTCTCAAAATCTCAATTACATAACAGCAGGGCCGAGTTGCAAAAACCCAGTCCCTGTGGTTCTCTAAACACACACACACACACACACACACACACACACACACACACACACACACAGATCTGTTTGCACAGCACACTTCGATAAAGTCAAACCACTTATCCTGTAGCTAACGCTCCTTTTTATTACGGGCTCGACACAAAAAAATGCTTTCTGGTCATAAACCGAAACGGGTGATAGATGAGAATGCTGTTCATAATTAACACCTCGATTGCAGGAGAAAAGAGAAGAAGTGATTACTGCTGGTAAATGTGCTGATTCAAAGCAACAAACGTTTCTCTTCCATGATAACAATCTGTCCTAGTTTATGGCACAAACATTCAATCTGTTATGTAATGTTCTGTTGCTTAGCGCTGTGTCTTGGCATTAAATTACCCAGAATGCATCACACAAATACAACATACCACCACTGGGAATCATGTAAAATGGAGCAGTAAACACGGATGGCTACTTGCTGCTAAGTATCAACAAAACAACTTTTCAATAGCGGAAGTTTCCGGACATTTCTTTCTCAAATCGCCCCCCTGTCTTTATTTTAACACTACGTTCGCACTGCAAGGCTTAAAGCTCAATTCCGATTTTTTTGTGAAATCCGATTTTTTTGTGAAATCCGATTTTTTTGTGAGGTCGTTCACATTAACAAATATATGAGCAATTCCAGCGTTATGGACGTGACACTTGAACTCAAAATGGCAACAAATGACCCAGTGCATGTTTTATTGTCTCCCAGTATTTAAACAGGTGTTGCATATTTTAAGGCTGTACCATACTGGAGAAGTGATAGAGCAAGAACAATTCCCATAGTACATCTAGGGCATGCCAGAAAACGCCAATAAAAGATGCGTTATGGATGTGACAGAAAAAGTATCACTTTTCTTGGGTGACTGTACATTTTTATCAAACTCTGTGAAATCGTAAACCTAATGTCGAAATGGAGATATCCGTTTGATAGAGGGGTCCAAGGTGAATATTAAAAAATCTTTGTTTAAAATATTTTGTACTTCATGCAGAGTTTCGGAAGGAAAAGTCAGCGTTATGGATGTGACGAAATTCCGTTATGGATGTGACGCGTCTGAAATAGACATGGCATATGTTTAGAAAATCAGCAATTTAACCACCATAACCCTTTGAAAAACTCTCTAAATATCAGCTAAAACTATCAAAGTTCTTAAATAATATTTAGGATGGCTATTCCCTTAGCAAAAAGTAGTATACTTAAAGTTCATTTTATTACGTATGCTTCAGTATAAGTATAGCAAGTATACTACAGACCATGTACTTTTAGTGTACTAGAAAGTATACAAATTTAATACTTTTTCGGACTAAACTGGAACATTTCAAGTTTATAAAAGTATACTTTAAAGTTCATTTTAAGTTTGCAGAAGTACACTTTAAAGTATACAACAAGTACACTCATCTATATACGATCAATGTACTTGGTATATCCCTCTTGCATGCTTAAAGTATTCCACAAGTACACTTATCAATATACTTCTTTTTTGGGGCTTTTTTCACCTTTATTGGATAGGACAGTGTAGAGACAGGAAATGAGCAGGAGAGGGATCAGGAAATTACCTTGGGTTGGAATCGAACCCAGGTCCCCGGATTTATGGTATGGTGCTTTAGTTGACTGAGCCACAACACTCCTTAGTTACATACTTCAAGTCCCTATTTTTAGTTTATTATTGTATACATTAAGTATACTGTTATAAACGTTGGTTATTTCACGAGTTTACTTGTTATACTTTAAGTTTGCTTGGCATATTACTTGTAGCTTACTATTTATATACTGGAAATATACTCCTTAATGTATTCTTAAAGTGTACTCATACTGTATGTACACAAGAGTGTGATGCATTTACAAAATCACAAGACAGAATGTTGAAAACAAGTTTGATATATTTTCAAACATTTCAAAAATAAAGACCTATGAAATCAAGTCCTTCCTTACTGGAGAAATTGATCAATAAAGTCAAGTCAAAAGTTTTTCTGTTTTTGTGTATGATTTTAAGGTACATAAAGATAATGCAATTGAGCACACATACTATATACTGTAAAGTTTTAAACTCCAGCATTATATTATATTAATATATAAATTAAATGTTAAGCATGAGTCAATGACTTGACCTTATTATGCACTTGGAGCAAGATATACTAAGTATTAGTACTTTGTGGCAGAAAAACGTGAAAAGTATACTAAAGTATACGTTTTAGTATTAAAGTATAAGTCTTAGTATTAATGTACTTAGTCTTAGACTTTTATTTATACTTTTCAGTATAAGCCAAGTATACTTCACTATACTATTCTTAAGTATATAAAATATAGTTTATAAAAAGTCAACTTCAAGTATACTTCTGCAGTTTTAGTAAAAAAAATAAGTATACTCATAGTACACTTGAATAAACTTCTTTTTGCTAAGGGTTGTTTTGCTGTTTTGTGGATTTTAGCATACATTTCTGTGGCTTGTGGCAATAATATAGAATTGTACATGATCAAAGTTGGTTTTAGCTTGGGGTTTACATTATAAGAAAGAAAGACTGACAGTGACATATTAGGTTGGTTACAAATTGGTTCAACTTATTCACGTCTGTAAAATACAGGCCTAGGTGAGATCTCTGGGAGTGGTTTTGATGTATTACATGTTGCTTTATTTTTGCATGGTGAGGTTGACATTTACATGGAATTGCCCATATGCGACTTGTATGTGATCCTCAGTATGAACGAAAAGCGACCTAAAAGTGTCCCGCATGCGCATTGCAGGATACGACGACGTCACACGCAGTGAGCATGGCCAGTGTTTACGGAAGTAACCTAAAGTTTCCTGTGTATGACAGTAGCCAGCATGGAGTACCTGGCAATGATGCAGTTGTTGTTGCGACGGAGCCAGAACATGCACAATAGCCTGATGTTAAGGAGGAGGTTGAGAAGGAAGAGGGCAAGGGTTTTGGCTCAGGCGTTCTGCGGGGTAGTGACTGCAACCTCCGTTCAAAGGAACGTGTGGGTGCGGAGTCGCATTGATGTCATGCGCCATGTTGTTGTAACTTTTTTTGAGAGACCCGCCGCCTACTTCAGCGCAGAATAGTGACGTTTGTGGCTTGTTGATGACGTGTAAGTCGGATGAATGCGACCTGGCGGTTCAGACTGAAGTCGCATATGAAAAGATCGGACAGGAATCGGAATTAGGACCACATATCCAAACGGCCTGGGTCGGATTTGAAAAAAATCGGATCTGTGTCGTTCATATTGTCAATAAAAGATCGGATACAGGTCACATATGGGCGAAAAAATCGGATTTGAGTCACTTCAGCCTGCAGTGTGAACGTAGTCCAAGACCCCGTCCACGCGTAGCCGGGTATCTGCTAAATCGAAGATATTTTTCTACGTTTTGGCCTGTCATCCACATGAAAACACATCAAAAACGAATATTTAAAAAAACTCCGGGCAAAGTGAAGATTTTTGAAAACTCCGTGTATGCCTTTTCGTGTAGACAGAGATAACCGGAGTTTTGCGTTTTAGAACGTCACAATCTGCGCCAAAAAAATGACAACAAATCTGCCCTGACGTCAAACGTGCGACCTTTGTTTACTGCAGAAGCCAGATTAAGCATGGACAAAGAGTAATGGATCGGAGTAGTGCCTTGAAAGCGTTAATTATTGTGCAGGTGCTATTCTGATGTGATTAGGGGGTAGGATTTGGGGAAATAATGCCATCTACAGGTTTGGAATGCTTATGAATGTGATTGAAAACGCAGATGTTCGGTTATGTGTGGAAGGGATTTTTTTTCGAAGACGAGGTGGTGTGGATAAAACATTTTTATAAACGGAGGGGGGGGAAATGTTCGGTTTTAAAAATACCCGGCTACGTGTGTACATGGCCTAAGATTCTGTCAAACGCTGTACATATTGCTGTATTGTGTCTGTACTATACATTTATATAGTTCTAGTTAGCCAGAACTTTTTTTTTAAATTTACTCGGAAATTCACTAGCTACTGAGGTGGGGTTTACATTAGACCGTATCAGGGCAATTCCATGTAAATGTCAACCTCACCATGCAAAAATAAAGCAACATGTAATACATCAAAACCACTCCCAGAGATATCACCTAGGCCTGTATTTTACAGATGTGAATAAGTTGAACCAATTTGTCACAAGAATTGTTCCCTTCGCCTTAATATGTCAGTCTTTCTTTCTTATAATGTAAACCCCAAGCTAAAATCAACTTTGATCATGTACAATTCTATATTATTGCCACAAGCCACAGAAATGTATGCAAAAATCCACAAAACAGCAAAACAATAGCCATCCTAAATATTATTTAAGAACTTTGATAGATTTAGCTGATATTTAGAGAGTTTTTCAAAGGGTTATGGTGGTTAAATTGCTGATTTTCTAAACATACGCCATGTCTATTTCAGACGCGTCACATCCATAACGGAATTTCGTCACATCCATAACGCTGACTTTTCCTTCCAAAACTCTGCATGAAGTACAAAATATTTTAAACAAAGATTTTTTAATATTCACCTTGGACCCCTCTATCAAACGGGTATCTCCATTTCGACATTAGGTTTACAATTTCACAGAGTTTGATAAAAACGTACAGTCACCCAAGAAAAGTGATACTTTTTCTGTCACATCCATAACGCATCTTTTATTGGCGTTTTCTGGCATGCCCTAGATGTACTATGGGAATTGTTCTTGCTCTATCACTTCTCCAGTATGGTACAGCCTTAAAATATGCAACACCTGTTTAAATACTGGGAGACAATAAAACATGCACTGGGTCATTTGTTGCCATTTTGAGTTCAAGTGTCACGTCCATAACGCTGGAATTGCTCATCAGCGGATCATCAGATTAACGTTTTTAAAACGATTAGTGTGCACACAGCAACGCCAATACACTATTCGCGTGCACACAGCAACGCCAATACACGGATATGCTCGGCTCCGCAGGCATCCTGCGCTCCAAATCACTCCGCCCTGAACAGCGAGTGCCCTCTGGAGGGTGCGCACTCCGGCCCTGCGCAGCTCACAGAGCGCGCGAGTGAAGCGCACGAGCAGTGATTTGGGACTGAGCCGCTGTGTGTGTGATCTCAGTGCATGTCGGGCATGCGCGTCACTTACCACTTGCAAGTGGAAGGATGGCAAGCCTAAAGACAATCATAACTACACAATGGGCAGTATTTGCATCAGTATTTGCAGTATTTTCATACTTTTATACTCTTTAATGAAAGGTGATACAAGGCGGAAGTCCGCGCCGTTTTTCAGCAGTCGCGTCACATGACCAACGCCAGCGAATCAGGAAGGTGGATGTCACAGTGACGTTGTCCAATGACGACGCCAGCTAGAGCTCAGCACAGCATATCCGCGTATCTCAATGTTTACACAGCACCGGACCAGACACGATCTGGATTGAATACGTGGACCCTGGAGGATTCCCGTTTCCCGGTGTTTTAATGTAAACGGACAGTGCATCCGCGAAGAAAACGAGACAGATACGGTCTAATGTAAACTTGGCCTGAGTGAGCAAGCTACATAGTCATGCTGTAGGGATGCATCTAGAATGGAGTCCCTTAAAAATATTAAACTGTTCGAGACGTTTCTGATTTGTGGGTCTTGCTTTAAGTGTACTACATGATCATTGCTGCTGATTTCTCAAGAGCGATCACGAATCCCATGTCTACTTCCTGAACCTCATTGTTTAGCTGCGTTATAATAAACTGAATACGGTTTGAATTAAAATATTACTCTTCCTGGCAGTAGCTAACTGACTTCTGTTGTAGTCGAGTCACTAAACCTTGAGTCCGAGTCCAGTCATGAGTCCCCAGTGTTCAAGTCCGAGTCAAGTCCAAGTCAGTAAAAGAAAAATAATAATAATAATTTGAGTCAAGTCCAATATTGATCCAAGTCCAGTCCAAGACTCCAACCGCACCATTTGACGGTGGCTGTTTTAGCGCCGTTAGCATTAGTTTGTTCCTGAACATGACATATGAGCAGGTGAATGTGCTTCTCTTTGTCAGGGAGTGTGAAGTATTCTGTCAGAGATGACGGTTGGGAGACGGATGTACACTACCGTTCAAAAGTTTGGGGTCACTTTGAAATGTCCTTATTTTTGAAAGAAAAGCACTGTTCTTTTCAATGAAGATCACTTTAAACTAATCAGAAATCCACTCTATACATTGCTAATGTGGTAAATGACTATTCTAGCTGCAAATGTCTGGTTTTTGGTGCAATATCTCCATAGGTGTATAGAGGCCCATTTCCAGCAACTATCACTCCAGTGTTCTAATGGTACAATGTGTTTGCTCATTGCCTCAGAAGGCTAATGGATGATTAGAAAACCCTTGTGCAATCATGTTAGCACAGCTGAAAACAGTTGAGCTCTTTAGAGAAGCTATAAAACTGACCTTCCTTTGAGCAGATTGAGTTTCTGGAGCATCACATTTGTGGGGTCGATTAAATGCTCAAAATGGCCAGAAAAATGTCTTGACTATATTTTCTATTCGTTTTACAACTTATGGTGGTAAATAAAAGTGTGACTTGTCATGGAAAACACAAAATTGTCTGGGTGACCCCAAACTTTTGAACGGTAGTGTAAGTGCAGAACGTGTGTTTATTAATACAAGCGAAGACAGGCGAACAATCCAGAACGACAGGCAAAATCGTAAAAGAGGCGACAGGTCGAGCGAGGCACAAACAGACTATCGTAGACTCGGCAGAATCGAAGACGAGAAACAGGAAATCAGGGATCAGGAAATCAAACAAGGAAATAAGGCTCGGTAATGCGTCAGCAACACAACTCAATACTTTGCAAAGTAAGTGTGTTTTCACAGTTTTTATATAGGCGCGCTGATTGCGCCTTAATCCTGTACGGGTGCGAGTTGTTTACGGCGCGTGTGCTGTCCGGAGCGCGCCCAAGAGTCTATCTGGTGCACATGTCAAGGCGTGCAGGTGTGACACTGACACGAAATTACCAAAAAAAATAAGAAAAAAAATCAGAGTCCTCGTCTCAGGGCTAATTTTAAGGACTCATGATTTGACTTGGACTCGTGTGTTAACTGACTCAGAAAATGGAGACGAGGACTCAGATTTTTTTCTTAATTTTTTTGGTAATTTCGTGTCAGAGTGTCACACCTGCACGCCTTGGCACGTGCACCAGATAGACTCTTGGGCGCACTCCGGACAGCACACACGCCGTAAACAACTCGCACCCGTACAGGATTAAGGCGCAATCAGCGCGCCTATATAAAAACTGTGAAAACACACTTACTACTATCCAGAACGACAGGCAAAATCGTAAAAGAGGCGACAGGTCGAGCGAGGCACAAACAGACTATCGTAGACTCGGCAGAATCGAAGACGAGAAACAGGAAATCAGGGATCAGGAAATCAGGCTCGGTAATGCGTCAGCAACACAACTCAATACTTTGCAAAGTAAGTGTGTTTTCACAGTTTTTATATAGGCGCGCTGATTGCGCCTTAATCCTGTACGGGTGCGAGTTGTTTACGGCGCGTGTGCTGTCCGGAGCGCACCCAAGAGTCTATGTGGTGCACGTGCCAAGGCGTGCAGGTGTGACACTCTGACACAAAATTACCAAAAAAATTAAGAAAAAAATCGGAGTCCTTGTCTCCATTTTCTGAGTCAGTTAACACATGAGTCCGAGTCGAGTCATGAGTCCTTAAAATTAGGGCACGAGTCGGACTCGAGTACTACAGGCCTGCTTCCTAGTGTTAGCACAACGACAATAACGAGTGATAGCATGATGCGTCATCAAGACTGGGATTCTTCGTATTCAAAGTGAGAAATCTTGCTTTAGAGACTTTGCTTCATGGCTATAACTGGTTCTAGATACGTTTACGAAAGATGTTTTGATAGTTACGTTTTTTTATTATGACTAGAACGCCGGGGCGGCACGGTGGTGTAGTGGTTAGCGCTATCGCCTCACAGCAAGAAGGTCCGGGTTCGAGCCCCGTGGCCGGCGAGGGCCTTTCTGTGCGGAGTTTGCATGTTC
This sequence comes from Neoarius graeffei, assembly GCF_027579695.1. Taxonomy (NCBI): domain Eukaryota; kingdom Metazoa; phylum Chordata; class Actinopteri; order Siluriformes; family Ariidae; genus Neoarius; species Neoarius graeffei. The sequence continues at coordinate 55,261,723 of NC_083587.1, forward strand.
TCCCCGTGTCCGCGTGGGTTTCCTCCGGGTGCTCCGGTTTCCCCCACAGTCCAAAGACATGCAGGTTAGGTTAACTGGTGACTCTAAATTGAGCGTAGGTGTGAATGTGAGTGTGAATGGTTGTCTGTGTCTATGTGTCAGCCCTGTGATGACCTGGCGACTTGTCCAGGGTGTACCCCGCCTTTCGCCCGTAGTCAGCTGGGATAGGCTCCAGCTTGCCTGCGACCCTGTAGAACAGGATAAAGCGGCTAGAGATAATGAGATGAGATGAGATGAGACTAGAACGCCGCTTTCCTGTTCTGTTCACTATGTAGCACTCTGTTCCAGGACAACTCTTTAGATTATGGAGTCTGTTTGCATGGACTGATCCCCTTTTAACCCCCCTGTTTCCAGTACAATATCAAAGCTCTAATTATTGGTGCATAACCTATACCAACATGGTTTTTTTTTTTCAATTTGAAACTAGGCATTCTGGGAAGCTTCTCCACTATACTTTGGAGCGTGACTGTAACGACTTGTGTACGTTCAGCCACAAAAGTTTGGGCAGTGATGTGGGATGAGGAGGCCTGGTGCGCAGCCATCATTCCAATTCATCCCAAAATTGTTTCGTGCACTTGAAGTCAGGGCTCTGTGATGGCCACTCGAGTTCTTCCACTCCAACGTTGGCAGACCACGCCATCATGGATTTCCACATACTGTACTTCTGGCCATATAGAGTATTATTACACCTTTGTATGGAGGTGCCAGAATATGAAGCACACTTTAACCGTACTGCGAACATAGATTTAGTTAGTTAGATACTTTATTATCCCCAGAGGGAAACTATTTCTCAGTGAGTAAAACATGTCGGTCTCCGGCATGACCGTACAAGCAGGGTAAAACGCAAGACACTTCAACCATTCAACGCACCACCGCACCAATCGTATTACAGTGTGAATATTGCACTTAATCCAAGAAAAGGCTAAAATATGGCCAAAGACTAGAAAAAGTGTGGATTAAAAGACAGGTTTCGATATCAACATTCCCATAATGAACATATAGCATCAGCCCATACCCAGAGGTGGACAAAGTACCCGACTTCATTACTTAAGTCAAAGTACAGATCCCACTGGTCAAATGTTACTCCGATACAAGTGAAAGTTGTCCAGTCAAATTTTTACTTAAGTTAAAGTACTGAAGTACTTGCTTTTAAAACTACTTAAAGCATATACGCAGAGCCATGGCCTCACTTTCATTTATAAATGCCTTCAGACCTCAAGAATGGCACAGGAATAGTTTTAAGCGTTAACAATAAATCTAATATAGTAATTTTCACAATTAAAGTGATTCATATAGGTAGCGGTCTGAGTGAATGGCCTTAATGTCCGTAACGTCACAGCAGGAAGGCTATCGGTCTCATCGCCATTTCCGCTATACTAAAACACAGAGCTGACTGCAACTCCGACCCTCCATTTTGAGCTAATTTATCGCCATGCCACATAGATGTGTTGCTGGTGGGTGCAGCAACACGACAGAAGGTGGATTTACGTTGCATTCATGGCCCAAGAATGTTCAAACTGCAAAGATTTGGACGCATTTTGCAGGAAGTTCACGGGCACATTGGGCGCCTATGAAGTGGTCTCTCCTCTGCTCTGCACATTTTACTGAAGACTCGTACGAGACCTCTGATCTGTGGAGGAGCGTTGGCTATAAGCCCGTATTGAAAGAGGGTGCAGTACCAACAATTAAAGAAAACTACAAGAAAGGGAAAGTATTTATTTTATTTATTTATTTTTTTAAAGGAAAGTGAGTTCAGTTGCACCAGTCCTCCCCGAGTCCTCCTGGAGTGAGCCTCCGAGTCCTCCTGGAGTGAGCCGAGGGTTGTTGCTAAAACCCGGGACGGGATGGTGTCCAAAGACATGCAGGTTAGGTTAATATGAGACGGCCTTGGGCTGAGGTGCCCTTGAGCGAGGCACCTAACTCCCAACTGCTCCCCGGGTGCTGTTGGCATGGCTGCCCACTGCTCTGGGTATGTGTGTGCTCATTGCTCACGTGTGTGTGCATGTGTGTGTTCACTGCTTCAGATGGGTTAAATGCAGAGAGGAAATTTCACAAGTGTGTGATGAATAAAGTTGTGCTTTCTTTCTTTCTTTTCTATCGCTCGGGCAGTGACCTCCCCACGGTTGTTGCTAAAACCGGTAACATCCCGTTCCATCCCGGGTTTTAGCAATTGCCTGAGCCGAGCAGTAATGGCGGAATATTCAGTAATGGAGAAAACGGAGAATGAGTGGAGCAGCCGTCTTATTTCTGCACTGGATATTGCTGCCATCTCGCCCTTACGTGGAAGAAGCGAATGAACGGAGAACTGAACGAACAACTGAAAGTCAGATTGCTTCAAAAACAAATCGACCACAAGATCGGCCTTCAAGAAGCGAGAACACAGACGGGTAAGCTCCGACTCTCATTTGGATACAAAACAACAAAAACGACACACGTTGTTTACCAGAATTGAGATTAATACATGTAACTTGTATTGTGTGCAAGTTAGCGGTGTAAGATTATTTAATTTGCTTCAGAATGTGATTGTCTCGGTTCATCGGATTATTTAATTAGCCTTTTATGTTTTATCAGTGAAAATGCATGCGTGTTGCATAAGTTATAACACCCATCCTGTTTCAATGAGAGTCAACCTACAATCAATGAAGTCAAATCAGTCTTAGTTGAGCAAGTCGGTAATTGTATTTCTTACTTTCACCAGAAATTATTTATATGACTTTGGTCTATAGCTGTCAAAGGCCTCGGCCTTAAAACCGGTTACTGCAGTAATGTCACGCACTCAGGGCTGGCTGGCTCAGCGGGGCAGCCGAATGCCAACTTTGCAGTCGATTTTAACTCTCAAAAATATATTTTTATTTTATATTATTTATATTCCCACTTATGCAGCATACAAGAGTCAAGGATGGAGATACTATCCACTCAGAAATGTATTTAAAAATAAAGGCTCTGCGTATCTGCTTTAAGTATTAAAAGTACATTTTCTGTCAATGCATTGTTATATTATTGCCACAACGCTTACAAAACCTAATGCCGTTACCAAAGACAGAAATGTGAATTCACAAAATGAATGCATGCTGTGCCGTCATGGTGGTTTAACGTTAAAGGGTATATTCTGGACCAATTTCATTTTTTTTTATATGAAAGTATGCCCCTTTACACACTCATCCCGAAGGGTAATTTTGCACAAGGCCATCTGTCTACAGCAGAAAAAAATAAAATAACAAAACGCGTCTGGAAAAATCCCAACGGAGTCTGGAGCCAGATTTGTGACGTCACCTGCGGAAGCGCCAGCAGGCTGCGCGAGCTTTGCACGGTTTCAGTGCACAGCCTGTGTAGACCAAGCGCTCCCATTTCTCTCTCATTGTCCGGTCTTTTGGGAAACGATGAGTGCTAATCCCATCAAGATTGCTGTTGCTACACCCTCCTACGATACATCTGTTAACCATTTTAATAATTACGTGATAACGTTGAAGAAATTTGCAGAAAACCACCAGGTCGTTTTCTCAAACAAACCAGCGCTGGCGTAGGATTCAGAGGGAGGCGAACTGCACGAGACATCACGAAAATCAATGTTTGCCGGGAAATCCAAATGCCAAGTTTTTTCAGAGGCGGACCAATTCGCCTCAAATGGCTTGATTTCAACTGAATTTTTCTGGCATTGCGCAAGGTAAAAAAAATTGCAGAGAATTTAAAATGTGACAGATATTTGACCAAAAGTTTAATATAAAGTAGGAGAATTACATTGATCTTGCTCCTGAATTTACCCGTGATATACACTTTAAGCTAGCTAGTCAGTGAAACTCCACCTGACATGCTAGCAAACACTTTTCAAACTCAAAATCATATTGGGCAGCTAACGCTAATAGAAAATAAAGATTTCTACATTCTGTTTATTTGGCAAGATTATGCTAAAACATTTCTGAAAGCACTTCAGATAAGTTGACATTATTCATGTTCGTGTAACTCCGTGTTTACATGCTAACTAACAGTGTCCAAGTTAACTAGCTACGTGTTAACGTTAGCCGTGGACAAGGCGATGGCAACTTGGTGGGCAAATCCATAGAAAGTCATTTGACTAACCAGACTGCATAGCTATTGCAACGTTATCGCTAGCTCTAAAAGCACAGACAACTTCATTGCAAGCTTTCTCTTGGAATAAAATGTTTACATCCCTCAATATGCTCCCGCAGGTTGGATGGCGAGTTTTTGTAGGCTGTGATGTGGTTCGTTTTCGGCAAACAAAGCAAACATTTAAATGAAATTAATCTTTAATCCTTTCAGAAAACTGAAACGTGGGTTCTAGGTAAAGCCATGAGTGCGTGCATTCCCCAGAAGAACCGCCTCCTTCCATTCTGCCATCAACTGATCGTGTTAAATAATGCTGCGGAGAAATCACTGAACTTGATTTTATAGAGTCTATGGATGTGACGTGATTACTGATCAGCTGTCTCAGTGTCACCTGCGAAAAAAAAAAAAACCAATCACGTTTTAGAAAGGAAAAGAAAAGAAAAAAACGTCCACTTTCAAAGCCACTTCATAGTAACGAGTAACGAGGACCTTGATAGAAATGGAGTGGAGTGAAAAGTACGATATTTGTCTTTTAAATGTAGTGAAGTTAAAGTCATAAGTTTCCAAAAAAAAAAAATACTCAAGTAAAGTACAGATCCTCAAAAAGCGTACTTATGTACAGTACTCAAGTAAATGTGCTTCGTTACTGTCCACCTCTGCCCACGCCCCAGTAATGCAAAGAAGCCTTCAGAATATTGGGGAAATAAATACAATTTTGGATAAGTCCAACACGAACACTTTGTTTTCAAGTGGCAGATTCTACCGTAACTGGATCCATTAACCCTTTGGTGACTGACCCCTGGAAAATGGTTCCTCCAGGAACGATGACGTTTCAGTTGTCAAGACAACGGAAAAACTAAAATACAAGAGCATTTTGTTTTGTGCACAAGAGCATTGTGACGTATCTTTCTGTTTTTGTATTTTAGTTTTTCCGTTGTCTTGACAACTGAAAAGTCATCGTTCCTGGAGGAACCATTTTCAAGGGGTCAGTCATCAAAGGGTTAACCACTTGCCCACAAAATAAGAAATTTTTCTTGTCCTTTTTTCAGTGAGGTAATATTTTCAAGATTGAAAATATGGTATTTGGTCTTCTAAAACAGCACATCATTTAAAAATGCACTGAGTATATCAATAAAAGATTTTTAAAGAATAAAGTTCTATTTCGGCACGGTGGTGTAGTGGTTAGCGCTATCGCCTCACAGCAAGAAGGTCCGGGTTCGAGCCCCGGGGCCGGCGAGGGCCTTTCTGTGTGGAGTTTGCATGTTCTCCCCGTGTCCGCGTGGGTTTCCTCCGGGTGCTCCGGTTTCCCCCACAGTCCAAAGACATGCAGGTTAGGTTAACTGGTGACTCTAAATTGAGCGTAGGTGTGAATGGTTGTCTCTGCGATGACCTGGCGACTTGTCCAGGGTGTACCCCGCCTCTCGCCCATAGTCAGCCCATAGTCAGCCCCCTATAACTCCCATTTTAAAAATCACTTGCATTATCCCTGTTGCTATCGTCAGTGAATTTCTGTCAGATGACCTGACGATAGACTCGGCCATTATGGATCTTTGGTAGTTATCGTGTGGAAGCAGGCTTTATCATTTTTGGGTGTCAACAGATAGAGTTGAAATAGATTAACGGCGAAAAAACTATTTCGTTCACGAGAGAAGCCCACAGTTATTTTTAAAAAATGCTATCGTCAGTCTGTCAGTCAAATGCACCTGACGATCGCAAAATTCAAGCCCTCGCCACGCACATGTTGACTGACGCAAAGAGGAAATTCTACTGCGCATGATTTTTGTGACAGCAGACATTTACTTCCGGGCAAGACTTGGAGTTCTAACAGCTAGATTTCATCAAATAAATCAAGGTAAGATTTTCTGTCAGCTATCCTGACGATAGAAATTTTTGACGATAGAAACATTGAGAATATATTTGTGCATTCATATTTAAATTTTTCTGGAGGAAAACTATCGTAAGTTGAGATAAATCAGAGCCGCTTGCGACCCTTTCAGCCGACAGGCCATTTCAATGTGCTATTTCCGCGCGAAAGTGACACAGTCGTGTGTATCGTCACTGTTCTGACAATTATTGTTGATATTTCAATTTTGAAAATAAATTTTATCTTCTCATCTCATTATCTCTAGCCGCTTTATCCTTCTACAGGGTCGCAGGCAAGCTGGAGCCTATCCCAGCTGACTACGGGCGAAAGGCGGGGTACACCCTGGACAAGTCGCCAGGTCATCACAGGGCTGACACATAGACACGGACAACCATTCACACTCACACCTACGGTCAATTTAGAGTCATCAGTTAACCTAACCTGCATGTCTTTGGACTGTGGGGGAAACCGGAGCACCCGGAGGAAACCCACGCGGACACGGGGAGAACATGCAAACTCCACACAGAAAGGCCCTCGCCGGCCCCGGGGCTCGAACCCAGGACCTTCTTGCTGTGAGGCGACAGCGCTAACCACTACACCACCGTGCCGCCCTAAATTTTATCTTTTTTATTTCAATATTTTATTTTATTATTTGGTTCTAGTGATGAGGTATTTAATATTATTACTAAATGTGTCAGATTAATAATGTAAGAAACAGTTTTGTTGCTATTGTCATCTAGAGTGTCTGTCAGAATATGATGGTAGACGTTAGTTTGTCTGTCAGATTTTGATGATAGAAACCGATGTGTTTCTATTGTCATTTAGCATGTCTGTCATGTCAGGTTTTTATTAATTAGTTACCAGGACTACTGTCCTAAAATTTACTGTGAATGTCCAAGACCCCAAATGCTACTAGAAAAACTTAACAGAATGATCAAAATAATCAATTCAGCAATTTAAGGAGATGGGACTTAACTGGCCTCTGTTATGGTAGAATCTGCCAAGTGTAAACTTAAGCAGTCGTTCCACCGCATCCTCAATCCAGACATCCAAACTGTGCATCATTTTTCATTTCAGATCTTTCAGCCATGTTGGCGGTTTTCCACATTTAGTTTCTCTACCACTCAATATGCACGCTCTTACCATTGTTCCTGAGGGATTTGACAGAACACTTTATGATGTACTGTGTCCTGGGCTGGCTTGCTCATGGACATTTTGAAAAATGTGTGGCTATGATACAAGACCAAACACTAGTACTGGATCCGTACATCTCTTTCGCAACACTACTGTATAATTTGAGACTCACAATATATTTTATCATTATTCACAGACACTTTCGTAAGAGCCAAGTGGGATCTCGGCACATGTTTCCAATCCGGGGGGTACTGCCTGGTTTCAAATGGCGGCTTTGAGCCAAATCAGAAACAGCAGAGAGAGACAAGGGCCATGTACAACATCATGAAGAAGTGGAAGGAAAGTTTCTGACTAACGAGCAGCAAGGTAAAAAGGAAGTCTTAGACAATGAAGCAGTTCGGGGGAAATTACCCAGAGTGCCTTTCTACAGAACCCTGCTCTGTGATGAAGAGAAACTATGGATATCTGAGACGTATTCTGATTATAAAACCAATGGTGAGGTCAACTTCCAAATAAACGTGTGTCACGTTGACTGAAGTCCCCGTGAGAAGAAGTGAAAGGACTTCATAAGGTTACCATATCACACATCAAGTACATCATTGCTACATGGGGTTTCGCTGTCAAATGTGTCATTGTCAGTTAGTCTCATTGCGCAGTAACACCACTTTTGCGAAGAAACTGTTCCAAAATAGAACGAGGGTTAAAGGGGAGGACATGCAAACAGACGGTGCGACGAGGGATGAAAAATTTGCTGAAGCATGGTACTAAAATGTGGGTGCAACCTTTTAAAAGATCACCAAGATTTATGATCTTCTTTCCACTCCAGCTGTCCCAGAGTAAGGATTATTTTTGACCAACCAAAAGCCCTCATTTTCAACTAAGAGTCATCCGGTCATGTCGCCACCCTGCCCGGGCAAAAATAAACAGCTTGTCAGGAAGAAACAGCTCACACGTGCAGAAGGACGGGAGGTGTTTTCACTTAACAGCACAAAGTGTGAAACAAAAGAAGCACAAAACTGCACACAAGCGTTGAGCAAGACGCTTTCTCATGCTCCTCACAGCTCTTTCCAGATATTGCGTTACTCAGATTTTCATTAAAGCCTACTACTGAGAATGCTTCACACATGCTTTGTGGGGCCAAAGAGACTTCAATTCAGCTTAAAAATAAATATATATACTGTTGGATGTCTATTGTCCAAAACATTAAAAAAAAAATAGCCTCAATGAGGCTGGAGCTCATACCGGCCACTGTCGTGTGCGAGTTTGAAATCCAAATCAATCCTGTGGGAGGAGTAGTGATTTTTGTGAAATTGCACGACGCATGACCCCCGTGTAGCCGCATCCATGGCATGTGGCACCACCTGGTGAGCAATTCTTGTTGGAATATATGTCTTTAGAGTCTTGTGGGCGAGTTTCAGTGAAAGCATCCTTGCACTTAACGAACTGTACTGTTTGGTGTGACGAGTCACCCAAAATTTTCAAAAGCCAAGAAAATGTTAAATAAATATGACCGGTGGTGCCACCATCTTGACAAATTTATACGTACCGACCTGGGGAACATTCCATATGAGTTTGATCAAAATCCGATCACTCCTGTAGGAGGAGTAGCGATTTTCGTGAAATTGCATGTGACCCCTCTGTAGCCTCATCCATGGTAGAAGGCACCACCTGGTGAACAATTCTTGTTGGAATAGACCCCTTCGCAGTAAACGTCATTTATACGTAAGCGGAAATTGCGCGCGCAGCCTGGACCCAAAAAAAGACTCAGAAATGCCTAGTTGTTGTGTTTTCGGGTGTCAGAATCGTAGCAGTGATGGGGTTAAAATGTTCAGAATTCCAGCAGGATCTCACCCATTCCAAAAAAATCGCCGCCGTCTATGACTACAAGCCATCAAACGTGTAGACTGGGATGAAAGCACCATCAAAAATGCGCAGGTTTGCAGCGCCCACTTCATCACAGGTAAGATCAGGCTATTTATTAAATCTTTTTTATTCTTTCTAGTCTTCGTTTATTGATGTAGCAAAATACTTTGGTAACGTTTGTCTGATTAGCTGGGTCATAGTTACACAATGTAATGAATATTGTTAGCATGTTAACTTAGCTTTGCATGCAATTTTGTTTGTAGGAGAGGTCTCGCTTGACTCAAGCAGCCCAGATTTTGTGCCATCATTATTTGTGTATGCCGAAAATCACAATTTTAAAGCGAGGATGGAAAGGTAAAATTGTGTGCCCTCACTCTAAATGCCAACTTACGTTGACTGCTCTAACCTAGCTCCCGCCCCGTTCAGTTTCATTTCTGCTCTCTGCCTCTCGCTTTTTACGCAGCTCTGATTTCTCTTAGCTGCACTCTTTACACTATCATTCCTTTCATGCCAGTACCTCCTGCAAATTGCTGTTTAGTGTTGGTATTTGCTGTTGTAGCTAAAGCCACATTGCCATCACATCACTGGCATAATGAATACGAATGTCCCATTGTTAATCAAGTTGTACATGCCCGCACATAACATAATCATATGCGTCTAAAGACTTGTAGGCACGAAGTTTTTCGTGGGTGTACACTGAAGTCTTGTCAATCAGGTACGAGTATATATCTGGCCATTGTATACCAGGGAACTTACTAACATCGTCCGTCCACTCTTTAATTAAATGCGGATCCGGTAGGCGATGTCCACTTGTTAGAGTTAACTTATTTATGTAGCATTCTCGATCTTATAACGACAATTGTTTGGCATAATCTGACAGCTCATAATGCCGGTCTATGGGCAGCGCCATTGTTTCTGGGTCCAGGCTGCGCGCGCATCCTGGCAACGGTCGGTTTGTTTACAAACATGCGAAGGGGTCTATATGTCTTTAGAGTCTTCTGGATGAGTTTCAGTGAAAACATCCCAGAAGTTTACAAAGAGTAGCATTTGGTGTGACGAGTCACCCCAAAATTTCAGACAGCCATAAAATCGTAAATGACAAGTGGCGCCACCATCTTGACAACTTTTATGGACACCCGCCTGGGGAACATTGTATGCGAGTTTGATCAAAATCCAATCAATCCTGTTGGAGGAGTAGCAATTTTTGTAAATTGTGGACGGATGACGACGACGGATGGATGACACGTGATCGCATAAGCTCATCCAGCCTGGCCTACGGCTGGATGAGCTAATCAAAAACAGCCGTTTTGTGTTACCTTCTGAATGGGACACCAACCTAAAATTTATGGCGACGTAGTTTTCGAATTTATTGATAGTGATGATTTTAGAGTGCTGCCTTTTTTATTGCCTACATGTTCATACCATGTACACTATGCGCTGTATACGTCTGTTTATTAACTTGATGCTTATCCACTGAATTTCTGTGCAACTTTCCAGATTTTCTTATGCAGTGCATGTAGGAGAGGAGGTTTTCAGTTTTGTTTAGACCACAGGTTTTAAAAACATAAGCGCCATCTTTAAGCCCAATGTAAAAAATTTTAATCAGGGGATAGAAAATACGGACTAGCAAACTACAACTACGTCACGACTCTCCTTTCGACAAACTCCGTCCCACGTTATTTCAGCATTACGTCCTCGTTAAATCTGGAACTCCTCATTTGTGTGTGTGTGTGTGTGTGTGTGTGTGTGTGTGTACAGTCTCGGATGATCCTGGATGTTCAATATTTCATATTAATTCTATATTGGATAAGAATAAACACTGACTTGATCCGCAAGATGCCACTTGACCCTTCGACCTTCAGGCTACACGATTATCATCATTTGACCCTTAAAGGGAACAGGCAGTAAAGTAACAGAATGCATGCCTGGGGAAAGAGTGTGTTCAACACTGTGTATGTTAGTCATGATGGATTGTGAAGGAGATCAGCACGCTTCAGGCTGTCCCCAGTAAAACGAGTGCATGAATAACGTTCAGTGCGAAACGTTTTGATGTGGCCAGTAAACAGTGAGTATAATGTGATTGATAAAACCTTGACACCTGGAAAGAAAATTCAAACATGGCTGGCTGTATAATATCACAGCCAGGAGGTCCTGAAGATGGAGCCGAGTCCCCCCCCCCCATTTAAAATGGTGCATTTATATAAAAAGGTACTCTGTCTTCACTGTCAGCTGGCACAGTGTATGCAAAAAATAAAACTGATGGCTAAGCAGATAAGTGTATATAACATGGACACGTCCCCTTTTTTTGCCCATTCTTTCAAATTCTGTCGAGAGGACGTGTTTCACTTACAGGCTCCGTAGGTCAAATACAGTCAGTGCTATAGGAAAGGAGAAGAAAAGGAAAAAAAAAAAAGAGAACCTGTCTGGGATGGTTGTTTTCACTGGAATTTTATTATGATGTGGAAAATTAGACTTGAAAGCTTTGGATAAATGCAGTGTAAATGTTTTGAGGCCAGTGCGTCTTTGGTCCCGTTCCAATACTGTTCTTAAAGCACACTTGCCATCTTCCACTCTGCTGGAGTCACCATTTTCTGGGATGTTCCAGATGGATGGACTTTATTGATCCCCAAGGGAAAATTAACCTACATAGTACTTAACAATTCATAAAGCAAAGTCAAAGTCCCTCCCATGCCAGGACCTGGTCTTCCCAGGCAGTCTCCCATCTGAGTACTAACCAGGCCCTTAAGGGCTCTCCATTTCTATAGCCCTGGGCCTCATACCTACACTACTGTTCAAAAGTTTGGGGTCACCCAGACAATTTTGTGTTTTCCATGAAAAGTCACACTTTTATTTACCACCATAAGTTGTAAAATGAATAGAAAATATAGTCGAGACATTTTTCTGGCCATTTTGAGCGTTTAATCGACCCCACAAATGTGATGCTCCAGAAACTCAATCTGCTCAAAGGAAGGTCAGTTTTATAGCTTCTCTAAAGAGCTCAACTGTTTTCAGCTGTGCTAACATGATTGTACAAGGGTTTTCTAATCATCCATTAGCCTTCTGAGGCAATGAGCAAACACATTGTACCATTAGAACACTGGAGTGAGAGTTGCTGGAAATGGGCCTCTATACACCTATGGAGATATTGCACCAAAAACCAGACATTTGCAGCTAGAAGAGTCATTTAGCACATTAGCAATGTATAGAGTGGATTTCTGATTAGTTTAAAGTGATCTTCATTGAAAAGAACAGTGCTTTTCTTTCAAAAATAAGGACATTTCAAAGTGACCCCAAACTTTTGAACGGTAGTGTATTACTGTACGTAGCTAAGGTTATAGTGGGGGGCTGGTCCTCTGATAACCACGAGAGTTTGACTCCCTACTCACATGTGTATTGTGGCGTGCCTCGCCAGATAGCAGTAGGTACCATTTTTATCAGAAGGGAACCGTCAGGGCCTTCTAGACCTTCAGAGAAGGCCCAAACATATCAGCATTTCAAATATTATATTTAATTTCTTTTGTGCTTTCACTATTTCGTTATAATTATTCTCTTCTAATTCGGCCTCATGGGCGGCACAGTGGTGTAGCGGTTAGCACTGTCACCTCACAGCAAGAAGGTCCTGGGTTCAAGCCCAGCGACCGGCGAGGGCCTTTCTGTGTGAAGTTTGCACGGTGTCCGCGTGGGTTTCCTCCGGGCGCTCCGGTTTCCCCCAAAGACATGCAGGTTAGGCTAATTGGTAGCTCTAAATTGACTGTAGGTGTGAATGTGAGTGTGAATGGTTGTCTGTGTTAGCCCTGTGATGACCTGGCGACTTGTCCAGGGTGTACCCCGCCTCTCACCCATAGTCAGCTGGGATAGGATCCAGCTTGCCTGTGACCCTGTAGGACAGGATAAGCAGCTACAGATAATGGATAGATAGATAGATAGATAGATAGATAGATAATTTGGCCTCATTTTCTATCAAAGTTGCTTCAGAAATGAAAGATTTACTGTCCTGAAAACATTAAAATTGAGTTATCCAATGAGATTTGTTTGTCTGTTATGTCTAGGCTGAGAAGAGTTTAGAGCTGCTCACTCATTGGTTAGGACTTCATTGCCGGGACAGAAGGCCATGACAGTGTATGTTTACGTAGGAAGTGACAGATGAATTAACCAATCAGATTTTGATTGATAGTGGGAGGGACCAAAAATGTATCAACCTAGGCCTTCTCGAAGGCCAATGGGAGCTTAACCACGAGTCGTTCATCAGTAGTGTTAGTGAATGCTAATAAAATGGTTAAGCCAGTGCTATCGAGAACAAGTAGCACAGGCTAACAACCGAGAAACTAAGATTTCTGTCTCCAGACTCTTCTTCCACAGAGCGACCTGGCAGCCTGACGCTAATCCCTTGCAAAACCCTGCTGCTTTTTTGGTGTCTGGCTAAGTTTTGGCTGAGCTCAAGTCCCAGCTCTAACAGTAACAGTTCGCTACTTATTTTTATGATGGTCTTTGGGATGAACCAAAGAATTCGCGATCTGCCATTTGAAAGACTGACACGCTAACTACTAGGCCAGTTTGTCGTACAATTCATATAGTATCCATCCATCCATCCATTATCTCTAGCCGCTTATCCTGTCCTACAGGGTCGCAGGCAAGCTGGAGCCTATCCCAGCTGACTATGGGCGAGAGGCGGGGTACACCCTGGACAAGTCGCCAGGTCATCGCAGAGACAACCATTCACACCTACGGTCAATTTAGAGCCACCAGTTAACCTAACCTGCATGTCTTTGGACTGCGGGGGAAAACGGAGCACCCGGAGGAAACCCACACAGACACCAGGAGAACATGCAAACTCCACACAGAAAGGCCCTCGCCAGCCGTCGGGCTCGAACCCAGAACCTTCTCGCTGTGAGACGACCGTGCTAACCACTACACCATCATGTCGCCCTTCATATAGCATATAACAAAATTATAATAGCTGTGTTCACGTAGCCAGTCCCTTCACCTGCACGACAGCGGACGTCGATTCGTGACTTTATTCTGTGAGACACTTAGCAAATTGCCTAGCTTGCAAAACGCTATAGTTTGATACAAGTTTTCATTTCAATCTCCTGGCTAGTTATCAAAATACTTCCTTGGCACACAGGCTAGCTAGCAATCCAGTTGATTGTTGAACCGGTAAACAAACCGTACAGAAAATGTCAAAGTGCTGCCAAAGGTGAGTACATTTAAGACTGGACGTATATTGAAACAGAGTCAAACACACTCGCACTGACGTTATTCCCATAGACGAGTGCAGTCCGGGGAGATGTGCGGTTTCACACTGCTGCTTTAATCTGAACCAAAACCACTGAGAGGAACGAGTGGGAGGCCAGCCGTGCGTTTCTCACTAATGAGCTACGATTCCTGCGGCAAAGCAAAAGGGAACTCTTACAGCCTGAAACAATCCTGGGGAAATTACCCAGCATGCTGCTTCAGCGAATGGGAATTCCGATCTGATCAAGATGTGTGTCTCTCTACAGAACCCTCAGCCTTGTATACTGAGAAACACATGTTGTCGAGATCCTGATCTCTGAAGCCATGGGTTCTGTTTACTGACCTGATAATGACCTACGACGGTCTTCAATCACATGCCATTTACTATGAGAAATCAGTAACCTTTTATCCATTTAATACGTAAAATGCGCATATTTTCAGACGACGCCCACTTGTCTTTCTTGTGTGCACTGTGTAACCCCATGAGGTGGGATATGTAATCTTATTTCCTAATACACCCAGGCAGAAAGTTTTGCCTAAACAGCAACTTTTGATTGTAATATGCAACCTGGCAATGTGTTGTTTTTTGTTTTTTTTAAATACAGCTGTCTACATTTTAGCTTTCCCAAGAGGAAACGGCTAAAGGAAGGTTTAATTGGAGTGTGGTTATTTCTTAGTTAAGCAAACACAATGAAACAGAGGCGTATTTCATTCCCATCTTTACTTTCAGAACAGCCTCGCTACTTTGTGACCTGGATTCCACAAGGTTCCTGGAGATTCTGGTCCATGTCAACATGAATGGATCACGTAATTTGGGTAGATTTGTAAACAGCATGGATAATTTCTGGAAACTAGCAAACATACCTGGAATTTTTCATTCAAAGTCCTCCAAAACAACTCGTCAGATACAAAACGGCATGTACGTGTGGCTTCGGGTCAAATACGTTAGCAAGCTAATTAACATTTTCGTTCTCAGTCATGGTGAGGAAGCAGCCGTTCTGAGGAAAAAAAAAAAAGCAAAGGAGTATGCTCATGAGAACGCTTGTTCATTTATTCGTCTTCAGTAACTGCTGTCCTGGAAATGCTGGATGGGAGGCAGGACTAGACCCTGGATGTTATGCCAGTTATAAACGAGCGTTTCTGTGAATACTGAGAAATTTATGTCCCAGATCCATCTCTACACTGCAAAAAATAAAAATCTTAGGAAGTTTATTTGTCTATTTTCAAGTCAAAACATCTAACCACCCTTATTATAAGACATAATTGCCCAACAAGCAAAACCTCATTTAGCTAGAAAGGCTAGTTTTTAGACAGCCCATCTTGAAAATCTTGTATAGACAAAATGTCTTGAAAAAGTCTTATTTGGAGCACCTTTGAAAATAAAACTAGACAGGGACACTCTAACGAGTGCAAACCCCGCCTTTTCCCTATTAAAATACATTGGGCGAAAATTTCAAAGTTCTGCCATGACCTTGACCTTTGACCTCCAAAATTTAATGGTTTCCTTCCTGGGTGATTGGCAACACATGTACAAAATTTGGTCCAAATCGATCCATTGGTTCTTGAGATATCTTGCAGACACATAGACAGACAGACAGACAGATACACACACACACAGACTGACGCAGGTGAAAATAATAACCCCTCCGACTACTGTCGGCGGGGTTAACAAGTTTTTTTTTTTAAAACAAGCATGGGCGCCGCCAGGGGGGGAAAGGTTAGAACAATTCTAGGGGCCCAGCACTGCCATGGGGCCCTTTAAGGGGCTGATAATATGCTTTTGATGATTTTAATAAGACTTTTGAAATAACAACAATGCAATATTCCATCTGGTAAAATGAGCTAATTGAATAAGGTTGTCTATTTCTTGAGTTCTTCAACATATTGTCATTTAACCCTCCCCCTTTTGCGAAATGGTACGGTCCAGTTCTGGTAGAAGCGCGATGCGTTAAATCTGTGTGCTGATCAGTGCAACGCTACTTGCTGCTGTGTCGCGGTGCAGCAGCCAGCCAGCCAGCAGTGGAGTGCATACAGTCTATGATCGCTAAATATGAAGAGTGGCTGTCAAAAACGTAAAGAAAGGCAGCTGAAAGCTGAGAGGGACCGGAGAGGCAGGCAACTGGTCACTCAGTTTTTCCCAAAGAAAGGTAGCTATCGCTCACATGTGTGTTCAAAATATTAGCGAATGGTAAATGAACAGTATGAACGTGGTTGGATTAGCCTATCAAGAGAACACTTTTACAGTTTGTACAGTGACTTTTTTTCCATTTTAATAACTGAACTGACTTGTGTGATAAACAAGATGAAATATTACGTTATGCTGGTGCTAATAACTAGTGCTAATAACCAGTTTCATAACTAATGGGGTGCCCTAAATATGCACAGATTCAGCCTCGGGGGACCTCCGCCCTACCAAACCACTGAACCCCCCTTTGGAGAAGGAGGTAAGCAGCAATACAACCCAGAAATGCTTTAGGATTGAAGTTTTTAATGAGCGAGCGCCATATACAGTTTGCTAGATTAAAGTGTTGCTAATGTAACAGACGTTGCGTTGTGTTGTTCACCAGTCTTTTTATTCTGAAGAAATGAGACACAAATACACTGCTGAGGACGGGCTGCAAATGTCCAGTGGCATTGGCGCTTTATTTCCAAAACGAACTGAAAGAGGCCAGCGCCTCGTTCCCATAACTACCTGCGCTCTTAAAGGGCCAGCGCAGAATTCCCCCCCCACTACACACAATGGCAAGTGGAAAAAAAATAAACCCGTTACACTAATAACGGACACCAGTCAAGTGTTTGACATGGTTACGTGTGTGGAATGTTCACACGTTCTAAACCATTGGTTTCAACCATTGGTTAATACATAAAATGTAATAACAAAGTCACAAACTCAAGGTCCATGGGCTATCAAAAGTCAATGACAATAGTGCAATGACAATGACAATAGTGCAATTGTGACGAGGGTGGGCAAAGTTGGGGGGCCCAAAATTCTAATCTTTCATGGGGCCCAAAATTTCTGGCGGCGCCCCTGAAAACAAGTACAGTAAGTACATTTTGGACATTTGTCAAATGCGGTTCATCTTGTTTCAAGAAAAAAAAAGTATGCTTGTTTTGGGAATAAATGAACTTTACTAAAATCTTTGAATCTTTCATTACAATTCAACTCCACCTTACAGATCCGAAGTTTACTGCGACTGTTTTCTCAGTCATTCAGAGTGAGCTCCTTCTAGATGCTGTACAGACTCTAGACCAGACAAGTGCCTTCAAAAAGGCTATGAGTGAGTGGAGGGCGTTTTAGTGAGGTCTTTTTGGAATGCTGTGAGTTAAGGTCAGTGTTTTTTTGTTTGTTTGCTTGGGGTTTTTTTGTGCCTGATCTTGTAAACCCCTCGTACACATGAATAGTCAGTGCCCCCAAAATGCACTGTTGCTTTGGCGTTGTGTAAGCACTGTAAGTCAAAATGCGTAGACTTTTTATTTTTTTTATTTTTTTATTTTTTGGTGCCTGAGGTCCTGGGGAAGTGGAATCTTAAGAGATGTTTTAATGTTTGAATGTTGAAATGGGGGTGGCACGGTGGTGTAGTGGTTAGCGCTGTTGCCTCACAGCAAGAAGGTCCTGGGTTCGTGCCCCGGGGCCGGCGAGGGCCTTTCTGTGCGGAGTTTGCATGTTCTCCCCGTGTCCGTGTGGGTTTCCTCCGGGTGCTCCGGTTTCCCCCACAGTCCAAAGACATGCAGGTTAGGTTAACTGGTGACTCTAAATTGACCGTAGGTGTGAATGTGAGTGTGAATGGTTGTCTGTGTCTATGTGTCAGCCCTGTGATGACCTGGCGACTTGTCCAGGGTGTACCCCGCCTTTCGCCCGTAGTCAGCTGGGATAGGCTCCAGCTTGCCTGCGACCCTGTAGAAGGATAAAGCGGCTAGAGATAATGAGATGAGATGAGATGTTGAAATGGGAAAAAAAATAAACTTGTTGCAATGCTACAGTACATGTGTCGTCAACTTGATTCAAGATAGTCTCTGGTCTCATATCTAGAGTATTTTACTAATTACAGGCCACAAAAGGAGAATCTTTTAAGCTAGCAATGCTTAGTTGTAGAATTTAACAATCCTAATATTAGTATATTTATCTTAAATTCAGTTTTTACTGCTAAGACTTTGTCATGAATTTAAGTGAAATACCCTTAAAATGAAATAAATAAAAATGACTTGAATGGCTAAATGTAAGAAGTACGATCTTGTTATAAGAACTATTTTGATTATTTTGAGTTAATCAGATCTCGCATAATAAGTTCCCCAATCTTATTTTGGAATTATTTCATCTAAAAACAGGTTAGATTTTTCATCTTACTTTAAGAAATCTTACCAAGTCAAATTTGACTAGTTCCATTGGCAGATTTTTTTCACCTGATTCAAGCAAATATGCTTTGTTTTAATCTTTTATTTCTTATTTTTGAAAGGCCATTTTTTGCAGTGTAGGCCTGAGTAATGTGAAGAGATCTAAAACCTGTACAACCAGCAAGAACTCCCTGGGGCCTACTGTGAAAAAATTCAGCAGACCTCTCTGACATTTCTTAGTAGCTGGGGGGGATCGAAAGAAGTGTGAAAATGGCCAACTTGGCTTGTCCCACCTGCAGCCTTGCTTTGAACTCAGAGTGTTATTTCTCCACTGAAAGCCAGCAGACAGGATTATCCTCTGTACATGTCATGGATGAGTGTGCTGAAAGAAAATACAGCTAAACTTGACGCAGCTTGTAATCATTCCGACTGCAGCTCAGCCAAAGTAGGTGTCCCGCGAACTTGCGGTCAACTATGTGACGGTGCTGAACTCAGCCCCAGCGCTGCAACGGTTACTCAGATACAAGGTTCGCCTGCCTCATGTTATCTGGCAGCGAGGGCAACAGAACATCATCTTCTATACACGATCGTGTGTACTGCTTTTGGTATGGTAAAAATTGAAGCGTATCTTTTTTACGGGTCAACTCTGTGAAGGCGATTACATCTGCGTGATTAACTGTGGTAAGTAGTCAGTACGGTATGATGAAATAAAGTGGCAGCCCACTCCCTTCACACACATGACCCTGGGTTGATACCAATGGATACGGCGAGCCAAAAAGCCCAAAATTTGTCAACCATGTGACGTGATGTCCAATTTAAGATAGATTTAGCGTTGCCAGTGCTGATGGATACTGCAGTGCAGGCTACAATTCCACCAACGACATCTGCTGATGAAGCCAAATTCTAGACAACAAGCCATTTGATCAAAGTACTTCAGGATTACACAGCTACCAGGAGTGTATTACAGGAATAGATCGTAGATAGCTAGTCCATCGGTCACATACAGTGGTGCTTGAAAGTTTGTGAACCCTTTAGAATTTTCTATATTTCTGCATAAATATGACCTAAAATATCATCAGATTTTCACACAAGTCCTAAAAGTAGATAAAGAGAACCCAGTTAAACAAATGAGACAAAAATATTATACTTGGTCATTTATTGATTGAGGAAAATGATCCAATATTACATATCTGTGAGTGGCAAAAGTATGTGAACCTTTGCTTTCAGTATCTGGTGTGACCCCCTTGTGCAGCAATAACTGCAACTAAACATTTGCGGTAACTGTTGATCAGTCCTGCACACCGGCTTGGAGGAATTTTAGCCCATTCCGCCGTACAGAACAGCTTCAACTCTGGGATGTTGGTGGTTTTCCTCACATGAACTGCTCGCTTCAGGTCCTTCCACAACATTTCCATTGGATTAAGGTCAGGACTTTGACTTGGCCATTCCAAAACATTAACTTTATTCTTCTTTAACCATTCTTTGGTAGAACGACTTGTGTTCTTAGGGTCGTTGTCTTGCTGCATGACCCACCTTCTCTTGAGATTCAGTTCATGGACAGATGTCCTGATATTTTCCTTTAGAATTCACTGGTATAATTCAGAATTCATTGTTCCATCAATGATGACAAGCCGTCCTGGCCCAGATGCAGCAAAACAGGCCCAAATCATGATACTACCACCACCATGTTTCACAGATGGGATAAGGTTCTTATGCTGGAATGCAGTGTTTTCCTTTCTCCAAACATCTCACCTCTCATTTAAACCAAAAGTTCTATTTTGGTCTCATCTGTCCACAAAACATTTTTCCAATAGCCTTCTGGCTTGTCTACGTGATCTTTAGCAAACTGCAGATGAGCAGCAATGTTCTTTTTGGAGAGCAGTGGCTTTCTCCTTGTAACTCTGTCATGCACACCATTGTTGTTCAGTGTTCTCCTGATGGTGGACTCATGAACATTAACATTAGCCAATGTGAGCGAGACCTTCAGTTGCTTAGAAGTTACCCTGGGGTCCTTTGTGACGTTGCTGACTATTACACGCCTTGCTCTTGGAATGATCTTTGTTGGTCGACCACTCCTGGGGAGGGTAACAATGGTCTTGAATTTCCTCCATTTGTACACAATCTGTCTGACTGTGGATTGGTGGAGTCCAAACTCTTTAGAGATGGTTTTGTAACCTTTTCCAGCCTGATGAGCATCAACACGCTTTTTCTGAGGTCCTCAGAAATCTCCTTTATTCGTGCCATGATACACTTCCACAAACATGTGTTGTGAAGATCAGACTTTGATAGATCCCTGTTCTTTAAATAAAACAGGGTGCCCACTCACACCTGATTGTCATCCCATTGATTGAAAACACCCGACTCTAATTTCACCTTCAAATTAACTGCTAATCCTAGAGGTTCACATACTTTTGCCACTCACAGATATGTAATATTGGATCATTTTCCTCAATAAATAAATGAGCAAGTATAATATTTTTGTCTCATTTGTTTAACTGGGTTCTCTTTATCTACTTTTAGGACTTGTGTGAAAATCTGATGATGTTTTAGGTCATATTTATGCAGAAATATTGAAAATTCTAAAGGGTTCACAAACTTTCAAGCACCACTGTAGTTGACATCTCACAAAATGACGGACGTGATTAGTGTTGTAGACTGAAAAATATAAAAGCATTCGAGTGCAGCTCTGCTGTGGACCTTTCGCTTGGGATGTGGTATTATCATTTGGCAGTATTTATACCAAAACCCAACATACTTCATTTTTGCCAAATTGCCCACCCCAAATTTATCAGTATTCACAGAAACACTCACACGCTGGTCATTATACCCCTTCCGCACCAGGATCTGGTATTCCCAGGCAGTCTCCTGTCCCAATACTACCCAACTCTTTAAGGCGCATGGGTATGGCGCCGATCTCTGTTTCCATAGCCCTCGGCCTCTCGCCTATTATATAGCTAGGGTTACAGTGGGGGGCTAGTCCTTGGGTAACCGCGAGAGTTTGACTCACCCACTCGCATCTGTATTACAGCATGCCTTGCCAGATGGCATCATTTTTATGAGGGTCTTTGGTATGACCCGACTACAAGTA
Source organism: Neoarius graeffei (assembly GCF_027579695.1). Classification (NCBI taxonomy): domain Eukaryota; kingdom Metazoa; phylum Chordata; class Actinopteri; order Siluriformes; family Ariidae; genus Neoarius; species Neoarius graeffei. The sequence goes on from NC_083587.1 coordinate 55,283,343, forward strand.
GAACTCACGTTCTCCCAGTTGAGAGGCGGACACGCTAACCACTAGGCCAGCTCGCAATCTGGTCCTTGTGCAGGATGTAATAATGGGTTAAAACCTAAAAACTCAGTCACAGCAAACTTAAATTAAAATCTAAAATGTCAAAAAGGGGAAAATGTAAAAAAGAAAAAAAAAATTCCATAAACCCTTGACACATCTGCGCTGTAAGCCAGAGGTGGTATTCTTACTTTATAGCCCATCATTTGACACATGAGGGGGAAAGGGGGAAAAAAAGGGGAAAAAAATAAAAACACCTTGAAGAATCTTATTTCCATGATCTCAAAGATGACTGTCGATCTTCATCCAGGTTAGATTGTAAAAGCTGGAGAGGATATCTAGCCAAGGATAAATTCAACGTTTTTACAACAAACAATGCCAGAAGTCATGCAAGTTTTCAACTCACAGGAAAGTTTTCAGGATAGAAGATTTAAAAAAAAAAAAAATCTTATTAACGTCAACCAAAGGGGAGAGAAAAAAAATAAATCACGCTGGTGATGAAATGACAATTTATCGAGACTATATGATGCAAGTTAAAACGGGAACTAACTTGTCTCATAAAAATTCCACATCATTAAAGCTAGACTGCCTTTCACATTTTCCAAGTGTAGGGCATAAAAACGAATTTTCCCCAACATCCAATTATTTTTGTTTAGTGGACTGAAAGCTACTAAATTCGAATCACAGACTTCCAATTTTATTAGTTTTTTTTTTTTTAAATAGAACAATTAATGAATTTAAGGCCACGTGACCCTAAATTCTCCACTATTTTTTTCTGCTTCGCCATGACCTAATACAAGATACTACGTCATGCATCACGTGGTGGGCCTTCCCCGTTTGTGCAAGGCATTGTGGGATACAAATTTGAAACAGGACAGAAAACGGAGGATGTGAATGAAACGTGAAAGACCGACTACAGTAACAGAAAGCGAAAAGAAAAGACGTTATGTTATATACGAAGGAAAGGAAACGCAGGACCAAACTAATAAATATCGGCGCTCAGCGAGCACCTCGGTGTGATCAGCTGTTCGTTTAGCGACAATGATGGAACTGTCAGTACATGGGTCAAAGGTAAACCTGTAGATGGCAGTAATGCAACACTGGATGCCAGCTGCCGTAAAACCCAAAAGACGACGATGCCAAAAGTAAATCTGCACATGTGCGTACTGGACTTACTCTGTCTGCTTGACTGCATGAAGCGAGCGATTTCATGCAGATTTGCTCAGGAATCCCTTCAAATTAAATAACTTCCCAGCCACAGAATGGCCTGATATATATACAAGATATTACAGAAATACACATCTCATCTCATTATCTGTAGCCGCTTTATCCTGTTCTACAGGGTCGCAGGCAAGCTGGAGCCTATCCCAGCTGACTACGGGCGAAAGGCGGGGTACACCCTGGACAAGTCGCCAGGTCATCACAGGGCTGACACATAGACACAGACAACCATTCACACTCACATTCACACCTACGCTCAATTTAGAGTCACCAGTTAACCTAACCTGCATGTCTTTGGACTGTGGGGGAAACCGGAGCACCCGGAGGAAACCCACGCGGACACGGGGAGAACATGCAAACTCCACACAGAAAGGCCCTTGCCGGCCACGGGGCTCGAACCCGGACCTTCTTGCTGTGAGGCGACAGCGCTAACCACTACACCACCGTGCCGCCTAGAAATAAACATATATCATAATAACCAAATTTCAGAGGGAACTAAATTTCACCAGTTTTATGAAATCGAAACCCGTCTACTTTTAACCATAACTGTAAACGATTAAAAGTATGACAAAGTTTAAAAAAAAAAATTCACTGAAAGATTCATTGAAAAACTGCAGATGCATCAGAGAAATGAAATTTTAAATAAATAAACCCACACTGCTATTGGACAAGTGGTGCAGTGGTTAGCGCTGTCTCCTTATAACAGCTAAATGCAGCCATTTAATAAAATTAAGTAAATGTGTGCTGTGTCCGAAATCGCTCACTAGTTCACTACTCCCTATCGAGGGAATTCTATATAGAGGACTATATATGTGAGTGAGCTCATTGGTAAAATGGAATAAATAAATAAACAAATCCTTTCGGACACTACTCCGCCACACCGTTATTTACATCATTATTGTCACACAATTAAAACATGCTAGATCAGTCGGCTGGTGGGTTTTCAAAATAATAAACGCACGCATGTATTTTTATATTGAATCCATATTATACTGAGCGTATAATTTCTTACATTTGCCTCGGTCACAACCAGCCGTACGTGCTCCTACGGCCGGTCTACGTGCAAAAAACGCAAGAAACGCACGGAGGGCGCGCGTGTGACGTGCTGATTTTCGAGCCGTAGACTGGCCGCAGACCGGCCGCAGAGGTTCTTTGTCATGTCAAACAAACTCTACGGGCGCTTACGTTTTTTTCAGGTTGCAAGACAAACTTACGGCCAACGTGCATCTTTCTCCACGAACAAAAAAAAAACGCAGCAGGGGGCGTCGTGGCTCAGGTGGATAAGGCGCCATACCATAAATCCGGGGACCCGGGTTTGATTCCGGCCCAAGGTCATTTCCCGATCCCTCCTCGTCTCTCTCTCCCGCTCATTTCCTGTCTCTACACTGTCCTATCCAACAATAAAGGTGAAAAAAGCCTAAAAAAAAAAAAACGCAGCGATTTGGGAAATGCCAAAAATCGCACGGCCAAAAAAAATCGTACGTCCGGTTGTGACCTAGGCTATTAATAAATACAAAGTACTTTGTGTCTGCTGCATCTTGAGTTCTTTTAAATCAAGGCCGAATACTTACTTTCTTCTTTGCCGCTGCCTTTCATTAAATCAAATTTGAGCCTTTTTGATTTGATTTCTTTCAGCGCGACCGCAATGCATGATGGGAAATATTGCTTGATTAGTGACCATCAGTTGTACACTGCTTTTCACAATGCATTGTAGGATACTATGAGTCCATTATACAGGGTGTAATAATTCTCACTATACATTCGGACAGCACCACAAAATGGCGAACTCAGTGAGTGATTTCGGACACAGCGCGTGATAAAGCATGAGGTGACTAACGGTAGAAATGTGTCGAATTTTGCATATAAATTTCTATCCAGATCCCTCGCCGTCTGTATAAAGTGTTCATTAAGTTGTAAGAATTATCGCTCGGGGTGGAAAGCTCAGAGGAAGCAGTGTGTGAAAACGGAAGGGTGGAGACACAAAAAGCGTGGTTCTCTTGTGATAACTGAAACCAACACGCCAGGGAGGAGGGCGTGGGTTTGTCTCTGTGGTTCCAGCTGATAACCAGAATGCTCATTAATTCACACACACACACACACGCACACACACACACCTTCACTCTATTTCAGTTCTCCGTTTAAATATCATGCAATCATCCCAGGGTCAAAACGTTTCTATTTTACGGACACACCTCTTTGAAAGGATTCTGATCACAAAGTAAACACAAGCAGTTGTAGATCAGACACCGGTTCACCCCATGGGTGTGGAATAGTGGAAGGAAGTGTGAACAAAACCACAGATAGTATACGCTGATGCAGACACCCTGCTGGCTTTCTCAGCATGGAATCAAACGTTTTGATGATTTCTATACCACTGCCTTTTTAGCAGCATGAATGATATGGTCTTGGATCCTCCACTCCTACATGTTCCTTTCAGGTCCTTCAAAGGTCCAGTCAGCGATTTTGCCAGTTTTTAAATCCAATAAAATACAACCTTCAGAGTTGTCTCCAAAGAACGTGGTCTGTCTTACGCTACGTTCACACTGCAAGGCTTAATGCTCAATTCCGATTTTTTTGTGAAATCCGATTTTTTTGTGAGGTCGTTCACATTAACAAATATATGCGACTTGTATGTGATCCTCAGTATGAACGAAAAGCGACCTAAAAGTGTTCCGCATGCGCATTGCAGGATACGACGACGTCACACGCAGTGAGCATGGCCAGTGTTTACGGAAGTAAAACCGCCCGGTTGCGGTATGACCCATCCAATCTAGCTTGAATAGCTGTATCCCCCCAAATGGAAATCAGCTCCCTAACCTCTGCGTCCTTCCATTGAGAAGATTCAGAACCTTCACAGCCCGAAGCGTCCCTCGCATTGATGTCATGCGCAGGGGCGCAGATACGTTTTTTGAACTGGGAGGGACAAAAAACTGAGGGGGGACAAAGCTGCCAGCAAACCAACCCCAACCCCGATATGCCTGTCAAACTTGTTGTGGGTAACCATAGCAACCAAGCTCGAGCTCGCAACCTGTGCAGTCTGCGCAGCTCAACCAACCGAATATCAGTCTTTGTTTTATGTGAGTTGTTGCAACTATGTATACACTGCTGTGCACCTCAATAAACCGAATGGTAATTAGTCTTTTGATTTTTCCGTGAGGTTTGCCTTATGCAAAGAAAGACAGCATAGACGTTTTTTCCTCCCTATAAGTGGGGGGGACCGAGCGAGGTGAATTTAAATCTGGGTGGGACGAGTCCCCCCTTCTATCTGCGCCTGTGATTATGCGCCATGTTGTTGTAACTTTTTTTGAGAGACCCGCCACCTACTTCAGCGCAGAATAGTGACGTTTGTGGCTTGTTGATGACGTGTAAGTCGGATGAATGCGACCTGGCGGTTCAGACTGAAGTCGCATATGAAAAGAGCGGATAGGGATCGGAATTAGGACCACATATCCAAACGGCCTGGGTCGGATTTGAAAAAATCAGATCTGTGTCGTTCATATTGTCAATAAAAGATCGGATACAGGTCACATATGGGCGAAAAGATCGGATTTGAGTCACTTCAGCCTGCAGTGTGAACGTAGCCTTAGCTGCTTAGGCTTGAGATTCCCAAACATAACTGGCATGAAGGTAAGCATTAATGACTGATTGAAAGCTAGTGGTCCACCAAACTTGGACCTCACTGGTTACAGCTAATCAGAAGGTTTCGAGTTTAAATTTTGGCACCGTTGTGCCCTTGAGCAAGGCCCTGATACTTCATCTGCTCAGATGTAAATCATTTTGGATAAAAGCACCTGCCAAATCATGTTTGTCTCTGGAGTACGTCGTCTGAGTAGATATTGTACTCAAGCTTCCAAAATTGGAGGACTTCACCAAATGATCTGTCCTATTCAGAAATGAAATGCCACCCTTTTCTAAAAGGCTTTTTTTTTTAGCATTCATTGGTCATTATTGGCAGGACACAAGTAGGTAAACTTGGTGTGTGTTGTATTTAAGGCAAATCAACAGTGATCATCGGAACGCTTCAACAGCGTGCATTCATTATTAGAAAACTGGGTCAAAACCAGGAAATACAAAAGCAAGATATAAGAAACATGACTTGGGATTAATGTGAGAAAGACACGATAAGGCTTCACAACATGGAACAGAAATAACCAAACTAATCAAGATGAAACACGGTACAGGTGAACACATTAGGATAATCGACCAATGGCAGGACAAGGGCAAAGACAGGACTACAACAGAAACAAAAGCACATCAATGTAACCTGATTTCTATTCCATTAATTTTATGTATGGCTGGCATGGTGGTGCAGTGGTTCGCCCGACTGCATTGGTTTTCTCCAAGTGCTCGGATTTCCTCCCACAATTCGAAGGCATGCAGATTAAGGCTACATCCACACGACAATGGCAACGAGATTTTTTTTTAAATATCGCGTCCACATGGGCAACGGGTCAGTAAAATTTCAGGTACATATGGCAACGCAATGCTTGCTGAAAACGATGCAATACACATGCCACACCACTACGTGCGCTGTAAGACGGTCCCATCAGAGACACCAGAACAATAGAAGAAGTAGACGCATGCGTATAAACCCCTTCTTCTGTAGCATTAGCCACATAAAGTTTTGATTATTAATCAGTAGCGTAAAACAAGGGCGGCACGGTGGTGTAGTGGTTAGCGCTGTCGCCTCACAGCAAGAAGGTCCTGGGTTCGAGCCCCGTGGCCGGCGAGGGCCTTTCTGTGTGGAGTTTGCATGTTCTCCCCGTGTCCGCGTGGGTTTCCTCCGGGTGCTCCGGTTTCCCCCACAGTCCAAAGACATGCAGGTTAGGTTAACTGGTGACTCTAAATTGACCGTAGGTGTGAATGTGAGTGTGAATGGTTGTCTGTGTCTATGTGTCAGCCCTGTGATGACCTGGCGACTTGTCCAGGGTGTACCCCGCCTTTCGCCCGTAGTCAGCTAGGATAGGCTCCAGCTTGCCTGCGACCCTGTAGAAGGATAAAGCGGCTTGAGATAATGAGATGAGATGAGATGAGCGTAAAACAAAAGACGCGGAAAGAGGAATGAACGGGGGTAGATGGAAGCCGGTACGCCAACATTCTGATATCCTCCAGAATTCTTTAATGGTCCGGAATAAATTGAATGCTACACGTTGATGGATTACTTTGTTCTTCTACGCCCTTTTTGAGGAATGTATTGTCGGACTTAAACCAACATCTGAAGAGGTGAGATCGCTCCTTTTTTTTTTTCCTATTTTTGCTGGCGGGATTGTTTTTGTTTTTGGAAAGCGCACGGGCGGTGCGCGGTTTGGTTATACTGCTTCCGCAGTGTTTGGACTAAAGACTCTGCCCTAAGGGCTATTCTCTCACACTCACACTCTCTCTTACTCTCTCACTTTGCACCATTACACAATAAATATTCACAGTGAAAATATTTTGAAAGCGCGTTTCATGAACCAAGTTATAGGATTTGTTGACAACTCGCATCGAGTTTGTTACACTTCTACCCGGCGTGAAGCACTGACAGTCATGTGGTTGTGACGTCATCGTAAACAAATCCGTTCTACTCATCCAGACGACTTCGCAACGGCGCCGTTGCCAGATTTTTTCACTCTAGAACCTGTTCTCAAAAGATTTCGTTTTGGGGCACCCAAAACGCCGGTGCTGTGTGGACGCCAGGCCGAAACGATAAACAATTTTATCAGATTTACCTGAATCCGTTGCCGTGTGGACAGGGCCTAAGTCAACTCTAAGTTGCCCATAGATGTGAATGTGAGTGTGAATGGCTGTCAGTCTCTCTGTATTAGCCTTGTGAAAGACTGGCGATCTGTCCAGGGTGGGCCCCGCCTCTCGGCCAGTGGTCGCTGGGATTGGCTCCTGCTCACCCATGACCCACAATGGATAAACAGTATAGATCATGAATGAGCGAATTAATACATTTTACGTTTCCACCCATTAGCTCGTTCAACCCTACTGCACGAAAGCAAACACTTGGTTCCTCTGAAATACAAGAAGTCACTGCAAAATCCAAGGGCAGTTAATATCACTTGCTTACCATCGGGTTGACAGGGAACAGAAGAATGGCATCTTACCCACCCATAAAACAGGACTAGTTATTCTCTCTTGGTTTCCCAGATATCAAATGGATCTCAATATCCTCGTACTATAGAGCGGTCACTTTAAAGGTGAATCACTCAGGAGTCCTTGTGGGCTTGCGTTTTTGGTCTATTAATGTGTATTGCTCTTATGGTCCACGATAACATTACCCTCATAGCTCAAATGCAAAACTAAACAAGCATAGCCGCAAGCGACGATGAAGGGCCCGAGCACCTCCGGTTCCGTGACCCCTTACACATGGTCATCATACAATGCACACGCATCTGAGATATGCAACAAAAGCCTGGGTATCTGATGTATGCACCACCAGTGAGGAGTTTTTAGGCACATATTTCCTGTTTGCGTGGCTTAACATGTATTGTTTTGCCTTTTCAACATCTTGCAAGGTATCACGAATCCCCTCGCAATTCAAAATCAGCAACATCTTGATATCACGTATACCAAATCTAGCATGAGTCATACAAACTGCCTAGGACGCGAATGTCAAAACGTAACGTGTAAAAACGCACAAAACTCACTTCCTGTTGAGTACGGATAATACAGTGTACATTACAATTTTGCTCGTCTTGGGGCACCCTACACACCTACCAAATCTGACACAGATAAGCCTTGGTCACAACTGGCCATACGTGCTCCTACGGCTGGTCTACGTGCAAAAAACGCAAGAAACACATGGAGGGCGCGCGTGAAACGCACGGAGGGCACACGTGTGACATGCTGATTTTCGAGCTGTAGACTGGCCGCAGAGGTTCTTTGTCATGTCAAACAAACTCTACGGGCGCTTACGTTTTTTTCAGGTTGCAAGACAAACTTACGGCCAACGTGCGTCTTTCTCCACGAACAAAAAAAAACGCAGCAATTTGGGAAACGCCAAAAATTGCATGGCCAAAAAAATCGTACGTCCGGTTGTGACCTAGGCTATACATAGTTTGCACATGACGTCACAGAGTCAGGGATTCCCTAGTGGCGGCCGTCTTGTGGGTCAAGCTTACCATACGGGTCACTGAGCACACATTGTAACGCACGAGTACAAAGTCTTCAAAAGAACCCAAGCAGGCTATTTAAAGCTAGCAATGGTGCACACCTGTTGTATTCACGGCTGTCGTAATAGGTCAGATGATGACGTCAAGCGGAGCTTTTATGGAATTCTCACTGTACGGGAGCACGAAGGCGAGCAAACAAAGAAACTCAGCATACAAAGGAGAAATCTATGGCTTGCGAGAATCAACCGCAAGGATTATCAGCCTTCCAAACACAGCAAAGTCTGCTCCGATCATTTTATAAGTGGTAAGTTGTTTAAATAAACAATCAATTGTGTTTAAGTTTGTTTTTGGAAACCAAAACATCGTGTAAACAATCTCTGGAGAATGCCTAACTGGAACCGCTGAGTGTACGTTTACATTGTAATGTACACTTAATATCGCTCGTTTGTCACGTTTCTATTTGACACTTGTCACTTCACTCACGCAAGGGTCATTTTTGAAAAACATTTTAGGTCTATTCTGTATGATTTGATTTGTGTTTAATCAACTTATTACGGTTGCATAACATTCAACAGTCTATTTAATGCTAGAATATATAAAGTTGTAACTTTATAACTTTATAACTTCATAAATTCGTCCGAGATAACGTAGCCGGTAATGGCGATGGTCCGTTTTGTTTGACCCACAAGATGACGGCTGGAGGGCTTTCCCCGGAATGCCGTGACGTCAGTGAAAACTATGTATAGTCTCAATGACATGTAGGGGGCGCTATGGAGTCCCCCAGACACACCCGGGGCCAAGCCTCTATCCCTGAGTAGCAGTGGCCAGGACTGATGCGTGTACCAATTTCATGAGTTTCCGCCCATGGGAACCAAATCAAAAATGGCCAAGTCTTGAAGAAAAAGAAGAAGGATATTAATTAATAAGAAGAATCCTTAGGAAAACAATACAACAAGGCCTTGTACCTCCGGCGCTCAGACCCTTAAAAAAAAAAAAAAGCGCCAATGAAAGCACTAAACATGTCTTAATTTGAATGCATTGAATATATTTAAATGCACTGTTGGACTTTGGCGAGCTCTGAATGCCAACGCAACAGTATTATTATTCCATCTTCTGTGGTGCTAATTAATAAATACGCCCTCCACTGAGCACACCAGCAGTTTAATAATTGACTAAATTAATGGTTATCCTTCTCTGATGCTGACCCTGTGAAATAATCACTACACAGGTCATTTCTATCTCTCGGCATCGTTCTTTCTCTTCAACACCAAAGGATAAAACCTCAAAAGATGTTTGTGTAGGCCTGAGGCGTTGAAGGCCACCCCTGCCCTTTCCCTTCCTCTCTCTCCCTCTCTCTCTCACTCTCACACACACATTTTTCGAGGACCTTCCTTTGCCAATTATTACTGTATCTCATTAATTCCATACCTCCATATAAACCTATCAAACCCTTAGTAATCCAAAGTAAATATTTTGCCTTTGTTTTTGTCATTTTTAAAAAAAAAATAATAAAACTGTAAAAACGCCATATTTTTCTGAGGACTTGATACTGTAACCACTATGACTACGTTCAGACTGCACCCTGAAACGACCCATATCCGATTGTTTTGCCCATATGCGACCTGTATCCGATTTGCTATTGACAATCTGAACGACACAGATCCGATTTTTTCACATGCGACCCAGGCCGCTTGGATATGTGGTCCTAATTCCGATGCATATCCGTTATTTTCACATGCGACTGCAGTCTGACCGGACAGGTCGCATTCATGCGACCTACACGTCATCAACAAGAGACAAACGTCACTATTCTGCGTTGGCTAATCCCGCCTCTTTGGTGGAAAACAACAACATTTATACAGTTTTCAGAATTTAAATAGACTTTTATAGAATTGATCAAGCTAATGGTGGATTTGGTAGGGACCTGGATGTTGATCTGTTAGCCTGATTAAATAAAACAGTTTCTATAACTGATTTATAACTTAAACCATCCTGTACCACATCGCCAGGTCTCGCCTCATCTCCATAGCAAACTGCACTGGTGTTTATGCACCTTGAGCCAGCGCTGAGAGAAGTTGCAGAATTCAGCTGGCTATAAACAATGTAGAAAAAGTTTATTAATATGACGAAATAAATATGTGCAAATTATTAAGCCTGAATTAAGAGTTTGGTAATACAGCGGCCGTATCCCAAATGCCTGCCTACTGAAGCTCGAGTGCACTATATAGAGTTTAAAAATCCATTACTTCCTAGTAACATGTAGTGCACTTACAGTGGTGCTTGAAAGTTTGTGAACCCTTTAGAATTTTCTATATTTCTGCATAAATATGGCCTAAAACGTCATCAGATTTTCACACAAGTCCTAAAAGTAGATAAAGAGAACCCAGTTAAACAAATGAGACAAAAATATTATACTTGGTCATTTATTTATTGAGGAAAATGACCCAATATTACATATCCGTGAGTGGCAAAAGTATGTGAACCTTTGCTTTCAGTATCTGGTGTGACCCCCTTGTGCAGCAATAACTGCAACTAAACATTTTCAGTAACTGTTGATCAGTCCTGCACACCGACTTGGAGGAATTTTAGCCCGGTCCTCCATACAGAACAGCTTCAACTCTGGGATATTGGTGGGTTTCCTCACATGAACTGCTCGCTTCAGGTCCTTCCACAATATTTCGATTGGATTAAGGTCAGGACTTTGACTTGGCCATTCCAAAACATTAACTTTATTCTTCTTTAACCATTCTTTGGTGGAACGATTTGTGTGCTTAGGGTCGTTGTCTTGCTGCATGACCCACCTTCTCTTGAGATTCAGTTCATGGACAGATGTCCTGACATTTTCCTTTAGAATTCGCTGGTATAATTCAGAATTCATTGTTCCATCAATGATGGCAAGCCGTCCTGGCCCAGATGCAGCAAAACAGGTCCAAACCATGATACTACCACCACCATGTTTCACAGATGGGATAAGGTTCTTATGCTGGAATGCAGTGTTTTTCTTTCTCCAAACATAACGCTTCTCATTTAAACCACAAAGTTCTATTTTGGTCTCATCCGTCTACAAAACATTTTTCCAATAGCCTTCTGGCTTGTCCACGTGATCTTTAGCAAACTGCAGACGAACAGCAATGTTCTTTTTGGAGAGCAGTGGCTTTCTCCTTGCAACCCTGCCACGCACACCACTGTTGTTCAGTATTCTCCTGATGGTGGATTCATCAACATTAACATTAGCTAATGTGAGAGAGCCCTTCAGTTGCTTAGAAGTTACCCTGGGGTCCTTTGTGACCTCGCCGACTATTACACGCCTTGCTCTTGGAGTGATCTTTGTTGGTCGACCACTCCTGGGGAGGGTAACAATGATCTTGAATTTCCTCCATTTGTACACAATCTGTCTGACTGTGGATTGGTGGAGTCCGAACTCTTTAGAGATGGTTTTGTAGCCTTTTCCAGCCTGATGAGCATCAACAACGCTTTTTCTGAGGTCCTCAGAAATCTCCTTTGTTCGTGCCATGATACACTTCCACAAACATGTGTTGTGAAGATCAGACTTTGATAGATCCCTGTTCTTTAAATAAAACAGGGTGCCCACTCACACCTGATCGTCATCCCACTGATTGAAAACACCTGACTCTAATTTCACCTTCAAATTAACTGCTAATCCTAGAGGTTCACATACTTTTGCCACTCACAGATATGTAATATTGGATCCTTTTCTTCAATAAATAAATGACCAAGTATAATATTTTTGTCTCATTTGTTTAACTGGGTTCTCTTTATCTACTTTTAGGACTTGTGTGAAAATCTGATGATGTTTTAGGTCATATTTATGCAGAAATGTAGAAAATTCTAGAGGGTTCACAAACTTTCAAGCACCACTGTATATAGAAATTAGAGAGACATTTAGGAGTCAACCCTCGTTACCAGGCTACACGTTTTCATTTCAGTTCAGAAACAAAAACACGCACGAGACCTCACACTTTAACACTAACCAGATAATTAAACAAACAAACAAAAAAAGAAATCATTAAACTTGAAGAGTGCGCTTTTTTTTTGTTTACGTATTACGTAGATGTGCTTATTACGTGTCAATTTGCGCATGCGGGACACTTTTGGGTCGTTTTCCGTTCATATTGGAGATCGCATACAAGTCTCATATAATTGGTAATGTGAACGGCCTAACAAAAAAATCGGATTTCACAACAAATCGGATATGGGTCGTTTCAGGTTGCAGTCTGAACGTAGTGTATGAGGACTTGCTGATCCTTTCTGGTTCTCATAAAAGGCTAAATACATGTGTACACACGTGCAAACACACACACGCAGCACTCCTATCCACTTATACAAACACCCGTTCCCCATCTCTGGCTTGCAATTCGATTAACGGACCATTACAGGCTTTATTTTTGTCTCTCTTTCAACGGCTCAAGTTTTGCTCAAGTGAGAGAATGATCAAAACGTGCTCATTGCTCCCATTTCTAAAGCACAGGCTCGATACGATTGTTATGATACACTGCAACATTTAAAATGCGAAATATTGTTATCATGGGCTCCTTCAAACTATCATCTGCACAGGTGGTGGGACTTTTTGTGCTGGCATTGAGGATCATACCGGTACTTATGTTATACTTTGTGTTCTTGTCATCTGTGGATAGTTTTGCAGTCTGCATTTTCACTTACCAAAACATTACCGATCCATGTGTAGCTGTAAACATATTACGTTAGTGAAAGCAAACATATAATAAAAGCCTCACTTTTTCAGTGCACATACATTTGGGTATCTGGAGCCTACCAACCCACAAACTCCGAAATTCTTTTGGGCTGCCTCGATCATGCGATTCGACAACCCGTTCAGATTTCGCTTTCCTTCTTACGTAAACGGGAAGCTCAGTAGAATTATACCTCCCCACACGCCACCACCACCGACACTTGTGAAGGAGAGCGCCATTTTATTTTCCTCGCAAGTGCTGGACCTGCTATCATTACAACAAAGTGAGCCAAGCCATGTTGTTGGCTGAACAGAGCAGCACACATCATTACGCTGGCCTCCAGCCTCAGAGGACAGAAGGGCTGAGTAGATTGAGTTTATTTTTAGATGACAACATCCTACCTACAGTTCGCAAAAATCTGTTTGTGCGTGCTAACAACTTTGCTAATCTGGGCAGTAAAACAAAGGATCGGCAATGAAATCGTACCTAAAAGAGAGATCGATATCAGCGGTCGTTTGAAGAAACCAGCAAGCGCAAGCCAGATTTTGAAAGTATCCAACCACAAAAATCCCACCCAATCCCTTTAGCCCTTCCTCCAAAACACATGAACGCGCACCGCCTGACTACTACTGGAGGATGATTCCATATGAGAGAGAGAGAGAGAGAGAGAGTGAGAGAGTGTTGGGGAGAGGAATGTAGCATATCCCCATATCAGTCTACCTCATGTCTCATCTGCATGCAAGAAAACGCCTAACATTATCCTAATGAACGGAAACAACGAACATGGCTATTGTTAGTACTCACAGCTGTTGACTAGCTTGCTAGCTTTAGCAATAAGTCTGCCTAGCCTTGCGGAAGACTCTGGTCACGTGCAGCGAGTGCACACAGGCAGACAGACATATAAGCCATCCAATCATTTCCTTCAAAATGAATAAAGACGGGTTTCTTACAGCCCTGCACAGATGACTGATTTTTTTCCCCCTTTTCACGATTATAGCATTTGATTTATTCATTGCTGTCAGGATGTAAAGACAATTTCAAGGAACGTAACAAAAAATGCTTATAAAATAAAAATCACCGACTCAGTATTATTTCCATAACGTGTAAATCATTGTGTGATTTACACTGAATGGTTTAAAGCCGAACTGAAGGCAAATTTTTTTATTATCAAATTTCTATTTCTCATTTTATTAAATATCGGAATGCATTTTTGATCGCTATTTTGTCGCTGCTATAACAAGTTATGAGTGTTTGAAATATGCTCTGTAATATCTCAGTCCATATGTCAAAGTGATGGTCGTAAACAAGATGCGTTGAGACCTGTGCGAGACATCGTAGGAAGGAAATAAAACGTACAGCGGAAATCAAAGTGACCGACATCTGCCAACGTCGTCAAAAGACGCGCGCGCCCTCTTTCGAATGCTGATGTAATCAAGCCGGAAGTTTTGTTTGTTTTGATAGCAATCAGGAAAGTTTGAAAAAAGTAGGCAGTAATCGTCGTTTAAACTCGTTTTTGTGCAATATTTCGTTTGGAAAACAGTTTTCAAAATGGCGGCACTGACACCTGGCTGACACTTGACGTTTCAAAGTCTTGCACAAGTCTCGTGAAGATCGCGCGGATAAGCGACGCCTGCCGTGGACCAAACGAACTAAATTCAACATGGCTAAAAACCGAATAGGCCGATAAGTATAATATTTAATTGCAATAAGTTGCCGAGACGAGTCACGATATAAGGTTACTAAAACCGGAAACGTAATTGAATAACACGTTAATTAAGAAATAAAGCAAGTTTAAAAATGACTTCAGTTCTCCTTTAAACCATCTTAAAAACATTCCCAGCTTATTCTTCACTTATAAATCGTCAATCGTATTAAAGTCAGTTACTATAGTGAGGAATGTAATCCTGGACGCCAATATCCGTGCATTTCTTTTTAACAAGTGAAAAAGCACCGAAAGGGCAACCCAAAAACGGAGAGAGAAAAACAGCCATATAGACACGCATGAGTAAAAATGACCCGACGGTCTTCTATGAATATACCGCAGCCCATTTAACTCGCAGGAAAATTACAACCTACTTTCTCATTGTCTCCTGCACAAACGTCTGATTTTATATAATGAATGTGCACAGTAATTTCAACGCTGATGGATGAAAGGAGGAAAAAAAAAACCTCCCAACAGATTTTCAAATGCCAGAAATGAAAGGGATATCGTACAACAGTACACTGGTTCTGCAAAACCGTCGAGTTTGATGCTAAAACAACATTCACGTTGTACGGAAGATTTCCAGAGTCCCTATAAGTTTCCGGGTCATATCCAGCTGGTGTGCAAGCTGCCCTCTCGCGTGGGTTACAGCCGCTTCGACATATTTACTGGAAACTGACCTGGCTGCTGTGTGTCATGAGGCCCTGACACACTTGGCCTTTCGAGCGTCTGGCTAGTCAACAACAGGAAGGCCTGGTCACAAATCAAGGCTGGAAGATATGGATCTCATCTCATTATCTGTAGCCGCTTTATCCTGTTCTACAGGGTCGCAGGCAAGCTGGAGCCTATCCCAGCTGACTACAGGCGAAAGGCGGGGTACACCCTGGATAAGTCGCCAGGTCATCACAGGGCTGACACATAGACACAGACAACCATTCACACTCACATTCACACCTACGCTCAATTTAGAGTCACCAGTTAACCTAACCTGCATGTCTTTGGACTGTGGGGGAAACCGGAGCACCCGGAGGAAACCCACGCGGACACGGGGAAAACATGCAAACTCCGCACAGAAAGGCCCTC
Organism: Neoarius graeffei; assembly: GCF_027579695.1. Lineage (NCBI taxonomy): Eukaryota > Metazoa > Chordata > Actinopteri > Siluriformes > Ariidae > Neoarius > Neoarius graeffei. The sequence goes on from NC_083587.1 coordinate 55,299,188, forward strand.
GCCGGCCACGGGGCTCGAACCCAGACCTTCTTGCTGTGAGGCGACGGTGCTAACCACTACACCACCGTGCTGCCCCGGAAGATATGGATGTGGTATAAAATATGGAGTACGGCAAGTCAAAACACTTATCTTAAGGTTCTATATCTGGGTAAAGAGACATTTTGTGATCGTGTGTCAAAATTGTGATATTCCAGCGAGCAAAACTTTTAAACGTAGCAACGTTTATCTTTACAACTCGAAAACATTTACGCTTTCAGGTTAGTTTAAAAATTTACCAGACCCTCAGATAGAGATTTGTAAATGTTGAGGTCACACTATTCTGGTTTCATAAATAAAAGCTTAACAAAGTATTTTTCAGACTAGATACATGAGCAAACTAGTTTGATGCTGCAATGTAAACAGATTAGCTTCCCCCCCTCGCTAACTGCTAGCTAGCAAAGACATGATTGCACACTTCCTTCACACTACAGAACATACTTTCTGACTTAAAGTGCCATTCCACCATTGGATGTATTTTTTTGGCATAAAATACAATACATTTTATGACAACATGACTAGACAGAGAAATCTTTTAGCTTCAAAACGATATATCAAACATAATTATTTGACAACGACAAGTATATTAATTTTGCGACCAAAGTCACCTACCCTTTTAATTTCTGCGCGGTAGTGAAACGTGATGTCATCGGCAGGTTCCCCTTCTTGTGTACCACGTCACGTGTGACGGGGCACAGATTATCAGCAATGGCGGATAGAACGCGATTGTCAGCTTCGGAAAAGAAGTGAAGGAAAATAGCAAGTGATGCCCAAAGGAGACGGTCGATGGTGAATATCGGCACAGCAATCGACAAGTGGAAATCGCGTTCTATCCGCCATTGCTGATCAGGCTTTCGTCTAAACCGGGGAACAGGGGCGCTGCGCCCTCTTGCTCTCGGCGTGCGCCCCCTTACCAAAATGCCGATTGAACCCCAAGTCACACTTAGGCCATGCACTTATATGCTACTGCACAATATGCAATCTTTCTCAAAATGATCTTTTCTCCGTGAAAACACCCCAGCAACACCACGTGACAATGTGTCTGATCATCAAATACGTTATAATTACTCCAAAAATATTCCAATCATAGTAGATACGCCACCAGACGGTGCAAAAACAATCCGAATTGGCGTTTTCCAGACTGAGGCGCCATGTTGTTTACTTGTCACGGCTGCTCTTGCGAGATTTGACATGGGTTACATACAAGGTCAGCTGACTTGTAGAGCGAGATTTCTCGAGACTGAATGACCTTTCACCCACCGCCGCGGGAGTTTTTGACAGAAGTAGTTCGCGAGTTGTTTTTGTTGACACTTGGGCATTTAAAGATGTCATCCCGCGGCACGAAGCGGAAGAAAGCCAAAGACTGTCCGGGACAGAAGAAGATTACTTCTTTATTTTTCATTGTTGACGAACAATTTGTTACAATTTCCCTCTCAGATAGCCTCAGAATGTCCCATTGTAGCCTCAATTTTTCAAAGGCTTCGCACAGCGGAGGGGGGGCGGACAACCGGCACTATCCCCCCGCTTCGTTCCCTCGCCATGGTGAGCGCCTTCATACTAGATTTTTCTAGAAAAAACCCTGCTGATAATCTGTACACAAGAAGGGGAACCTGCCGATGACATCACGTTTCACTACCGCGCGGAAATTAAAAGGGTAGGTGACTTTGGTCGCAAAATTAATATACTTGTCGTTGTCAAAAAATTATGTTTGATATATCATTTTGAAGGGCGGCACGGTGGTGTAGTGGTTAGCGCTGTCGCCTCACAGCAAGAAGGTCCGGGTTCAAGCCCCGGGGCCGGCGAGGGCCTTTCTGTGTGGAGTTTGCATGTTCTCCCTGTGTCCGCGTGGGTTTCCTCCGGGTGCTCTGGTTTCCCCCACAGTCCAAAGACATGCAGGTTAGGTTAACTGGTGACTCTAAATTGACCGTAGGTGTGAATGTGAGTGTGAATGGCTGTCTGTGTCTATGTGTCAGCCCTGTGATGACCTGGCGACTTGTCCAGGGTGTACCCCGCCTTTCGCCCGTAGTCAGCTGGGATAGGCTCCAGCTTGCCTGCGACCCTGTAGAAGGATAAAGCGGCTAGAGATGAGATGAGATGAGATGAGAATACATCCAACGGTGGAATGGCACTTTAACCTGGAGTGAGAGGGGTTTTTTTGTTTTTTTTTTGAGTATTTGCTGAGAGAATCGGAGAGGGGGGGGGGAAAAAAGACTTTCAAAACATCCATGACGTCTGCTGACAGCTTGCCATTAGCATACTGCGCTAATGTCAGGCTCCCTTCACTCCAAACCGGATTCACAACCCCCTTTTGCGCCTCTTGTTTTTTGGACTGAGTCCTTAATGACAGCCTGAATCCAAAGCCCAGCTGTGCTAATCGTGTCCCTGATTCGCCCACTGCTAGTCAGTTTCCTCTTTGCTAGCTCCACTTGGTAGCTAATTACACTTTTATGCTTTTCACTCCGCTGACTGGAATGGAGGACATCTCCCTCAGACTCCTTTTTCTAGAAGTTGTTCTGATATCGGAGATATTATTGCAAGCTAAAACATGTATCTAGGATAAACATAGTTAAAATGCCTACAATTGTACAAGTCAGCCTGAAAGAAGAAGAAGAAGGAAAAAAAAATCTATGTTGTTGTCGTCCCATCGTTTTATCACAGGCGCTTCGTCCTCAAAAGTCTTGTTCAGTGTGAACTGAAATCTGCTGCGCATAACTCATCTCACAGAGCAACAACAACAAAAAGTGTTTTCTCAGCATGTCGCGACAGTGTTATGCCCTAGAGCAAGTACACATCTAAGGAAAGCCGAGCAGCTACAGAAGAAAAGCTGATATGCTACAAGAGCTTCTCTGAGCTCCTCTCGTCCTCACTTTATCCTTCGCCTCCTGTCCGTTACGGACACAGCTTCATAAATATCACGTCTCTCTCCGAACGGGCAACCCAAAATGCCGTGTGCATGTATTGCCCTTTTCCTTCAAACAGACAAATGATGATGGAGAGTCAAAACAAAGATGAGTGCCATATTATTGCTTTTTATTTAGCGCAGAGGGATTGAATATGAAATTGACCTTCATTTCAGCAGCATATGAACCTCAGTTACACAAACACAGGAAACACGGATGGGGGGGAACCACACACGCACACACGCACACGCACTGCCTGATATTTGCACTTTCAACTCAACGGGGAGCAAAAACACAAATGTTAGCAGCCTTGAACCCTTGCAGAAGAGCGTGATTACGCAACCTGCTGACTCTCTCGAAAGACCGTGCTCAGGAGAAACCAATAGCAAAGCGAATAGCGACGCTGTTTATTACAGGACACTCAAAACTCACCATTAAGGCTTCTGCTGAAATGTAAACTAAACTATGGTACTTCAGGTGCTGTGGTGTAGCAGGGGTCACTGGGCCACCAGCGCCAGAGCTGGGATTTGAATTCACAACCTTCGAGCATTACTGCAACTTCTAAGTCACTACTGTCATCGAAACCACAGTGTTAACTGTCTTAACCGCATTACAACGTTTTTTTGTTTTTTTTAAATATCGCAACACTTCCTCTTTCAAGTAAGTAAAGACATGAGCGCCAACGACCTGTGATTACACCCCTTTCAGTGAATCACAATATTAAATTATATATACACACTTCTGCTTCGGTTTCTACTTGGACAATACAGCAGAAATAACCAGAGTCTTAAGGCCCGGTCTCACTGGCCGATGGACACAAAACGTATGCAAAAAGGACACAGCGGACGAGCAAAATTTCGGGGGTGGCTCTATCCGTTTTCATCCGCTCCAGAAATGGACAAAATTGGCGAAAATTTGCGAAAACAGAACGGAAAAGAACGGACGTGGGTAGTATATAGCGGGGATGTTAAACGCATGTTCATAGGAAGCCTAGCAGATGAAAGCGGATGGAAGTGGATGACAGCTCCGAAGGGGTTACCGGTGATAACTGAGAAGCGGACGCATAGCAGAAAGAGCGGATGCATAGCGGATGAAGGGGATGCATCACGTACGCCTAACGGAAACAAAGGGGATGTTGCGCGGATGTATATCGGATGCAGACCGTTCACTGCGCTAGGTGTCCTTCTACATACTCTAGACATACTCCAGACATCCTAAATATACGAGATACATCCCAGATATAAACGCTTTGTCCGTTTTGAATACTTTATATACGAGATGCATACGCTTACATCCTTTCTATTTCCGTGCTACTAACGATGACTAGACGTTTCATGTACCTTATCTTTCCTCCCTCTTTCCGTTTTCAGCTGCAGCGGATGTGAGTTGCGAGGATGCCCAGAGGATGCAGAGAGGATACAGCAGACGTTTAACGGATGATAACGGACATAGACCGTTTGCTGCTCGTATATGTCGCGGATTTACATCGTACACGGCGGAAAGTTCATCCGTTCTAAAAGTTTTGTGCAGCTCAAAACTTTTTGCGCGGATGAAATCACAGTGGACGGATGCTCGATGGATAGAGCGTATGAAGCACGTATGCAATGAGTACACAACGGATGCATAGCGTTTTCCAACGGATGGCAAAGATTTTTTTACGTTTTACATCCTCTTTGCATCCATAAGTGCAGTGGGACCGGGCCTTAAGGCCATGTACACACGTAGCCGGGTATTTTTAAAACCGAACATTTTCCCCTCCTCCGTTTATAAAAATGTTTTATCCACACCACCTCGTCTTCGAAAAAAATCCCTTCCACACATAACCGAACATCTGCGTTTTCAATCACATTCATAAGCATTCCAAACCTGTAGATGGCATTATTTCCCCAAATCCTACCCCCTAATCACATCAGAATAGCCCTCTGTTGGCGTCACTTCCGCCTAAACATAAAACATGGCGCCAAGCTCGTTCGTCTGGACAGACTCGGAGACAGAATTGCTTCTAAACACAATTTTGGAGTATAAACTTTAAAAGACGCAAGAAAACGTTGATTGGGAATCTTGTCAGTAGTTGGGCTTCTAAAATTAAACATGTAAAAAGCGCCTGCACAATAATTAACGCTTTCAAGGCACTACTCCGATCCATTACTCTTTGTCCATGCTTAATCTGCAGTAAACAAAGGTCGCACGTTTGACGTCAGGGCAGATTTGTTGTCATTTTTTTGGCGCAGATTGTGACGTTCTAAAACGCAAAACTCCGGTTATCTCTGTCTACACGAAAAGGCATACACGGAGTTTTCAAAAATATTCACTTTGCCCGGAGTTTTTTTTAAATATTCGTTTTTGATGTGTTTTCATGTGGATGACAGGCCAAAACGTAGAAAAATATCTTCGATTTAGCAGATACCCGGCTACGTGTGGACGGGGTCTAAGGCTGTGTTCAAAACTAATAGATCAAATCAGATATCGATCAGAAATTGATACTTTTGATTAGTTTGCTTCCCCGTGTCCGCGTGGGTTTCCTCCGGGTGCTCCGGTTTCCCCCACAGTCCAAAGACATGTGGGTCTGAATGGTTGTCTGTGTCTATGTGTCAGCCCTGTGATGACCTGGCGACTTGTCCAGGGTGTACCCCGCCTTTCACCCGTAGTCAGTTGGGATAGGCTCCAGCTTGCCTGCGACCCTGTAGAACAGGATAAAGCGGCTAGAGATAATGAGATGAGAATGAGATGAGATTAGTTTGCTATAATAATAATAATAATAAAAAACTTTATTCATTCATCTTGAACTAAAAGTATATGATGAATTTACAACAAAAACGAATTAAGTCGTAGAAATTCGCATCCAAAAAATAGATAGAGTTTGACTATGTCCGGTTGTTTAGGAGGCAACATGCTCTTGGGATAAAAGACTTCTTATGTCTTTCAGTTCCTGATAATGGTATTGCGAGACAACTTTTGTTCCTAGTCGCGTACTTGTGGGTCGCCATTCTTGGATGGAACATGCGATTTGGATGGTTAGGGTCCTTTATAATTGTTTCAAGCTCACGTATGGTCGCCTCATCTCTTCGTTCCCCCAGACTTGCGAGACTTGTCTTCGGGATGCCAATTATGGCCATACAGTGATCCTGCACTTGTTTTATTTCCTCTGTGAGGTCTTTCAGGATACTGCTCCAAACCAGCAATGCGTACTCTAGTATCCTCACATCCTTAGGTATGGTAGGTTAGCCTTCCCACATTCACGTAGGTAGTGGTCACTTTTTGTTAGCTTTCTTAACTATTTCATTGATGAAATATTTGGTCTGGACCAGTGACTGGACAAAACATCAGAATCAAGTTTACTGCCAAGTACGTTCTCGCATACAAGGAATTTGCTTTGGTGATTGGTGCTTGAACAGTTAAAGGAGAACTCAAAAAATTTCCCTTATCATCAAATTTCTATTTCTCATTTTATTAAATATCGGAATGCATTTTTGATCGCGGCGGCACGGTGGTGTAGTGGTTAGCGCTGTCGCCTCACAGCAAGAAGGTCCTGGGTTCGAGCCCCGTGGCCGGCGAGGGCCTTTCTGTGCGGAGTTTGCATGTTCTCCCCGTGTCCGCGTGGGTTTCCTCCGGGTGCTCCGGTTTCCCCCACAGTCCAAAGACATGCAGGTTAGGTTAACTGGTGACTCTAAATTGACCGTAGGTGTGAATGTGAGTGTGAATGGTTGTCTGTGTCTATGTGTCAGCCCTGTGATGACCTGGCGACTTGTCCAGGGTGTACCCCGCCTTTCGCCCGTAGTCAGCTGGGATAGGCTCCAGCTTGCCTGCGACCCTATAGAAGGATAAAGCGGCTAGAGATAATGAGATGAGATGAGATTTTTGATCGCTATTTTGTCGCTGCTATAGCAAGTTATGAGTGTTTGAAATACGCTATGTAATATATCAGTCCATATGTCAAAGCGACGGCCGTAAACGAGATTCGTCGAGACCTGTGCGAGACATCGTAGGACGGAAGTAATACGTACAGCAGAAATCAAAGCAACCGACATCTGCCAATGTCGTCAAAAGACGCGCACGGCCTCTTTCGAACGCCGATGTAATCAAGCCGGAAGTTTTGTTTGTTTTGATAGCAATCAGGAAAGTTTGAAAAAAAAAAAAGTCGGCAGTAATCGTCATTTAAACTCGTTTTTGTGCAATATTTCATTTGGAAAACAGTTTTCAAAATGGCGGCACTGACACCTGGCTGACACTTCACGTGTCGAAGTCTCGCACAAGTCTCGTGAAGATCGCGCGGATAAGCGACGCCTGCCGTGGACCAAACGAACTAAATTCGAACACGGCTAAAAACCGAATAGGCCGATAAGTATAATATTTAATTGCAATTCGTTGGCAATACGAGTCACGATATAAGGTTACTAAAACCGAAAACGTAATTGAATAACACGTTTAAAAATGACTTCAGTTCTCTTTTAAAATAGAAGAATTTAGTAAAGACAAAAGTAGCTATATACGTACACCGAATAAGAAATGGAAGAATCTGAAATATACACGTTTCAAAAGTGGACATATTTAAGGGGTATGTGCAGGAGTTGTTGGAGTCCAAGCTGTACAGTATGTCCCGGAATGTGGAAAAATAGGTCACATGATGAAGATGGAGAAGAGACAAGAGTGCATGAGAGGAAGAGAATGTGTAATGGGCTAAGTCAATAACCAAGCTGTACAGTGCGAGCTGGAATGTGCAATAAAAAGGTACACATGGACAACGTAACATCTCTTTAAAAAAAAAAAATGAAGCAACCACAGGTCTAGTGTTACTGTCTTTCCATCTACATTGTGTAAATCACACAGCGAGCTTTCCCTGTGCTGATATCTGCACATCTTTTACATTTTCCCCCAGATAGTAGTTTTTAAATAAAACCTTATTCTCTAGATCCTAAGAAGGCGTAAACATATTTGGTATTGAAATGACCGACAGCCATGGTGACGTGCTGGACCTTGGTATTGAGAGAAGGGGGCGGGGCCTACCTAATGAGTGCGTGTACCTGACTTTGACTCTCGTCTCTACTGCACAAACTCTGGCTCCAAATTTGACAACACTGCGAAGAAATTTTGGCTTCATTTCCATACAAGGGAAGGACATGGAACCACGACGTCTACGTTTTTACCTCACCCGGGACGGAGTCCACCAGGGGCGAGGTATTGTTTTCGGTGAGGATTCTTTGTTAGCAACATTACGGAAAAACGGCTGGACCAATCTTCATGAAACTTTCAGGATAGATGGCCATTGGTCTCAAATAGAACCTCCAACATTTTGAGGGTCATCCAGTCAAGGTCACCAAAAAAGGTCAAAATTGTTTTCTTTCGCGATATATTCCTTGATATTAATCATATTTACTTCAAACCTATTCCAAAATGTTCATCTTTCAATTCTGCTTCCAATGATATGTCACATGATGGGGTATCTCTCAGGCATTTTTTTTTTTCAAACTTCCATTTGTTTGTTTGTTGACAGACACACACACACACACACACACAATCTAGCGTCTAGATGGTTGCCCTGATTGACTTCAAATTTTCAGGGTAGGTGGGCAATGGTCCATAGATTACCTGATTAAATTTTGAGGGTAATCGGGTCAAGGTGAAGGTCACCGGAAAGGTCAACCTTTTGGTCAAAATAACATTTTCTATTTTAACTCAAAACCAGTTGCTGATAGACAGATGTTTCCTATTATGAGCATATAGGAACTCCCATATGGTCTTTCATTTGGCACCATGACCTTTGACCTTGAGTGACCTTTAAAGGTCAGACTCAAAGTCACGGATTTTCAGAGAGCTGTAACTTGAAAACGGTTGATGGTAGACAGATATTTACTTTTATCAACTTACAGGAAGTGCCATATGGGCTTTCATTTGGCACCATGGCCTTTGACCTTGAATAACTTTGAAAGGTCAAACTCAAGGCCATGGATTTTCTTCGGGCTATAACCTGACAGCTGATCATTGAGAAACATCACCATTATCAACATATAGGTATAAAATAAGTGCTGGCGGGCGAGGTTTGTTTTGCCCGGCAACACTTGTTTTTACAGTCGTTGATCTGGACTGGTATCACGCCACATAAAGGGGCATAAGCCTCAGGTTTCTACACAATCTTATACCGTTTCAATTCTTAAGGCAGTGATTTGATATTTGCTGATACTACTGATATCGTTTATGTTGTTTCATGAGACAACAATTTATATTTGACGGTACCACATGACCTGCTACGTAAATGTTACAATTGATAAGTCCAAGCTTCAATAACTGACAATACCAAAGAATCTGCTACCATACAGTATGACTGCTATGGTCCGGTACGGCCTGTCCATCCTCGTTACACCAAGCATAACTAACCTACCCTAACGTAACTCACAACAGAGTCTAAGTCAAACTTTATTGCTTGATTCACTGACTATTCATCACTCTGTGCTGAAAGCACATAGGAAGGAAATGAAACATCATCCCCCGCTACATGGGTATCATCTGATCTTCTCCACCACAGTCGAGTGCGTTGTTGGTACTGTAAATGCAACACACCCTTAACCACAATACAGCTGCAGGGTACAGAAAAGAACATCACTTGAAGGAGCTCAACAAATCAAAGTAAGCAACTCTTTACCATTTCTGACTTCGCGAAAAACGATACCCAAGCGTTCTTTAGAGCCGGAAGACTTGTGGCGTTACTCTGAACGGGATCTGCTGTCCTGAAACAACCACTGATTATCAATCGCCTTTGATCTCTTGAAATAAAAAAAGTTTCACACCTCTCCTCCCTCGAGCTACCCCTGACCTTCAGCCTTAACGGTTTCTCGAAAAGATGGGATGAGAATACAAATAAAACAAACGTTCACTTCGCATCTAGACAAAATTATTTCTTCTGTAAAAGACAACTCAATACTCACACATCATTTTGGTTACGATCATCAGACTGTTTGAGCACTTAATCATGCTAGGCTAACTGTTAGCTCGAGAGGTAAATGAAGATGGGCAACAGAGTGATGTGCTAATGATGGGGCAGGGCAACAAGCTGTTATTCTTCACCTTTTGGAGAGTATTTTGAGTATTATCGGCCAACTCTATTCGGAGTTAAAAAAAAAAATTCACTTAAACACACACTCACACTGGTACGATAAACACTTCGTCCCTTATCGTCTACACAGAGCGTACAAGTGCTCTTCTCTGTTTTGATGTGATGGTGCAAGAACATTGTGGACATTTTGTCATCCTGTATCGGATTAAAAACTAAACTGACTAGCCATACGTCCATTTTGCTAGGACGTGTAACAATCCTAAACGTAACGTAACTAGCAAGGCTTTCGACATCAGTAGGCAGACCCGTAGTTCGAATTACGGGGGGTACTATACCCCCCAATGAAGACCCAGTACCCCCCAAAGAGACAAAAATATAAGTTTTGGGGGGGTCCGATATTTTTTCTGATATTGTGAAAAGGAATATATAATTCAAACCAACTCCCATTCGGCATTCTTATTGTAGGAACATTTTAATGTAAATTGATTTCAGACAGACACCCCTATTGTGGACCGTAACATTTTTAGTCACCGCAGCGCTAGAACGCGCTAGAGCAGGGGGTTTCAAAGTGTGGGAGAGTCCGCCCCCCTCCCCCCCGCAGAGAGCAAATAAACAACAGCGCCCCCCCTTACAATTTTTGTTGTTGCTATACTTAATGTTCCATTCGTATTTAAAAAAAACGGGTGTTGTACACATTTTAATTTTTTTCTTTTACACATTTTAAACATCTGTGCTTTTTGAAAGCATCTTTTTTTTTACACATTTAAAACATATGAGCTTTATTAAAACATCTTTTTTTACACATTTTAAACATCTGTGCTTTCTGAAAGCCTCTTTTTTTTACATATTTTAAACATCTGTGCTTTTTGAAAGCCTCTTTTTTTTTTTTTTACATATTTTAAACATCTGTGCTTTTTTTAAACATCTTGTTTTACACATTTTAAACATCTCATAGCATCGTTAGCTAGCACCTCTTGGCAGACAACACACTGTGGCAGTGGAGCATCTTCAGATCCAGTCCATGAAAATCCAAACTTTAAATAATCGTGGTCATACTTCCTTCTTTTTTTGCTTGGCCCAGACTCTGTCTCCTCACTCACTGTAGCTTTAGCTACTAAAAATCAATCCATTTCTTCTCTGGAAAAGGCTAGCTGAAGTTCACTAAATGTCTGCAATAGTAACTTATTCTGGTTTATTTTTCCTCACGTTGCCCCCACCCCCGAAGAACTCTGGCGCCCCCTAGGGGAGACGCGCCCCACACTTTGAAAAGCCCTGTGCTAGAAGCAATAGTTTCTAGTCCACACCGTATTCAGTTGATTCATCAGATACAGTCCATGGGTTTGCAGCAATTTATACAGTCATGTGGTTTGCAGCAGAAGACGTGCATTGGTAATGTTAGTTGCTAACCAACTTTTAGCCTGTTGAAAATGTGTTATTTTACAACTTTCATTTATTAAAGTGATTTGTTCTTTCAGCTCATGTCACATCTTTATACGTTGAATTACTTACCCACTGAGGCCAGTAGGCTACAGTGGACGGACGTTAACGTTAGTTACCAACGTTAGTTAGCAAGATAAGCTAAGTCTCTATTTAAATCAAGCTTATTACAGTGTGGTATAGAAACGATTCTCATTTCAAAGGAGAAGAACTCCATATGTTTCCATTCTCATTTTATCATGAATAAATTGTGCCCTTCTGAAATTCATTTGGCGCATAGGCCCATCCTGTGTGTGTGATTAGGCACAAGAAGTTCTGGTGTAGGCCGAGCTAAGCCTATGTAAAATTACAATCAGAACCTCTGGGGACTGGGGGCAACATAAAAAGAGCCAGGTAGTAGGCGAGCCTAGGCAAAATAGCCTAGTGCATGGATGTTTTCTATTGTTTTTACTTACATTCCTTTTGTATTATTTTTAAGATATTCATAGTTTCATCCGAGTACCCTGTTTGAGTTTATTCACAGAGACAGTAGGCCAAACATGAGGAAAAGAAAAGGGCCAGACATCAGGCATTTTTTTTGGTGCTAAAAGAGTAAGGAGTAAATATTAGCACTAAGATCTACAGACAATTACAGTACAAGTGTAGGTGCAGTTAGGTTTTATACACTGTTCATGTGAATAAAGAAAATGGGTTCCCAGCAGACAGGAGAGGCACAGCAGGACGAAAGAGAGCAAGACGTTCAGCAGGACTGTTCTGCATGTGTGTATGTACTGTATGTGACTCATTTGTAGTGTTGATACCCAGTTTGTTCTGACAAAGAAGGTTATCAGGTTGCACTGCTGTTTTTCTTCTGTGGTAGTACTGTATGGTTTGTCATGCTTCTTAATGACATTAAAAATTATTGTTCAGAGTTATTGTGTTGAGTTACTGACACCGACTTCCATAGACGAGACGGAACGGGATGGGGGGGGGGGGGGGGGGGGGATTGATATGATAGTGGACCATGATGGTACCCCCCAATTATGGTGGGGTAATTCGAACTCTGGGCAGACTGGCTAACAGTACTAACGTGACAAGTCAAATTAACGCAATAGCCGCAATAAAAACAACATTCCCATGTCGTAAAATATATTTTGTTATTTTCGTAAAGTGAAGATGTCAAAGTATTGGAAGAAATTCGTCAATCTTTCTTTTTTTGACATCTGAAGGGTTTTGTGAATGTCATCATCAGGTATGGTGATATGATTATTTTTTGCGACATGGGTCATTCCAGAATTCGGGGTACATTTCGCATCTCTGAGATAAACCTTTTGTTCTTTTCCACAAAAGAAATCTTTATTGAATCAGTTTTGAACAATACTGAAAATTATGACAAACTGTCACCAATAGCGATGCTTGATGTACATTTTAGACCCAATTTATCCATAAAACGTTAACTAAATGACTCCCACCCCTCCCCCCACATTACTGGCTGTCTTCGACTCCTGATTCATCCATTCGACTCGAATAAACACGAAGTGATTCAGTTTAACAATCTGTTTTTTGGGGGGGTTTATTCTATTAACTGTTCTAAAATCAATTGCATCGAAAGTCTATTTTCTGCATTATGTGAAATTTCAGTGATTTAAAAAAATTTTTATATTTTATATATCCGTCCCAACGTTCTCGTCAACTCTGTTATAAAACAGCATAAAATCCACAAAGACTTTTAATAATACGCATGATACCTGCACCGAGAGACGTCACTTCCTCTGGTGGGACACTTCAGACAGGCAGTTTGGTACGTTCTGTTTCTTTTCTCATTAATTTGAACAAAATGTTGAGGATACACCAAGAGTAGATTAATTATTCGTCAAATCTGTTATTGTGATATTGGCGTGAACCTCTCACTCGTTTAAAAAAAAAAAGAGATATGATTAAAACCCATAAAATTCTGTTTTTATACATGCCATGTGGTAGCTAGTTTGAGGTTAGCATGTGGAGTTAAAACACAAAATGGTTGGAAAACATCAACTCCGTTATCATCAGTTCTGCGAATGGATTGCCCAGTTTAACGATAACAGACTTGACGATGACTAATAGAGTGAACACTTGAAAATGTACCTGCAATTATAGAATGGGCCGTATGATTAGGTTAACGTGGGGCGGCCATGGGCTGAGTTGCCCCTGAGTGAGGCACCTAACCCCCAACTGCTCCCTGGGCACTGTTAGCATAGCTAGACCCCGAAGCCGCCGCCAGGCGCCGCTAAAACCGCCATTTAGAATTTGAGCCGCCGCCAGCCAATAATTTTGTAAGCCAATTTGAGCCGCTATCTAATAAAATTTGGCTGAGCCACTAAGAATTGTGTACATCAAATAATGGGTTTATCCACATCATGAGCTACAAGAAAAGTGACACAAACATGATCAACTGTACACACTAGTAGTAACACAATAGAGACATATAGGCATACACTGTAGAGATTTAGAACTGATATCACAGCACAGAGAGCCACCACAAGCTTGCCGTTGTGACTACCTGTCTGGCTTCCCGCCCCTCACACCGTTACCACGATACACTGGGGAACCCGGGAACCCACCCAGAGCATCAATCGACTCCGATATCGACGAGATGGCTGCATTCTTTGCCGCTGCTGAGGGAAAGTGAAAAGGTATTTTTTTTTTGTTTGTTTCACATACTTCGAGATTGATAAAAAAAAAAAGTACTCCACCACTCTACTTTCATCATAGTAAGATAGCTGCCAGTCCTTCACTGGTCATTGCTAGTGAGAGTAGATAGCTAGATGCCTTCCTCGAACAATCCAGATTAGCTTATTATTAGCATTGAACTACAATCTTGCTAGATTTATATTTACAATGAAGTAAGAGACCAGGGGACCTGTGGTAATTTGCTATTTATTCCCCCCATTTGTTTGATCCGTTCGCCCGGATATATGCCACACAGTGACGTCCAGTATCAGCCATTTGTAGCCATAAACATTTTGGTGGCTGCAGCAGCCATTAAGGTTTTGGCTGAGTCAGCTAGCCAGCCAATAATTTCATCAGCCAGCCATCATCCTGAAAACAAACGGCTTCGGGGTCTAAGCATAGCTGCCCACTGCTCTGGGTACGCGTGTGTGCTCATTGCTCACGTGTGCGTGTTCACTGCTTCAAACGGGTTAAATGCAGAGAGGAATTTCACAAGTGTACGTGCGATGAATAAAGTTCTTCTTAATATTCCATCAAAAGAGCAGCATGAGAAGAATCAGGTCTCGGACAACAGCAGCGAGGTTCGATGGATCTGTACAGTAACTGCCTTGCTCCAGGAAGTTTTGATACCGTCAGGACAAGAAGGACCCGTTATTTTTGAGATTTGCTTCTGTTTGCACAGTAGTATTGACTCAGTGGCTGTTTGCTTCCTCATGCTATTGAAAAGTTGAAGGGACTTTAACTGACGTTTAATAGTAACAGCTGATGACACATCATGATTAAGGACCAAGTGGTTTTCTGGTGGTTGTGGGATTTTCTGGAAAATCCTTCCAAGAAAAACCACCTACGCTGGACGCACAGGTATGCAGTAGAAATTTCTAATGAGGACGTTTACTGACGTAACCAAGCAAGATGAACTTTTTTTTTTTGTACTTTTAACCAAGTGCTGCACATGTTGTGCTCATTCCTGTAAGAACATCGAGGTGGTAATCATCGTACCACACAGCACCGCCATCCAATACTACACTGTCTGGATCAAAAGTCTTTAGTATTCTGATCATCTTCACAGAACTCTCTGGTGTTTTCGGACCTTAGGTTTGTACCAACGTGATTAGGCAGATAAAATCTCCATCTCACTCTCTCAAGTCAACCTGGAACAAAGACGCACAGAAAGCCTGAGGCAACGTGATACTTCCACACGGTCCTGCAAACCCGGAGACAGTGGTTTACTTGAGGGGACAGCATATATCCGTCAGGTGTGGAATTTGAACTCCCAACCTTGGTCTTGATCTCAGGATTCCTCCCTAGCTCTTCTTGAATGGATCATAATTTGGTAATGATATTTTATCCACTGTAATAGAATTGTGCATGTCAAATATTACAGTATATCACCAAATATTAGCACATGGCTAATGTACACTGTATACGGACAGACAGGAAATAGGAGAAAAAGAGAAAATCGGAACGAGTGTAGAGTTATATCCATTAGTATCAAATTGTGATGGAAGTCCAGATCAAGACGTCCCTCTGCTCATCCTCAATGCTTAGTACACGTGTTATTTTAAGAGCTATTTTGTTACAAATCAATTTATATATCTTAAAGCAATCCCAGATGTGTGTGTAGCTTTTCTCTTCCCCCTGCCCCGCCCTTAGTACAATCTCCAGCCCAGGGCTGGCCTGTGATCTCCTCAGCCGACGAGCCGAGCTGATGCTGAGCTCCAGAAATAGACGATGAGGTTTGGACGTCGTCCAGAAAGCCTGACAAAGTGGATTCTCGCACAACGATAAGGAAAGGAAACATAAAGAAAGAAACAACTCTGGGCTATAGATAGTCCTGAGAAACACATTTATCTACAATGTGTTGAAGGCAAACAGTGGCGTGTGGGCATCTACTGTCGTCACGCGGTGGGCTTTTTTTCCTTTTTAAGTTCCTACATGTGACAGTATTAGCCAACCTGCGTACAATCTGCCATAGAATCCATAAACATGATTTATTTAAAATGTACTTTGTCATGAAGCTCAAATACAAACCCAAGGCTTTTCTTCTTGTTTTTGGCAACTAAAAGAAATGCAGGTTGGAACTAAAGTTCTGAAAGGAGTGGTTTCTGGAGGACAAAAAGAAAATAAAGGCCAAAGAGTCATTCACGCGAGCAAAAACCTTTTCATGCTGTACCTAATTTACATAAGATTATGAAAATCTTATGTAAAAACAATGCTCGTCTTGCATGGCGGTGCAGTGGTTAGCACTATCGCCTCACAGCAAGAAGGTTCTGGGTTCAAGCCCAGTGGCCGACGGGGGCATTTCTGCGTGGGTTTCCTTTGGGTGCTCCGGTTTCCTCCTACAGTCCAAAGACATGCAGGTCAGGCTAACTGGCTACTCTAATTTGCCCATAGGTGTGAATGGTTGCTTCCCAAGCACAGAAATGGGAGGATTGCGGCAGGAAGGGCATCCAGAGTAAAACTATGCTTCAATTACTAGAACATGTGGATCCACATGGACCCCGACCTGGCAACAGTGCTGGACAAGGAGGAGGAAGAAACAATGCTCACCTCCCGAATCCCAAAGGAAACCAACTAAGGTAGAGGGAGAACCTGCAAACTCCAGAGACAAAAAGGCCCCAGGTGGCTGTGAGGGTTTGAACCAAGAAGAAATGACAAAAACCTCACAAAAGAACAAAGTTTTTATGTTCAATGAACAGTCCTTGCTTGGGGGGGGGGGGGGGGGGGGGGGGGGTTTCCAGGTTTGAGCAAAATCCCGACCACAACTGCAGCTCAAAAACCACAAAAAAGCTCCGAAACTAACCACAAGTGTTATTTTCTGATGTCTGATTATTATCCCCCGGAGGGGGTATATAGCTATCGCTCTGTCCGTCTGTCTGTAAAAATTTTAGTTTCCGGAGCATAACTCAAAAGCTCTAAGGAATTTTTTCACGAAACGTGACCGCAGCGTTGTAGTCGAGTCACTAAACCTAGAGTCCGAGTCCAGTCTCAGGTCCCCAGTGTTCAAGTCCGAGTCAAATCCAATTCTCATCTCATCTCTAGCCACTTTATCCTGTTCTACAACCCCGATTCCAAAAAAGTTGGGACAAAGTACAAATTGTAAATAAAAACGGAATGCAATGATGTGGAAGTTACAAAATTCCATATTTTATTCAGAATTGAACATAGATGAGACATCAAATGTTTAAACTGAGAAAATGTATCATTTAAAGAGAAAAATTAGGTGGTTTTAAATTTCATGACAACAACACATCTCAAAAAAGTTGGGACAAGGCCATGTTTACCACTGTGAGACATCCCCTTTTCTCTTTACAACAGTCTGTAAACGTCTGGGGACTGAGGAGACAAGTTGCTCAAGTTTAGGGATAGGAATGTTAACCCATTCTTGTCTAATGTAGGATTCTAGTTGTTCAACTGTCTTAGGTCTTTTTTTGTCGTATCTTCCGTTTTATGATGCGCCAAATGTTTTCTATGGGTGAAAGATCTGGACTGCAGGCTGGCCAGTTCAGTACCCGGACCCTTCTTCTATGCAGCCATGATGCTGTAATTGATGCAGTATGTGGTTTGGCATTGTCATGTTGGAAAACGCAAGGTCTTCCCTGAAAGAGACGTCGTCTGGATGGGAGCATATGTTGCTCTAGAACCTGGATATACCTTTCAGCATTGATGGTGTCTTTCCAGATGTGTAAGCTGCCCATGCCACACGCACTAATGCAACCCCATACCATCAGAGATGCAGGCTTCTGAACTGAGCGCTGATAACTTGGGTCGTCCTTCTCCTCTTTAGTCCAAATGACACGGCGTCCCTGATTTCCATAAAGAACTTCAAATTTTGATTCGTCTGACCACAGAACAGTTTTCCACTTTGCCACAGTCCATTTTAAATGAGCCTTGGCCCAGAGAAGACGTCTGCGCTTCTGGGTCATGTTTAGATACGGCTTCTTCTTTGAACAATGGAGTTTTAGCTGGCAACAGCGGATGGCACGGTAAAGTGTGTTCACAGATAATGTTCTCTGGAAATATTCCTGAGCCCATTTTGTGATTTCCAATACAGAAGCATGGCTGTATGTGATGCAGTGCCGTCTAAGGGCCTGAAGATCACGGGCACCCAGTCTGGTTTTCCGGCCTTGACCCTTACGCACAGAGATTCTTCCAGATTCTCTGAATCTTTTGATGATATTATACACTGTAGATGATGATGTGTTCAAACTCTTTGCAATTTTACACTGTCGAACTCCTTTCTGATATTGCTCCACTATTTGTCGGCGCAGAATTAGGGGGATTGGTGATCCTCTTCCCATCTTTACTTCTGAGAGCCACTGCCACTCCAAGATGCTCTTTTTATACCCAGTCATGTTAATGACCTATTGCCAATTGACCTAATTGGTTGCAATTTGGTCCTCCAGCTGTTCATTTTTTGTACCTTTAACTTTTCCAGCCTCTTATTGCCCCTGTCCCAACTTTTTTGAGATGTGTTGCTGTCATAAAATTTCAAATGAACCAATATTTGGCATGAAATTTCAAAATGTCTCACTTTCGACATTTGATATGTTGTCTATGTTCTATTGTGAATACAATATCAGTTTCTGAGATTTGTAAATTATTGCATTCCGTTTTTATTTACAATTTGTACTTTGTCCCAACTTTTTTGGAATCGGGGTTGTAAATATCTTATGCCAAATTATTATGGCATGTTACAAAAAAATAAAGAAAAAAATCTGAGTCCTCGTTTCCACGAGTCCGAGTCCTCAAGTCCAAGTCAAGTCACAAGTCCTTAAAATTAGGGCACGAGTCCTGGACTCGAGTACTACAAGCCTGCCTAGAGGAGTTTTGGAAATTTTGGGATTTCTGCGATTTTAATTTTTTTTCCGTATTTCCACAGCAACCAATTCAACTTAGGAAAATCTGGAGTGGGGTTTCATGTGGGGGCTGGGGGGGGGACACACACGTCATCTCTTGATGACTCTTCTCTACTTTTGCAAGTACTTGACTGATCCTTTCGAAAAGCTGAATGACGGCCAATCACAAGAGTGTGATAATCGTAATGTGAGATGTACGGTATTACCAGGCAGTTCTCTTGCTATAAAACCACTGGCGCATGCTTTTAATGTTTGTAGTGACGTACTGATTGTGAGAAGAGAGCTCCTGCAGGGACGGAGCAAGGTGATGGACACTTTCACACTATATTTCTTAGCCAAGAAATCTTCTTTTCCTGGGTATTTGGCAGACGGTGTTATTCAGACTGGCGGCACGGTGGTGTAGTGGTTAGCGCTGTCGCCTCACAGCAAGAAGGTCCAGGTTCGAGCCCCGGGGCCGGCGAGGGCCTTTCTGTGTGGAGTTTGCATGTTCTCCCCGTGTCCGCGTGGGTTTCCTCCGGGTGCTCCGGTTTCCCCCACAGTCCAAAGACATGCAGGTTAGGTTAACTGGTGACTCTAAATTGAGCGTAGGTGTGAATGTGAGTGTGAATGGTTGTCTGTGTCTATGTGTCAGCCCTGTGATGACCTGGCGACTTGTCCAGGGTGTACCCCGCCTTTCGCCCGTAGTCAGCTGGGATAGGCTCCAGCTTGCCTGCGACCCTGTAGAACAGGATAAAGCGGCTACAGATAATGAGATGAGATGAGATATAGACTAGCCTCATATTCCAGCATTCCTGGGACAAGGTCCTCTGACCAGGATAAAACAGTTACTCACGATGAATCAATGAGTATACTGTATATGTAGCTTTTGTAGTAGTATTCATTTAACTGCTTTTCAAGAGATGGCTCCTGAGCGAGGACAGCGAGGGACTCCCAGTACTCGGAGGAGTCATGATACGTAGCGGTTAGGCTATGGTGTGGGATTTGACCATCGCCATAAGGGACTTTGTCGGCAAGCTCGAGGATTTTTAAATCCAACGTTGACAACTAGAAGTTAAAAATACGGTACAAAGCTAAATAAAGGAATAGTGCATCAGCTTCTTTCTAGGATATTCGGTAAGTTAAGGGTACTTGTTCTGGACTGTCGGTAATACCAGATGTTGCGTATTTACGTTACGTATTGCGTGTTGTGTATTTTGACCTGGAGGATATAATATTGATATCGCAATACTTAAGTAATATCACTACATCATCATGATAAACAAACAAATGAACGTAAATGACAGTGAAATTTTCCGTGAGATCTTTATTTAGCATTTCTGGAAGGAGTCTCCAATGTTAGTGCTTTTTTTTTTTAAGTCATACATAAAGCTGCAACTACATTTTCCAACACAGGAAAAAGTCTTCATGACTTCCCTTTCCAGTTTCTTAGTAACAAGCTGCAATAATTTTTTGTCTTATTAACTTCCAGAGTAAAAAAAAAAGGCTGCTACGTATAACACAAGTGATAAGAGGAACTAACTTGTTTCATGGACATTCCACAACATTAATTACGATACATACAGGACACTTTTTCCATGGAATAAAAACGTGTTCTATTCCCTTTTACCGGGTTTCATTCATTCATTCATTCAGTTTGATAGCATGCAATATTGTTAGCATATCACTTATCCTACGTGTATTACGTCACTCTACCCGATGGAGAATGAGCGCTGAATATGGTTTATGATGTCACACGTCAGAGACATAAAACTTCCACGCTAGCAAGCGACTGTGACGGTTTGTAAACAAACATGGCCGCCAGGTTTGCTTTGTTAAATACGGAAGATTTTGAGAGAATTTTGAAAGAGAAAGATGCGTTGAACACCTGAAAGGAATGTGTAGGTATAATAATAATAATGGCTTGTTTTCATGGTATATCAGATATATTCCATTCAGCGAGCATGATATTGAACGAGTCAAAGACGAGTCAATATATACCACTCCACGCCAGCCAATATTATTTAAAAACATAACTATACGGTAGGGCGGCACGGTGGTGTAGTGGTTAGCACTGTCGCCTCACAGCAAGAAGGTCCTGGGTTTGAGCCCCGGGGCCGGCGAGGGCCTTTCTGTGTGGAGTTTGCATGTTCTCCCCGTGTCCGCGTGGGTTTCCTCCGGGTGCTCCGGTTTCCCCTACAGTCCAAAGACATGCAGGTTAGGTTAACTGGTGACTCTAAATTGACCGTAGGTGTGAATGTGAGTGTGAACGGTTGTCTGTGTCTATGTGTCAGCCCTGTGATGACCTGGCGACTTGTCCAGGGTGTACCCCGCCTTTCGCCCGTAGTCAGCTGGGATAGGCTCCAGCTTGCCTGCGACCCTGTAGAAGGATAAAGCGGCTAGAGATAATGAGATGAATGAGACTATACGGTAAATTGGTCAAAACGTGTGACGTACGGTATGGCATTCTTTAATAAATGAACTTTGTGCGTACATGTAAAAAATAAAAAAATAAAAATAAATGCATCAGGATGTGCCGTTATTGGAAATGAATCAACATCAGGGCGCTAACGGGAACTCCGCTTCATGGTGGGTCTCGTCACGCCAACCTGTCTTGAATTATTTTCCTAGAACAGCATGCGGCCAAGTGTTTCCTTCCTTACATCAGCCTTGGTGAAGCACGACTAGCTTCTAGCTTCAACACCAAGTGTCAGTTTGAATTCATTTCAAAACCCTGAAGTGGTATAAAAGACTTTTTATGCACAAACTCTAAATGCCAAGATGCTGAATTGGTTTCTTACAGACCTTGCTGTGACAACTTTTTTTCTAGCCAATTGAAGATGAATGGTCTGCCAGACAATAACTGCAATAGCTTTAGCAAAACGGGTAATTATTTGCAACTCCTACAAAGCACCTGCCACCTGCTTTAAATCTAATCCTGCAAATATTGAACTCCGTCAAGGGAATTTATTCAGCGCTGCATCCTCGGTGCAGACACCATACACGATGAAACCTGTGCACCTGATCAAACGATGTGCCGTCAAACAAACCAGTCTTCCTGGTCCTTTTTCTTTCTGTGAGAATCTCAAAACAAACCAACCAACCTACAGACCCCATATGAGAAAACGCTCTTTGAAAGCAGACCAATATGCCGCTTATCAGCGCCTCCAGAGATAAACAGGAAAGGGTTTTACACAAAACCACACTTTTGAAATCTTTGCTATAATCTCACGAGGTTCAACCAACACCACTGTGAATGACCAGATCCTCGGCTCTTGCGGCAAACGCTTTTAGTAGAACCGTATGAAAAGGAAAAAAAAAAAAAGTGTGCGTGCTCTTCATTCAAGCATGCGACTGCGTACAGTACGTCTTATTCTTATGAGATCCTGTGATCTATTCTTAAAGGAAAAGCCAAACCTTTCAATAAAGGCTTTTGGTGTTCAATATCTGATTCTCAGCATCTCGTCTGAATTCCCAAAACATCTGGATACTTTCTGTACATCTATCTCGACCTACTGCTATTATTTTTATCCCGAACCGTTTCCTGTTTAAAAGACCCTGATTAATGACCGATATCAGGTGGAACTTGCATTGTAGCAGCACCGTCAGTCAGGTATCAGGACAGAAGGTCTGACAGTGACGTTCGGACGCTGACCGCCTGAAAGCGGTAGGATGAGATACTTCACTGACCAGATCGATGAAACATTTCAGTGGTTTCCAAACTGTGTTTATTGTTAATGGGACGCCATCCATCCATCCATCATCTGTAGCTGCTTATCCTGTTCTACAGGGTCGCAGGCAAGCTGGAGCCTATCCCAGCTGACTATGGGCGAGAGGCGGGGTACACCTTGGTACACAATTAGCCTAACCTGTATGTCTTTGGACTGTGGGGACCCGGAGGAATGAAACCACGGGGAGAACATGCAAACTCCAAACGGAAAGGCCGTCGCTGGCCGCCAGGCTCGAACCCAGGACCTTCTTGCAGTGGAGCATCTAAATGGCACGGGTGTCCAAGTCAGGTCCAGGACTTGGACTTCTGATTGTCCATGATGACCAGAAGAAGTGGTGCAACAGTTAGTTTGGAGCAATCCATGCCCCTCTTACCTCTCTGACTTTATCCCTCCTCTGGACACTTTGCTGATCCGACGGTTTCCCCCGGTCATTCCCGAGTGCAGGTTTGAGCAAACACTTCCGGAACGCGTGATAACCGTGGCCTTTTGGGCGCCCCGTTACTGCGGTTCCTTCGGTCGCGTCTGCGCGCTGCGTTCTCGCCCTGCGCTCCTCGCGCGCTCCTCCCGGAGGTCTTTCGGCGGTGCCACTGGCGGCATCGCCGCGCGTCACCGATGGCTTCCGGCTCACTCTGAGCTTGCCGCTGGGCTCGGGTTTAAAAACCGGGGCGCTCCGTTCGTGCTCCTGGTCCGCGCGCTCGACGATCTGGGTCGCCGCCGCCGCTGCCGCTGCTGTGTTTGCGTTCGCGCTCTCGGTTTTGGGCAGGAAGAAGCGCTTGAGGCGAACGGAGTCGGGAAGCAAAAACAGAGCCCCGAGGCACAGCGTCACCAAACCGGAGAGAAAAAGCAGAAAGGCGAATTTCTGAGACAGGCGGAGGCCCATGGCTGACACGGGCACACCGGGCAACTTCCGGAACGCCATTCCGGCACTGTGCGGACGCTCTGTGCCAAACAGCTCGGCTGCGCGAATGAATGACAAAGTTTGGGGTAGTGGCTTTATCAGAGTGCGCGAGCTTCATCGCGCGCTCTCCCGCCCTTCCCGGTGTCTCTCTGCGCGCGCGTCATCGCGCTTCGGTTCCGCGAACTTTCCTTGAAGAACGCACCGGGCTGGATCGGAACTACAAGTGCACACGGTTCGCTGCTGGGCAAAGATCAGACATGGCACAACAACGGTCCGAGTCCGGGCGCGCTCAAATCCGGGAACGTCCGATCACTAACGGTAAATTAGTCTCCATCAGATCTCAGACAGAGTTGGATCGATGCCCAAAATGCCAACATGACGTTTTCCGCATCAATTAATGAGTGAAAACCGGGTCAGGGTCGGGGGGGGGTTAAACGCATGGCGGGATGTGATCACAACCTGTTCCTCGTTTGCTTTTGTTTATGAACTGATTCCCTTTCCGGAAAGAAAGAATCTACGGTACGATGTGTGCAGAGAAGTGAAAGAGAGACGGATCGTTGTGCGATCATATGTAATCCGAGGATGCCGCGTCTTTCTTCCGGTCCGGATGGTACAATGGGAATCTGGATCTTGATGCAAAACACTGAGCAGTAAACGAACCGTAGAAATCCCGGGAATATCCAGAGAGACGGGAAGCGCGAGGCTTTGTGCCCGCCCGGTCCGCCGCAAAGCGCGTTTGATCCGCCGCCGGTGCTGAAGGCGGAGCGGGGAAACGAACGAACAGCGGCGTCACGGTACAGAGAAGAGCAAGCGCGTGCCAATGCGTCCATCGTGTGGCGGATCGGGGTATTAAAGAAACAAAAATACAGAAAACAAGGGCGTGTCTGGAGTATACAGAGGTCAGGGGTTTAGCCCACATTCCCCCCATCTCATTATCTGTAGCCGCTTTATCCTTCTACAGGGTCGCAGGCAAGCTGGAGCCTATCCCAGGTGACTACGGGCGAAAGGCGGGGTACACCCTGGACAAGTCGCCAGGTCATCACAGGGCTGACACATAGACACAGACAACCATTCACACTCACATTCACACCTACGGTCAATTTAGAGTCACCAGTTAACCTAACCTGCATGTCTTTGGACTGTGGGGGAAACCGGAGCACCCGTTGGAAACCCACGCGGACACGGGGAGAACATGCAAACTCCGCACAGAAAGGCCCTCGCCAGCCCCGGGGCTCGAACCCAGGACCTTCTTGCTGTGAGGCGACAGCGCTAACCACTACACCACTGTGCCGCCCTCTGTTAGAATTTGGTAAAGAAAAAAATAAATATATTATTTACCAGCTTAAGGTCGGTCTGTATGGTGAAATACCGTGACCTCGGCCTTGAATACTGACCTCGGCCGAGAGGGCCTCGCTCAGTACTTTCAAGACCTCGGTCACGGTATTTCACGATACAGACCTCCCAGCTGGTAAATAACATACATTTATAAATTGCCAATGGTAGACCCTCTGATGATAATGATGTTCTAATAATATTCTAAGTTAGTAAAAATCAGACAAAAAAAGTCAGAGAAGTTTGTTAGACTCTAACGTCTGGTCTGGTGATCTAACCTCGTCAGATATAGGGTCGTCTTGCTGACGTCCAAAATAGTCCGCCATTCGTCCCTGGCGACCATTGCAACAAGGTAGGCTACAACTGCGCTGCTTCGAAAATGTGCATTTAACAGCTTCATGGAAGTGCGCTGATGGTTACCATGAAAAAAACGTGTCCACTGCACTGCGTTCCCTCCCCCGAGTCACGCACTCATTCGTTTTTGTGTTCTTGGTCTCAGAGCTGCACGCATGAAACAGACACAGAAGACAGAATCGACGTTTAACACAATTAACAATGCACTTTTTACAGAGACGTTTTAATGGTATTCTTTATTTTTTTATCCAGTTGAATATTTAGCGTGGCGGCACGGTGGTGTAGTGGTTAGCGCTGTCGCCTCACAGCAAGAAGGTCCGGGTTCGAGCCCCGTGGCCGGCGAGGGCCTTTCTGTGTGGAGTTTGCATGTTCTCCCCGTGTCCGCGTGGGTTTCCTCCGGGTGCTCTGGTTTCCCCCACAGTCCAAAGACATGCAGGTTAGGTTAACTGGTGACTCTAAATTGACCGTAGGTGTGAATGTGAGTGTGAATGGTTGTCTGTGTCTATGTGTCAGCCCTGTGATGACCTGGCGACATGTCCAGGGTGTACCCCGCCTTTCGCCCGTAGTCAGCTGGGATAGGCTCCAGCTTGCCTGCGACCCTGTAGAACAGGATAAAGCAGCTAGAGATAATGAGAATGAGAATATTTAGCGTACAAATGTAT
The DNA here is from genome assembly GCF_027579695.1 of Neoarius graeffei. Classification (NCBI taxonomy): domain Eukaryota; kingdom Metazoa; phylum Chordata; class Actinopteri; order Siluriformes; family Ariidae; genus Neoarius; species Neoarius graeffei. The sequence goes on from NC_083587.1 coordinate 55,325,109, forward strand.
TTTCAGCTCTTAAAAATGACCGAGGTCCGGACCTCGGTGGCCTCATAGCTGGCTACGGCCAGGACTGAACATCATGGACGATGCCAGTCACCCTCTGCACACCGTCATCAGCAACCAGAGGAGTCTGTTCAGTGACAGAATGCTCTTTCCCAAGTGCAGGACTAACAGACTTAAAAACTCCTTTGTCCCTCACGCCATCAGACTGTACAACTCCTCTCTGGAGGAAAGGAGGGGTAACAGGAGGACAAAGGACGGGAAGGAGCAGTAGCCTAGCCTGACAATAAATAATACTGGACTACTTCTTCTTTTGGCTGCTCCCGATTAGGGGTCGCCACAGCGGATCTTTCGTCTCCATCGCTCCCTGTCTTCCGCATCCTTCTCTACCACACCTGCCACTTTCATGTCCTCTCTCACCACATCCATGTATCTCCTCTTTGGCCTTCCTTGTTTTCGTTTGCCTGGCAGCTCCATCCTCAACATTCTCCTTCCAACATGCTCTGCATCTCTTCTCAGGATGTGCCCATACCATCTCAGTCTCATCTCTCTTAGCTTCATTCCCAAGCTCTCCACATGTGCTGTCCCTCTGATGTGCTCGTTCCTTATCCTGTCCAACCTCGTCACTCCCATCACAAACCTTAACATCCTCAACTCCGCCACCTCCAACTTTGCCTAAACAATACTGGACAATGTGCAATACCTCTTCTGTTGGCCCTTTTTTCCCCCCTCTTCCCCATATCTTATTCTTTTTTATTTGTATATGCAAATACCTAATTTAATTTAATTTATCTAGAAGTTTTTCTCTATTTCTATTCTCTGTTTATCCTGTAATGATGCTACTGGAATTTTAATTTCCCTGAGGGAACCCACCCAAAGGGATCAATAAAGTTCTATCTAATCTAATTAATCTTCGCCGCCCCTTTCCTTTACGACCTCACTGAGGAGAAATCCAGTCACACAATTCCTAAATATTCAATATTAGTACGTACAAGGAGTCGACTACTGTAGATTCACAACCCCAACGCAACACGTTCCAAAAATATTATGACGGGGTGACAAAGGGCTGGGAAAGTTCCAGAATACTCGAAATACACCTGTTTGGAACGTTCTCCATTATCTGTAGCCGCTTTATCCCATACAGGGTCGCAGGCAAGCTGGATCCTATCCCAGCTGACTATGGGCAAGAGGCGGGGTACGCCCTGGACATCAGGTCATCACAGGGTTGACACATGGACTCAACCATTCACACCTACGGTCAATTTAGAGCCACCAATTAGCCTAACCTGCATGTCTTTGGACTGTGGGGGAAACCGGAGCACCTGGAGGAAGGAAACCCATGCAGACATGGGGAGAACATGCAAACTCCACACAGAAAGGCCCTTGTCGGCCGCTCGGCTCGAACCCAGGACGCTTCTTGCTGTGAGGCGACAGTGCTAACCACTACACCACTGTGCCGCCCCCTGTTTGGAACATCCGGCCATTATCTGTAGCCGCTTATCCTGTTCTACAGGGCCGCAGACAAGCTGGAGCCTATCCCAGCTGACTATGGGCGAGAGGCGGGGTACACCCTGGACATCACAGGGTTGACACATGGACACAACCATTCACTCTCACATTCACACCTACGGTCAATTTAGAGTCACCAGTTAACCTAACCTGCATGTCTTTGGACTGTGGGGGAAACCCATGCAGACACGGGGAGAACATGAAAACTGCACACAGAAAGGCCCTCATCGGCTGCTGGGCTCGAACCCAGGACCTTCTTGCTGTGAGGTGACAGTGCTAACCGCTACACCACTGTGCCGCCCCTTGTTTGGAACATTCTACAGGTAAACAGGTTAATTGGTAATGGGGTGGCACGGTGGTGTAGTGGTCAGCACTGTCACCTCACAACAAGAAGGTTCCAAGTTCGAGCCCAGTAGCTAATGGGAGCCTTTCTGCGTGGTGTTTGCATGTTCTCCCCATGTCTGCATGGGTTTCCTCCCAGTGCTTTGGTTTCCCTCACAGTCCGAACACATCATTTTTTCCCCTTTCCACTGCTTCAGCAGGTTGGGTGCCCAGGATTAAATGCTCCAACAAAGGCAGGAAACTTGACTTGCACTGCATTTCTCTTTGTAGTTGCGGTGCTGTGAGTCCAGTGAGTTTTTCGTAACTTTTCCAGATATTATGAGTATACGGCTTATTGCTAGATCGGAACAGAATTTGTTTCTGGAGGGCAGAGTTAGGAAGTCTAGTTACTGTATATGGGCAATATACTTCAGGTGTTGAGACAGACAGAAGTTAAGGATTGGTGACGAGTGGGTGAGTGGGAGTATGTCATTGTTGGTATATTTGTAGTGCCAGTCCATGTCGTCTTCTTCAATAAACGGGGTTTTACAGCTGCCTCTTCGTCTTGATGGTTAGGTTAACTGGCTACTCTAAATTGTCCATAGGTGTGAATGCGTGTGTGAATGTTTGAGAGGAGGAAACCTCTATAATAATGCAGTAGAAGGCAACGGAAAACCACTACTGTAATTCTTCCCTAGAAACTTTGATGGCAGAAGCCGTCAAAGCAGACCTGCCATCAGGCAGAACACTAAAGAAGAACAAGAAGTACCGTAGTATCCTCTAAAGGCTCGGTTGTTCACAAGCAAGGACGGGGTGAGGTTCAGCACTTTGAAAAAAGCATTCCAGGTGATGACCTCACGAACCAGGTTAAGATAATGCAAAATAGTGTGCAAAGCGCCATCAAGGCAAATGCTGAAGAATCGAAAACAAACAGGTTTTGTTTAGCACTTCTTTGTTTCCTCACATAATCCCATACATGTTCCAGATGTTATTTCACTGCTTTGATGTCTTCAGTATTGTTCCACGATGTAGACAATAGTCAAAATACGGAAAAAACCTACCGTATGAATGAAAAGTCGTGCAGAGCACAATACTTGCAAAAATCACAAAGAAACAGAAGTTATGGCCGATAAATTTGACCTTGGTGACCTTGACCCACCAAAAACGAATGTCTTTGTGTGGCCCTAGTGAGTTGTCCTGTGCGTTTTGGTGAAGATTGGTCAAGAAATGACGATGCTAGAGTACCAACAAACAAACAGACAGATCAACATACTTGCAAAAATCTCAGATTTTCACAAGTAATGAATAGGGGTGTACAAACTTTTAACTGGTACTCTATGTAATGATAATATTAACCTACATCATAGCCCCACCATTCAAATGGACTGTAACCTATGAACTGTTAAGGCCAATTTATGCTGACAACCCAGTCCTCGGGCGGCACGGTGGTGTAGTGGTTAGCGCTGTCGCCTCACAGCAAGAAGGTCCGGGTTCGAGCCCCGTGGCCGGCGAGGGCCTTTCTGTGCGGAGTTTGCATGTTCTCCCCGTGTCCGCGTGGGTTTCCTCCGGGTGCTCCGGTTTCCCCCACAGTCCAAAGACATGCAGGTTAGGTTAACTGGTGACTCTAAATTGACCGTAGGTGTGAATGTGAGTGTGAATGGTTGTCTGTGTCTATGTGTCAGCCCTGTGATGACCTGGCGACTTGTCCAGGGTGTACCCCGCCTTTCGCCCGTAGTCAGCTGGGATAGGCTCCAGCTTGCCTGCGACCCTGTAGAAGGATAAAGCGGCTAGAGATAATGAGATGAGATGAGAACCCAGTCCTCGCAGATGATGTCGCAGATGGCGTCTGCGTAGCCCCCCCCCTTCGCAGACGCTCTGCGCTCACCTCCCAAAAAGTGTGACCACCGCAGAAGCCTCGCAGACAGCGTCGCAGACAAGAGGGCTCTGATTGGTCCACTCTACATCCGCTGTACACGCACTTCCGCTTCCCTACTTTCCCGGTTTGTTTTGTTTTCATGACCGCCATTTTTAAAAACACGAGCAAAGATGGAGCAGCATGAAGAGCGGTTGATCGAGGAAGTGAGGAAGTACGTACATCTATACGACTCCAGTTCTAGTCATTATAAGTAACCGGAGGATAAACACTCCACTAACCACACCCACCGACTACTCCTAGCGATTTCGCGACTTCGCGCCCCCTTGCGTTGTGGCGGTGAATAACATCGCGCACGCCTATTACTCCCCGCTCAACGATAAATTACAACTGTCTGCGAAAAGCTATCTGCGAAAGCCTTGTCGCAAGAGCATACAGAGGCCCTTAGGGTCACTGGAAGCCAGGTATGGACGGTGTTAGGAGCCTAAAGGGTTGTTAAGGTGATCTGTGGGTCGTTGGTTTTCTCTGCTGTCACGCGAGTCTTTGAAGTCAGCTGAGTCTTGTGCTGTGTTCACACTTATACCGGTACGATAGTGGTATAACTGTATCGATACAAAGTATACCGGTACAGTTTAGTGCATCTGTCCACACTAGCGAGAAATGTTTGCGGTTTTCTTTCACGGTAGTTGAAATGCGCGTGCGCGAAATGTTTCCGTGGTTACCGAGTAACTTCCTTCCGAGAATATGGCGGATGAAACAACGTGTGCGCGCTTTTTGTTGTCAATGTACAGTCTGTATTTCTGGTGGTCATTTATTCAGTCGAATCGTATAAAACGCGTGAGGCAGTTGAGAAAGAAACAAAGAAAACGAATCTCCCTTTCTCCCCCCTCACTTTCTCCCTCTTCCCTTCTCTTCCCCTCCCTTTCTCCCTCTTTCCTTCTCTTCCTCTCCCTTTTCCCCTCTTCCTCCTTTCTTCCTCCCTCCCTCTCTCCCTTTCTCCCCCCTTTCTTTGCTCCATGTAGCTCCACGGTCGTTTTGAGGTTTTTTGACGTTTTATTTACAGCTGGAAAGCACGGGCGTATTGTATTGTATGAATAACCCGGAAGAAGTAGGAATGGTTCATTGCGCTTGCGCGTTATATTTGTATCGATACAGAACCGCTTCATCTGTCCACACTACAGCGAAGCGCTACAGTACCGATACTGTACCGGTACGAAACCCATACATTTGTGGGTTTCGTACCGATACAGTTATACTGCTACAGTACCGGTATAGTTGCTAGTGTGGACAGGTGTTGCGGTACGAAAGTAGTATCGTATCGGTACAAAATCCCTAGTGTGGACAGGGTATTGGTGTGGATGTGTATTCAGTTTTCTGGAAAGTGTGCCAAGGACTGCATTGTAGGTGGCTGATACGGTAAGTGGTGTCTCAGACCACCTCATCTGTTCAGCGATGGTCGTTCCAGGTTGACGAAGATGGCTTCTTTTACTCCTCTTTCTTGATCTCGATGCCTTCTTTAGCACCTACGGTTTACGATGACCTGGATGACTGAGAACCTTCACAGACATACAGTGAATAAAGCATGCTAAAGCACCCTCAGTAGACAAAACGTGATGAAGTGCCCTAATGGCTGGCCCTCAGATGGGCCAACATGATGAAACGCCCTCTAGGGTGTCAATACGTGCAAGAAAACATGACAAAGTGCACTCTCGAGTGGTCTTCCAGTGGCACAGCGTTCCCTTATTTGTATTTTTTTTTTAACCCATGTTGACTCACTTGTTTTTAATTGAATAAAGAAGGGTTGAATATTGGTCAATAAACCCAGGTCCAAGGTATGGAAGACGCATTACATTTTAGCTCGGTATTTAAAGGATTTTACACACACACACACACACACACACACACACCCCTGAATTAAGCTTCTTGTTCTGTATCTGGACTACAGGTCTTGTTTTCCTGTGTTGGATTTGTGCTCTGGTTGTGTTATTGATATTTGTATTGCTTTAACCACACGTGTCTCATGTCGCCTGCCAGCAGTATCTGTACCTGTGTGCCTGCAGATATCTAATGTAAAAGTCATGTAATCTATTACACTGTTTATCTGCTTCTACAGCTGCCTCCTCACTCATGACACCAACACACACACACACACACACACACACACACACTGAAAAATAAATTAGGCCTAACTACTAAATGATAAACAGAATACTGCACCTGAAACGAACAGAAAATAAAGATGCAAATCTTTCCTTGAAATAAAATGAAAATCTTAAAGCTATACTGCCTTTCAGATTTTTTAAATGTAGGTCAGAAAAAGAATTTTCCCCGACACCCAGTTATTTTTGTTTAGTGGACCGAAAGCTACTGAATTCGAATCAGAATTCCAATTTTATTAATTTTTTTTAATAGAACAATTAATGAATTTAAGGCCACATGGCTCTAAATTCTCCGCTATTTTTTCCTGCTTCACCATGACCCAATACAAGATACTACGTCATGCGTCACATGGCGAACTTTTCCCGTTTGCGCAAGGCATTGTGGGATACAAATTTGAAACAGGAGAGAAAAATGGAGGACGCGAGTGTGCGAATGAAACGTGAAAGACCGACGACAGTAACGGAAAGTGAGAAGAAAAGACGTTGTTATATACGAAGGAAAGGAAATGCAGGACCAAACTAATAAATATCGGCGCTCAGCGAGCACCTCGGTGTGATCAGCTGTTCGTTTAGCGACCGAATGATGGAACTGTCAGTGCACGCTCAAAGGTAAACCTGCGCATGCACGCGTACACACACACACGGACTTCGTTTGTCTGCTTGACTGTGCGAAGTGAGCGGTTTCATGCACATTATTTGCTTTAATCCCCTCAAATTAAATAACTTCCCAGCCACAGAATGGCCTGATATTTACAGAAATAAACACATCACAATGACCACATTTCAGAAGGAAGTAAATTTCACTAATTTTATGAAATCAAAAGGCCGTCTCGCTTTAAGAGTAAAAAAAAAAAAAGAACTTCTCATGTTATTCAGTATACAGTGGGGAAAACAAGTATTTGATCCCTTGCTGATTTTGTTGGTTTGGCCACTAATAAAGACTCGATCAGTCTGTAATATTAATGGTAGGTGTAGTCTAACATGCTGAGACAGAATATCACAAAGAAAATCAAGAAATCGACTTTAAAGAATTTGTATTAATTTATTTGCATTTTATTGAGGGAAATAAGTATTTGAACCCTCTTGCCAAAAGGACTTAGTACTTTGTGGCAAACCCCTTATTAGCAAGCACAGAGGTCAGACGTTTTTTGTAGCTGATGACCAGGTTTCTGCACATATTAGGAGGAATTTTGGTCCACTCTTCTTTGCAAATGACCTCTAAATCAAGATTCCGTGGCTGTCGCTTGGCAACTCTGAGCTTCAGCTCTCTCCATAGATTTTCTATAGGATTCAGGTCCGGAGACTGGCTAGGCCACTCCATGACCTTGATATGTTTCTTCTTCAGCCATTCCTTGGTTGCCTTGGCTGTATGCTTTGGGTCATTATCCTGCTGGAAGACCCATCCACGACCCATTTTAAGCTTCCTGGCAGAGGGAAGGAGGTTTTCACTTAGGATTTTACGGTACATGGCTCCGTCCATCCTCCCATTGATACGGTGAAGTAGCCCTGTGCAGAAAAACACCCCCAAAGCATAATGTTACCACCTCCATGCTTGACAGTGGGGATGGTGTTCTTGGGGTCATAAGCAGCATGTCTCTCCCTCCAGACACGACGGGTTGAATTGATGCCAAAGAGCTCAATTTTGGTCTCATCTGACCATAACACCTTCTCCCAGTCACTCTCCAAGTCATTCAGATGTTCATTGGCAAAGTTCAGGCGGGCCTGCACATGTGCTTTCTTAAGCAGGGGTACTTTGCGAGCACTGCAAGATGTTAGACCATTGCGGTGTAAAGTGTTACCAACTGTTTGCTTGGTGACTGTGATCCCAGCTGCTTTAAGATCATCCACTAACTCTGCCCATGTTGTATTAGGTCTATTTCTCACCGTTCTCATGATCCTGGAAACCCCACGAGGTGAGATCTTGTTTGGAGCCCCAGACCTAGGTCGATTGATGATCATGTTGTGAGTCTTGTACTTGCGCACAATTGCACCAACAGTTGTCACCTTAACGCCCAGCTTCTTGCTAAAGGCCCGGTCCCACTGCACTTACGGATGCAAAGAGGATGTAAAACGTAAAAAAATCTTTGCCATCCGTTGGAAAACGCTATGCATCCGTTGTGTACTCATTGCATACGTGCTTCATACGCTCTATCCATCGAGCATCCGTCCACTGTGATTTCATCCGCGCAAAAAGTTTTGAGCTGCACAAAACTTTTAGAACGGATGAACTTTCCGCCGTGTACGATGTAAATCCGTGACATATACGAGCAACAAACGTTCTCTGTCCGTTATCATCCGTTAAACGTCTGCTGTATCCTCTCTGCATCCTCTGGGCATCCTCGCAACTCACATCCGCTGCAGCTGAAAACGGAAAGAGGGAGGAAAGATAAGGTACATGAAACGTCTATTCATCGTTAGTAGCACGGAAAGAGAAAGGATGTAAGCGTATGCATCTCGTATATAAAGTATTCAAAACGGACAAAGCGTTTATATCTGGGATGTATCTCGTATATTTAGGATGTCTGGAGTATGTCTAGAGTATGTAGAAGGACACCTAGCGGACAATCGATATTTTGTATAAAAGGGGAGAAAATCATCTGGATCTCAGTACGAGTCGAACAGCCATGGTGTTGATACAAGATGTAGTAGAGATGTATCAATGTAGCCTTCTTCAAAAACGAGATGTAGTAGAGATGTATCGATGTAGCCGCCAGCACGTCTTTCCGCTTTATGCTGACGGCGTGCGTGCTGCATCCCTTTATATCCGCGGAGCAGACGCAATTCATACCCCCCGCATGCGCAGTGAATGGTCTGCATCCGATATACATCCGCGCAACATCCCCTTTGTTTCCGTTAGGCGTACGTGATGCATTCCCTTCATCTGCTATGCGTCCGCTTCTCAGTTATCACTGGTAACCCCTTCGGAGCTGTCATCCACTTCCATCCGCTTGGCTTCCTGTGAACATGCGTTTAACATCCCCGCTATATACTACCCACGTCCGTTCTTTTCCATTCTGTTTTCGCAGATTTTCGCCAATTTTGTCCATTTCTGGAGCGGATGAAAACGGATAGAGCCACCCCCGAAATTTTGCTCATCCGCTGTGTCCTTTTTGCATACGTTTTGTGTCCATCGGCCAGTGGGACCGGGCCTTAATGGTTTTGTAGCCCATACCGGTCTTGTGCAGGTCTACAATCTTCTCCCTTAAATCCACAGAAAGCTCTTTAGTCTTTCCCATGTTGGAGAGTTTGGAGTCTGACAAACTGATTGATTCTGTGGCCAGGTGGCTTTTATACAAGTCATTAGTGATATCAGGTGTCTTCAATTTAGGTGACAAGGTAATTTGGAGAGTCTAACTTGTCTGTATTAACAAGAACTCTTGATGGTTACTAGGGGATCAAATACTTCTTTTTCTCAATAAAATACAAATAAATTAATATAGATATTTAAAAGTTATTTTCTGGATTTTCTTTTTGATATTCTGTCTCCACATGTTAGAATACACCTACCCAGGGCCATTGACAGCTTTGGCTGGGCCCGGGACAAAATAATCTGAGTGGGCCCCCCCCCCCAAATAATCTGAGTGCCCCCCCCCACACACACACACACGCGCACATCGCCACACAGCAACCACCCACACCCAACCCCTCTTTTCACAGTCTCCATTCACTCCAACCCTTAAATAACAGGTATTCCAAGCCCATTATAACAGTCAACCATTTTATTTCAACATTTCAACATATTTACAGTTTGAACATTTCCTTAGTCTGCAACTATTCAGGTGCGAAATGCAATGTGCCGGACTTTTGCTGTGGCAAAGTCGTCAATAAGGTCATTGAAGTCCAGCTTCTTTGCAAGTTCGCGCTCTATAGAGAGCATAGCCAGCCCATTGAGCCTCTCCTGTGACATGTTTGAGCGCAGGTAGTTGATAAACCAAAATGATTGTTTACGGGATGGAACTGGGCCTCAATGAGAACGGAGTTATGGCTTTCCCAAAATTTGAACATAGAAGCATCACCACTAGTGATGTGTACTGTGAGTTTTTCAGTGTATTTTTTTGTCTTGTTTTTCATAAACGTCCTTTCCGTACTCGATTTAGAATGTTACAAAAAAAATTGACACCCTCCCAACCACGTAACATTAGCCTATCCGACCTGGGGGCTGACACGTTTATTACGGATAAACCAAAAGGATTACAACATTCCCTGGATATAGAACTGGACCGAGAAGATTTCAAAATCTTAACGTGTAAGCAACAACAATAAAACAGAGGTTGTTTTATTCATTTAGGGCTTATTAGGCTACTTTCATTAATTGCGCTTTTCATACAGGCCTATCATTTTTCACTTGAGCAAGGGAATTGTTTGAAGAGTATCCAGTCTAAGCGAAAGTTTAATGTTTTGCAACAGACTAACCTCAAAACACCCCATTTATAGCCCATTCGTTACATTAAACTCTATCTAGCTGGCAGTTTCACATGCCGTCGTATCTACACGGGATGATTTCCAACAAAATAAGGTTTAATTAACAAGAGGCAGCGTTCCACGGGCTTTCAGCTAACCGGAGTTCAGCTCAGCGCAGCTCAGCAAGCGTGCCTAAAACATTTGGATATGATTGCGGGCCAATGTGCTATTCTTTGCTTCATTGAGATATATGCAACACAGTGTTATTAAACCGATATGTTTATGAAATAATTCAATGCCCTGTGCATTTCAGTGTTCACTCAGTGTACCCTGCTATCCCCTACTTTATAATTATGAATGGCGCGTCGCGCGTGCTGGGGTTACATTGCGGGGCTGGAAAAAAGTTATGTGTGTCTTACCTGGCTCAGCTGCCCCACTGCATCATCTGAATCTTTTCTAAAATATCTATGCAGTGAGCCCCTGAGGCTCTTGGCTTCTTCATCTCTTTTTCTCTTTTCTTTTCTTTGCTCCTGACTTGTGCATGTTGGCAAACGGGCTCGCACGCTTATTGTCGAAGCGTTATGATGGAATAGTGCCGTGTTATTTGGCGCCTTAATCAAAGACCAAACCATTTCTGCATTAGGGGTGGTAGGTGGGTTCTTGAATCTATTTTCGAAGACAATAAAGGCAAACGAACCAGAAATCATTCATTGAATGCAAATATAGCACATTTTTCTCCCCCAAATCAACACATTTTGAAATGAAACAGAATGATTAATGGCATCTTCATGAGGGACCAGTTCTGGGCCCCCCCCCTCATGCCTGGGCCCGGGACAAAATACCCGGTTGCCCCCCCCCCTGTCGACGGCCCTGCACCTACCATTAAAATTACAGACTGATCAAGTCTTTCTTAGTGGGTAAACCAACAAAATCAGCAAGGGATCAAATACTTGTTTTCCCCACTGTATTAGGATATAATATTTAATTAAAAAAAAAAATCACAATGGTAATGGACAGGTTGACAGACGAGACCAGGCAAGAGGCCCCATGGACAATGATGTTTGTGGATAATATGGTGATCTGTCGTGAGAAAAAGGAGCAAGTGGAAGAAAACTTGGAGACAAGCACTAGCGAGGAGGAGATATGAAAGTCAGGAGGAGCAAGACGGAGTCCATGTTTGTGGAGTGGTACAGCTACAAGGAATCAGAGGTGGACAGTAACGAAGTACATTTACTTGAGTACCGTACTTGAGTATTTTTTTTTTGGGGGGGGGGGGGGGGGGGACTCATGACTAGCTTCACTACATTTGAAAGGTAAATATCGTACTTTTCACTCCACTACAGTACACTTCTATCAAGGTCCTCTTACTTGTTACTATGAAGCAGCTTTGAAAGTGGATTTTTTTTCTTTTCTTTAACGTGATGTTTTTTTCGCAGGTGACACTGAGACAGCCGATCAGTAATCACTAGGGTCACGTCACGTCCAGAGACTGTATAAAATCAAGGTCAGTGATTTCTCCGCAGCATTATTTAACACGATCAGTTGATGGCAGAATGGAAGGAGGCGGTTCTTCTGAAGAATGCACGCACTCATGGCTTTACCTGGAACCCATGTTTCAGTTTTCTGAAAGGATTAAAGATTCGTTTCGTTTTAAATGTTTGTTTGCCAAAAACGAACCACATCACGGCCTACAAAAACTCGCCGTCCAACCTGCGGGAGCATATCGAGATATATAAACATTTTATTCCAAGAGAAAGCTTGCAATGAAGTTGTCTGTGCTTTTAGAGCTAGCGATAATGTTGCAATAGCTATACAGTCTGGTTAGTCAAATGACTTTCTATGGATTTGCCCACCAAGTTGCTACAGCCTTGTCCACGGCTAACGTTTACACATAGCAAGTTAACTTAAAAACTGTTAGTAAGCAAGTAAAAATGGAGTCACGCTAACATGTATAACGTTAACTTATCTGAAATGCTTTAAGAAATATATGTTTGAGCATAATCTTGCTGAATAAACAGAATGTAGAAATCTTTCTTTTCTAGTAACGTTAGCTACCCAATATGATTTCGAGTTTGAAAAGCGTTTGCTAGCATGTCAGGTGGAGTTTCGCTGACTAGCTAGCTTAACGTTAAACCACTATGACGGCACAGCATGCGTTCATTTTGTGATTTCACATTTCTGTCTTTGGTAACGGCGTTAGGTTTTGTAAGCATTGTGGCAATAATACAACAATGCGTTGACAGAAAATGTACTTTTAATACTTAAGTATTTTTAAAAGCAAGTACTTCAGTACTTTAACTTAAGTAAAAATTTGACTGGACAACTTTCACTTGTATCGGAGTAACATTTGACCAGCGGCATCTGTACTTTGACTTAAGTAATGAAGTTGGGTACTTTGTCCACCTCTGCAAGGAATACAGGTGGTCAAAGCAGATGAGTTCAAATATCTGGGGTCAACTGTACAAAGTAATGGTGAGTATGGAGGAGAAGTGAAGAAGAGAACGCAAGAAGGTTGGAATGCATGGAGGAGTGTATCGGGAGTGATTTGTGACAGAAGGTTGTCCGCAAGAGTGAAAGGGAAAGTGTACAAGACAGCAGTATGAGTAGTTACAGTACTTAGCATAATTGAGTACACCCCTTTTGAAAAGTAACATTTTAAGCAATATCTCAATGAACATAAACAATTTCCAAAATGCTGACAAGACAAAGTTTAATCTAACATCTGTTTAACTTCTAACAGGAAAGTAAGGTTAATAATAGAAACTTGGATTACACATTTTTCAGTTTTACTCAAATTAAGGTGGTGCAAAAATGAGTACACCCCACAACAAAAACTACTACATCTCGTACTTTGTATGTCCTCCATGATTTTTAATGACAGCACCAAGTCTTCTAGGCATGGAATGAACACGTTGGTGACATTTTGCAACATCAGTTTTTTTCCATTCTTCAACAATGACCTCTTTTAGTGACTGGATGCTGGATGGAGAGTGATGCTCAACTTGTCTCTTCAAAATTCCCCATAGGTGTTCGATTGGGTTCAGATCAGGAGACATACTTGGCCACTGAATCACTTTCACCCTGTTCTTCTTCAGAAATCCAACAGTGGCCTTAGTTGTGTTTAGTCATGTTGGAAAAGTGCACGACGACCAAGGGCACGGAGTGATGGTAGCATCTTCTCTTTCAGTATAGAGCAATACATCTGTGAATTCATGATGCCATCAATGAAATGCAGCTCCCCGACACCACCAGCACTCATGCAGCCCCACATAAGGACACTGCCACCACCATGTTTCACTGTAGGCACCATGCATTTTTCTTTGTATTCCTCACCTTTGCGACACCATACAGTTTTGAAGCCATCAGTTCCAAAAACATTTATCTTGGTCTCATCAGTCCAGAGTATAGAGTCCCAGTAGTCTTCATCTTTGTCAGCATGGGCCCTGGCAAACTCTAGGCGGGCTTTTTTGTGCCTGGGCTTTAGGAAAGGCTTCTTTGGTGGACGACATCCATGCATGCCATTCCTCTGCAGTGTACGCCGTATTGTGTCACGGGAAATAGTCACCCAAGTTTGGCTTTCTACTTCTTTAGATAACTGCAATGAACTTGCATGCCGATTTTCTTCAACCCTTCTCATCAGAAGACGCTCCTGTCGAGGTGTTAACTTCCGTGGACAACCTGGACGTCTCTGTGAGATGGTTGCAGTTCCATCTTTCTTACATTTTTGTACCACTTTTGCTACAGTATTCTGACTGATAAGTAAAGCTTTGCTGATCTTCTTGTAGCCTTCACCTTTGTGGTGGAAAGAAATTATTTTCTTTGGGGAATTCTGAAGAGACAAGTTGAGCATCACTCTCCATCCAGCATCCAGTCACTAAAAGAGGTCGTTGTTGAAGAATGGGAAAAGAGTGATGTTGCAAAATGTCACCAACTTGTTCATTCCATGCCTAGAAGACTTGGTGCTGTCATTAAAAATCATGGAGGCCATACAAAGTACTAGATGTAGTACAACCCCGATTCCAAAAAAGTTGGGACAAAGTACAAATTGTAAATAAAAACGGAATGCAATGATGTGGAAGTTTCAAAATTCCATATTTTATTCAGAATTGAACATAGATGACATATCAAACGTTTAAACTGAGAAAATGTATCATTTAAAGAGAAAAATTAGGTGATTTTAAATTTCATGACAACAACACATCTCAAAAAAGTTGGGACAAGGCCATGTTTACCACTGTGAGACATCCCCTTTTCTCTTTACAACAGTCTGTAAACGTCTGGGGACTGAGGAGACAAGTTGCTCAAGTTTAGGGATAGGAATGTTAACCCATTCTTGTCTAATGTAGGATTCTAGTTGCTCAACTGTCTTAGGTCTTTTTTGTCGTATCTTCCGTTTTATGATGCGCCAAATGTTTTCTATGGGTGAAAGATCTGGACTGCAGGCTGGCCAGTTCAGTACCCGGACCCTTCTTCTACGCAGCCATGATGCTGTAATTGATGCAGTATGTGGTTTGGCATTGTCATGTTGGAAAATGCAAGGTCTTCCCTGAAAGAGACGTCGTCTGGATGGGAGCATATGTTGCTCTAGAACCTGGATATACCTTTCAGCATTGATGGTGTCTTTCCAGATGTGTAAGCTGCCCATGCCACACGCACTAATGCAACCCCATACCATCAGAGATGCAGGCTTCTGAACTGAGCGCTGATAACAACTTGGGTCGTCCTTCTCCTCTTTAGTCCGAATGACACGGCGTCCCTGATTTCCATAAAGAACTTCAAATTTTGATTCGTCTGACCACAGAACAGTTTTCCACTTTGCCACAGTCCATTTTAAGTGAGCCTTGGCCCAGAGAAGACGTCTGCGCTTCTGGATCATGTTTAGATACGGCTTCTTCTTTGAACTATAGAGAGTTTTAGCTGGCAACGGCGGATGGCACGGTGAATTGTGTTCACAGATAATGTTCTCTGGAAATATTCCTGAGCCCATTTTGTGATTTCCAATACAGAAGCATGCCTGTATGTGATGCAGTGCCGTCTAAGGGCCCGAAGATCACGGGCACCCAGTATGGTTTTCCGGCCTTGACCCTTACGCACAGAGATTCTTCCAGATTCTCTGAATCTTTTGATGATATTATGCACTGTAGATGATGATGTGTTCAAACTCTTTGCAATTTTACACTGTCAAACTCCTTTCTGATATTGCTCCACTATTTGTCGGCGCAGAATTAGGGGGATTGGTGATCCTCTTCCCATCTTTACTTCTGAGAGCCGCTGCCACTCCAAGATGCTCTTTTTATACCCAGTCATGTTAATGACCTATTGCCAACTGACCTAATGAGTTGCAATTTGTTCCTCCAGCTGTTCCTTTTTTGTACCTTTAACTTTTCCAGCCTCTTATTGCCCCGTCCCAACTTTTTTGAGATGTGTTGCTGTTATGAAATTTCAAATGAGCCAATATTTGGCATGAAATTTCAAAATGTCTCACTTTCGACATTTGATATGTTGTCTATTAGGGCTGGGTATCACCAGATACCTCACGATACGATACTATGGCGATATTTTGCCCACGATAACGATAATATCACGGTACAGCGATTCTGCGATAATCGATATATTGCAAGAAATTTCAACCACATCACAATATCTGTGTGTAACGTTCGCTAGATGTGGGTGGAGCACAGAGGACGGCAGGACAGAGACTGAGTTCGCAAAAAACTCTTTTATTTTCACTTTTCAGTGGAAGCGTCTCTCTCTCAGCCACACACGCACGCACACACATTCCGGTCCTCGGGTTGTGGAGAGAGCTCCTCTGCTCTCGCTCTCCCTCCTTAAATAGCCCGGTTTACTGGGGAGAACACACACAAAACATAGATTAATCACACTCAGGTGAAGCGATTCTGCCACTTACCTTCCCCAACTCCGCCCTCCTGTCACAGACCGGCGCTTGACCATGCCCCCGCTGCCACACTGTGTCACTGAAGAAAATCAGAATTTATTGACCACTGTAAAATTACATTTCACATACATAACTACACACTCTTGCCAGACATATATTTGTCTCTATTCCACTGCTGGCAAAACCAAGAGTTGCTTCACTACAACATACAGAAAATTCCCATTTCTGTGCTAGTATTCTCAACTTTTCTGTAAGCATGGACACATCAGTGCTGCTTAACAAGCAGAATCAAATTGTTTTATGAAAACTTAAAACTTGCACTGCAGACTGCACATACGGTACATTTCAGTGCTAACACTAATATCAATTTGTTCTTTGTAAACTTGAGAACATAAACCTGAGAACATTTAACTTGTGCTTATTTTGCAGGAACAACACACTGTCTGAAACACATTGAAAAGTGCAGTGCATAGTTCGAATTACGTGGGAGCCAATGGGAGCTGAGCTCCCATTCCCTCAGGCTCCCATGAAAGAAGCAAACTTAATTTTCTGTGGAAGTCTCTCAAATACGTCATATATCACCATAATAAGCTTGAATAGCCTATATCACCATATAAATAAAACTCGTTTCATTTCCGATCACCATGCAGCCATAACTTTGTATTGAACGTGTTATTAAACCGCAACATGTACGGCTGTACTTCACCACCACACCACTATGCGCGCAAACTGAAATTTGCAGCCTGCCAAATCGAATGTGAAGTTAAGTCCGAAGAAGACTTGTCCTCTATCTCACAACGATCTTCCTTTGTTTAACAAATATATATATATATATATACACACACAATATATATATATATATATATGCAACACCGTGTGTGTGCGTGCATGCGCGCGCCTGTGTGTGAAAGCTGTGCACTGCAGTGCGCAAAAGTGCGCTGGTCCAGGAGAGCGAGTATGCATTGCTTTTTTTTTTTTAAATAGAGACCCCCATAGGGTCAAATTTATAATTCGAACCCTGGTGCAGTGGGCATCTTAATTGGAGCATCTTAATTTAATTGGAGCGAAACAGGTTTTGCAAAGTGCATTCTCTTTGTCCGGCTCACTGTTTTTTTTTTTTTCTCCTTTCCTTTGGAATCCAAAGTGCCTCCAAACATCTGCCTTAAAGTTCGGCGGCGTCTCTAGGTTTATGTTAACAGCCATGCTTGCTTGTTTTTTTTTCCTCACTGCAACCGCCGGGGAAAAAAGAGAAGACAAAGAGTGCCTTGCAGTGAGGTAGCGGCACAGCGACACCTCGTGGAGCGGAGGTGCGGAAGTCGTACTGGATTTACAACCTGTCTGAAACATGATTTTATTATTTGAAAAAATATCGATATTCAAATTTTGAGTATCGATATTGAATCGGAAGACAAAGTATCGCGATATATCGCCATATCGATATTTTTGCACACCCCTATTGTCTATGTTCTATTGTGAATACAATATCAGTTTTTGAGATTTGTAAATTATTGCATTCCGTTTTTATTTACAATTTGTACTTTGTCCCAACTTTTTTGGAATCGGGGTTGTAGTTTTTGTTGTGGGGTGTACTCATTTTTGCACCACCCTAATTTGTGTAAAACTGAAAAATGTATGTAATCTAAGTTTATATTATTAACCGTACTTTCCCGTTAGAAGTTAAACAGATGTTATATTAAACTTTGTCTTGTCAATATTTTGGAAATTGTTTGTGTTCATTGAGATATTGTTTAAAATGTTACTTTTCAAAGGGGTGTACTCATTTACGCTGAACACTGTATGTTGTATGGTGTGGAGACAGCAGCACTGATAAAAAGACAGGAGGCTGAACTGAACTGGAGGTAGAAGAGCTGAAGATGCTCAGATTTTCATTCAGAGTGTAAAAAAAAAAAGTCGGACAGGATGAGAAATGAGTGTATTAGAGCAGTGTTTCTCAACCACTGGGCTGTGAAACTCCATTTAGTAGGCCACGACCCCCCCCCCCCCCAACTGAAGCTAATCTTTAATAGGACACAATTGCTGGGTTGCATCTGACATGACATCCACCTCATTAGATATGCAAGATATGAAGTGGTGGTCAGCTAAGCTCACTGTTCACAAAGCGTTACTATCACTGAGGCACCTTGCTAGTTATGAAAATGCCCTACGCTTGTGTTGTTTCGCGCTGCTCGAATCAAACAAACTATAAAACTGAAAAGTTTCTTCTGCGTTCCCTGTGAAGTGATAACGGGTGAAAGAGCAAAGGATTTTACCAAAAGATGACGTGAAAAGTGGCTCTTGAACCTTTCGCTGCGAGGGAAGGGAGCCGAGTCGAAGAACACTCGAGTTTGCAGTCATCACTTCATGAAAGGTTTGTAAATTCCTCCGATTTATTTCGTTTGGATTCGCAAATCACTTTTTTCCATTATTTTGTGATGTTTTGAAGTTCAGGAGATGCTCAAGTCCTCAGATGTTGATTTCTGTTTGATCGTGGTCGCCATATTGTAAACTAACACGGACATTAGGGTGCATCAGTTGCCCCCAAAAAATGAAAAGTTCCTCCGATCATGATGCATTTTTGTTTTTATGTTCCTTTTGGTAAGAAAACACACTGGGTGAAATATTTTGACAAAATTCAAAAGTTTAATGGTGGCACCAGGAGCTCAAAGTTATGGAAAAAGCTGCTATTTTATGACTTTTATGACAAAATTTCGATCACTTTTCATGAAACATTATGGCACCTTATAGAGTATACCAGATATCTTAGATACACATTTTTAGTACATATTCTAAATATATTATCAAGCACAGTTTGAGTTTCAGCTGTTCATTGAATCATTGTTCAACTACTTTTAAACAATACAAATGTATTATGAATCACATTAATGCTTCTCAATCCCTTGCAAAGGTTCTTAACATGATCTCTGGGTCACAAGAAACCAATAAATGGAGTCCAACATTGTGATTCAAACCTTACGCGAAAACATAAAGTAAGCGTTTTTTGGCAAAAAATCAACCTCATGGTGCCACCATTAGACTTTTGAATATGGTCAAAAAATTTTACAGGACGTCTTTATTGGTGAAAAGGAACACCCAAACAAAAATGCATCAGATTTTATGAAAGTGAGGGCAACTGATGCACTCTATCGGACATAATACACGTAATATCCAGGTCTTTCAAGGGGTTTCCGTGGATCTTTGTGAATGATGTACCTGGAAGAGAAGAGTAGTGAGGATTGAGAATCGAGCCGCTGTGGTGTGTTTACTCCAGATGCTAAAACTTGTAGCGTCCTAGCAAGCACAGCAAAGACGTGGACAAAAAGCCCAAAAATATCTCCTTACCCGGGCAAAAACAATCCAGGATTTATCTTGTAGTGTCCTGCAGAGGTGGACAAAGTACCCAACTTCATTACTTAAGTCAAAGTACAGATCCCACTGGTTAAATGTTACTCCGATACAAGTGAAAGTTCTCTCATCTCATTATCTCTAGCCGCTTTATCCTGTCCTACAGGGTCGCAGGCAAGCTGGAGCCTATCCCAGCTGACTACGGGCGAAAGGCGGGGTACACCCTGGACAAGTCGCCAGGTCATCACAGGGCTGACACATAGACACAGACAACCATTCACACTCACATTCACACCTACGGTCAATTTAGAGTCACCAGTTAACCTAACCTGCATGTCTTTGGACTGTGGGGGAAACCGGAGCACCCGGAGGAAACCCACGCGGACACGGGGAGAACATGCAAACTCCACACAGAAAGGCCCTCGCCGGCCACGGGGCTCGAACCCGGACCTTCTTGCTGTGAGGCGACAGCGCTAACCACTACACCACTGTGCCGCCACAAGTGAAAGTTGTCCAGTCAAATTTTTACTTAAGTTAAAGTATTGAAGTATTTGCTTTTAACAAGTATTAAAAGTACATTTTCTGTCAACGCATGGTTGTATTATTGCCACAACGCTTACAAAACCTAACGCCTCTGAAACGACCAACCGGATTTACCGACTCGCTTGTAGAACCCGTAGAATAAACACCTGGTAGAACGTTACAAAATGGAACACAACTGAACTGAAAAAGAACCACTGCCTTTTTTTTTTTTTTTTAAACACTCCTCCCCACCTCCACAAAGCAGCATGGTAGTGTTCTGACCCAGCTCTGGCAGTGTGCGCACACATGTATGTCTATGTTAATCAGGAAGAAGGTGGAATAGCTGTACTGTAAATGCAGCTTGCTCAGAAAATAAAAAGGACAATCCAACCTGATTAAAACCCAGGTCCACACCTCCAGCTTAATAACTGCCCAACAGCAACACTGCTTTAAAGGGCATATCACGGGTAAAGTCAGGAGCAAGATCAATGTAATTCTCCTATTTTATATTAAACTTTGGTCAAATATCTGTCACATTTTGCATTTTGTGCAATTTTTTTACCTTGCGCAATACCAGAAAAATTCAGTTGAAATCGAGCCATTTGAGGTGAATTGGTCCGCCTCTGAAAAAACTTGCCATTTGGATTTCCTGGGAAACATTGATTTTCGTGACGTCATCTGCGGGACGCCTCCTTCTGAATCCTACGTCAGCGCTGGTTTGTTTATGAGAAAACGACCTGGTGGTTTTCTGCAAATTTATTCAACATTATCACGTAATTATTAAAATGGTTAACAGATGTATCGTAGGAGGGTGTAGCAACACCAGTCTTGATGGGATTAGTACTCATCGTTTCCCAAAAGACCGGACAATGAGAGTGAAATGGGAGCGCTTGGTCTACACAGGCTGTGCACTGAAACTCACGCGGCCTGCTGGCGCTTCCGCAGATAACATCACGAATCTGGCTCCAGACTCCCTTGGGATTTTTCCAGACGCGTTTTGTTATTTTATTTTTTTCTGCTCTAGACAGATGGCCTTGTGCAAAATTACCCTTCTGGATGAGTGTGTAAAGGGACATACTTTCATCTAAAAAAAAAAACGAAATTGGTCCAGAATATGCACTTTAAGCAAGACCAAAAAAAAAAAAAATGCAAGACCATCATCTGACATCAAAACAAAAAATGCCAACAATTTGTTGTGACTGACTAGTACAATACTGTCCATCTCACAGATCGTGTGTGAGTGCGCGTGCAAGTGTTTGTATTCATGCACGCAGGGGTTAAATTGGGATTGGTTATGTGGGGGGGCTCTGCCTCGTACCCGCCCCTGCCCCCGCCGCCCTGCCCGAATATACTTTTTGGAAAATAACCCTCTAATTTGATAACCATATCATATTGCACAGATATATACACCTTATCTGTGTCTTGTAGTGCCCCCCTACACATTATGGCAGTTTGAATGTAGATTGGTTGGCCAATGTAACAGATTGTACAGGTTGTTGTACATTGGTTTGAAGGAAATGATTAGTGGGGGGTCTGGGGGTCCTCCCCCAGAAGTTTTTTATTATCATACATGTTATTTGCTGAATTCTGGTGCATTTTAATAAGTTGTTAGCTGACTTTACAGAGGTAGGTTGAGCAATATCATGTTAAATCTTGTCACATGCCTACAGGTGAAAAATGTGAAGGAGAAATGTTCAGTGAGAAAATTTGAAGGCTTGCACAATCTTAAACCAAAACAGTTGATTTATTTTGGAGGATAAATGTTAAATATGCCAAAACACTGTCAGTCAAATTGTCAAATATATTCATGCAGTGAATGCAACCAAATACAAACAACACTATAACATTGGAAGCATTTATTATTATTGTTATTATTATGTATTCAATTATTTATTTGGCATGTGGTGCTTTTTGTATTGTCTAGAACATACATAAGATGAGCATATTATAGCAGCAAAATAGAAGCACAATCATTTGAATGCAGCAAAAGTTTTGCTGCATTCAAATGATTGTGCTTCTATTTTGCTGCTATAATATGCTCATCTTATGTATGTTCTATGGAAATTGAACTCGCCAAATGCACAGACAGTTCGTTCAAGCACCTCTGATGGATTAGGATCGTATGCAGGTAAAAGGGGAGACGGTGTACGGAGAAAATTATAAACAAGTCACAACGCTGAAACACAAGCCCAAAAACCCGCAAACCACGACTTCTGATTTTTTTTTAAAGCGAGCTCACAAAAAAAGAAACCCCAAAGTCGCTTATAAAAAGCGGAATTGGCAACCCACGGAGTGTTCCAGAAACCAGAATCTCTGATCGCAAGTTCTGTTCTAAATAGCTTTGACAGGTCGTCTTGTTATCAGGAAAACTATGATCTATCTCATAAAAGTCATGGGTTTATTGATTAATAAAACGATATTTAATTATTCAGAACTGAAAATCGTGAAAAGGGTTTGTTGCTTTTGATGTGTGCGTGATCATATGCCATCCGCTCCGAGCTTATGTGCCGGGGCTCAGCCCCGGACAGCCCCGGCCCAATTTAACCCCTGCATGCACGTATGAATCTGCCTGTGGACTCATGGTGGTTTAATGTTAAGCTACTGTAGCTAGTCAATGAAGCTCCACCTGACATGCTAGCAAAATCTTTTCAAACTCAAAATCCTATTTCTACATTTTGTTTATTTGGCAAGATTATGCGAAAACATTTTTGAAAGCATTTCAGATAAGTTAACATTATGCATGCTAACTAACAGTGTCCAAGTTAACTAGCTGTGTGTTAACGTTAGCTATGGACAAGGCGATGGCAACTTGGTGGGCAAATCCATAGAAAGTCATTTGACTAACCAGACTGCATAGCTATTGCAACGTTATCGCTAGCTCTAAAAGCACAGACAACTTCATTGCAGGCTTTCTCTTGGAATAAAACGTTTACATCCCTCAATATGCTCCCGCAGGTTGGACGGTGAGTTTTTGTAGGCCGTGATGTGGTTTGTTTTCAGCAAACAAAGCAAACATTTAAAACAAAATGAATCTTTAATCCGGCGGCACGGTGGTGTAGTGGTTAGCGCTGTCGCCTCACAGCAAGAAGGTTCTAGGTTTGAGCCCAGTGGCTGACAAGGGCCTTTCTGTGCGGAATTTGCATGTTCTCCCCGTGTCCACGTGGGTTTCCTCCGGGTGCTCCGGTTTCCCCCACAGTCCAAAGACATGCAGGTTAGGTTAACTGGTGACTCTAAATTGACCGTAGGTGTGAATGTGAGCATGAATGGTTGTCTGTGTCTATTAGTCATGAAAGTGTTCTGGATTTTTAGATTTTCCTCCGGATTTTTTCCGCTAATGACCCAGAAATCCGGATATGACAAAACTCTTGAAAATCTCCGGTTTTCTGAACCGAAATTTATTTTTCAAAATTTTCGCGTTCCTAGACGCGGCGTAATACTTCGCATCGTCCTTGCATGGGCGCAGTCCTTAAATAGCCGAAACATAGTTCACTGATTAAAGACAGGTGTTCTTTGTTAACGGCGCACGTGCCAGAGCTCGTTAGGCGCACGCGCCCAAGGCGCGCCTTCAGGTGCACGTGCTAAGGCGCGCAGGACTGACACCGTTCTGCGCAAGTGCAACACAATCGCACTAGAAAGCATGTTCAAGCTGCCAGTGTAGCTGCAGTCTTTTTAGATGCGAATTACGAGTATTTTCTCGTGTTAATAATTCGCCGTGTCAAAACAAGCAAAACTTTCCTCCTTCTTTCGACGTGAAGAGAGGTAAGCAATTTATTATACTGTATATATATACACAACCCCGATTCCAAAAAAGTTGGGACAAAGTACAAATTGTAAATAAAAACGGAATGCAATGATGTGGAAGTTTCAAAATTCCATATTTTATTCAGAATAGAACATAGATGACATATCAAATGTTTAAACTGAGAAAATGTATCATTTAAAGAGAAAAATTAGGTGATTTTAAATTTCATGACAACAACACATCTCAAAAAAGTTGGGACAAGGCCATGTTTACCACTGTGAGACATCCCCTTTTCTCTTTACAACAGTCTGTAAACGTCTGGGGACTGAGGAGACAAGTTGCTCAAGTTTAGGGATAGGAATGTTAACCCATTCTTGTCTAATGTAGGATTCTAGTTGCTCAACTGTCTTGGGTCTTTTTTGTCGTATCTTCCGTTTTATGATGCGCCAAATGTTTTCTATGGGTGAAAGATCTGGACTGCAGGCTGGCCAGTTCAGTACCCGGACCCTTCTTCTACGCAGCCATGATGCTGTAATTGATGCAGTATATGGTTTGGCATTGTCATGTTGGAAAATGCAAGGTCTTCCCTGAAAGAGATGTCGTCTGGATGGGAGCATGTTGCTCTAGAACCTGGATATACCTTTCAGCATTGATGGTGTCTTTCCAGATGTGTAAGCTGCCCATGCCACACGCACTAATGCAACCCCATACCATCAGAGATGCAGGCTTCTGTACTGAGCGCTGATAACAACTTGGGTCGTCCTTCTCCTCTTTAGTCCGAATGACACGGCGTCCCTGATTTCCATAAAGAACTTCAAATTTTGATTCGTCTGACCACAGAACAGTTTTCCACTTTGCCACAGTCCATTTTAAATGAGCCTTGGCCCAGAGAAGACGTCTGCGCTTCTGGATCATGTTTAGATACGGCTTCTTCTTTGAACTACAGAGTTTTAGCTGGCAACGGCGGATGGCACGGTGAATTGTGTTCACAGATAATGTTCTCTGGAAATATTCCTGAGCCCATTTTGTGATTTCCAATACAGAAGCATGCCTGTATGTGATGCAGTGCCATCTAAGGGCCCAAAGATCGCGGGCACCCAGTATGGTTTTCCGGCCTTGACCCTTACGCACAGAGATTCTTCCAGATTCTCTGAATCTTTTGATGATATTATGCACTGTAGATGATGATATGTTCAAACTCTTTGCAATTTTACACTGTCGAACTCCTTTCTGATATTGCTGCACTATTTGTCGGCACAGAATTAGGGGGATTGGTGATCCTCTTCCCATCTTTACTTCTGAGAGCCGCTGCCACTCCAAGATGCTCTTTTTATACCCAGTCATGTTAATGACCTATTGCCAACTGACCTAATGAGTTGCAATTTGGTCCTCCAGCTGTTCCTTTGTTGTACCTTTAACTTTTCCAGCCTCTTATTGCCCCTGTCTCAACTTTTTTGAGATGTGTTGCTGTCATGAAATTTCAAATGAGCCAATATTTGGCATGAAATTTCAAAATGTTTCACTTTCGACATTTGATATGTTGTCTATGTTCTACTGTGAATACAATATCGGTTTTTGAGATTTGTAAATTATTGCATTCTGTTTTTATTTACAATTTGTACTTTGTCCCAACTTTTTTGGAATCGGGGTTGTATATTTTTCCCATCAAAGTTGCATTTTGTGGCTTCGAAGCCAAGTTTTAGTGCTGTTTCTAGAACACGACATCAAGAAAACGTGGAAGAAACAGCAATAATGGAAGAGCCGGTTTCTCAGCTGCCTAAAACTAGCAATGGTAATCCAACTGCCCTAAAGTGCTGAATGACTTCAGACCTATTGCTCTGACATCCATAGTGATGAAAATCTTTGAAAAACTAGTAAAATCTGAAGTCATGATGAAAACACAGCCGAATATGGACGCTTTGCAGTTTGCCTATAGACCACGAAGGGGAGTTGAGGACGCCACAGACACCCTTTTAAATTTGATTTTTAAGCATCTAGAAGGGAAAGACACCCATGCTCGGCTCTTATTTATTGATTTTATGTCTGCTTTTAACTCAATCCAACCGCATGTTTTAATAGAAAGGCTTGAGGAGCAGTTCAACTTGAGTAACAACCTTTTGGGGTGGATTTTAAACTTTTTAACAAATCGAACACAGAGAGTAAGGATCAACCCTGTCTGACCAGACCTGCAGTTCCACCGGGTCACCACAAGGATGTGTACTGTCCCCTCTCCTTTTTATTTTATATACAAATATGTGTTGCAGCAATACAGTGAACAGATCTATTTTAAAATATGCAGATGATACAGTGATTGTGAGCTTACTGCAAGGCGGGGAGGCAGGTCATGGCCCAATAGTGGAAGAATTTATAGAGTGGTGTAACAAATCATTCCTGCAGATAAATATCTCGAAGACCAAAGGCATGGTTATTGATTTTAGAAAGCATAACCAGATCCAGATGCCCACAGAAATTAATGGTCAGAAAGTGGAGAGTGTAGACAAGTACAAATACCTTGGCACCATTATTGATAAGCTCACATTTGAGGTAAACCGTGAAGCTGTTTTTAAAAAGGCCAACCAGCGTCTGCATTGTCTGAGAAAACTGTCTTACTTTCACATTGATCGAACCTTGCTTACCCTCTTTTATCGTGCTTTTATTGAATCTATCTTATCTTTCTGCTTGGCGTGCTGGTTCAACAACCTGTCTTTTAAAAACAAGAATTCCCTTTTTCAAATAGTTAAGTGGTCCGGCAGGCTGATTGGAGAGCCACAACTTAGTCCTGAGACCCTGTACACCAGACAGTTGCAGAGGATAGCTGGTTCCATCTTGGAAGATAGCTCTCACCCACTGTATAAGGAATTTCAGCTCCTTCCATCTGGTTACAGATACAACCTACCTGTCTGCAAGACAAAGCGTTTCAGAGGAAGTTTTGTCCCCTCTGCTATAGGCTGTAATAGCACAATTTTTTTTCTTTTTTGTTTTATAAGTAAATTTTTAATTTGTTTATATATACTCAGCAAAAATAACTTGACACTCATTATTTTTCAAATAGTGTTTAGAAACTTTTCTTGAAAGAGTTCTTGTTGTGATTATGGTTAAATGCATTGTCAAGGGCGTTACGTCACACATTCATTCTACTGGTCGGGCCTACGTAGCACGTGCGAGAGCACTGCACGCTAAAATCACGTTTCCATGTGACACAAGTGACGTGACCTATTGATACATGTGCAATTGATCTCACGGTAGCAGAGTAGAGTGTCATCTCAGAAAAACAAGGTTTTATGGTTAATTATTCGTTAATTTGCAATGCCACAACTGTCAAACATTCAGCGTGAACGTGCCATTGGCATGCTGAATACGGGAACATCCGTCACTGACGTTGCGAGGATTATGGGATGCAGTCGACACGTCTCCATCAAACTGGCACCACAGCCGACCGTAAGGAACCCTCCACCGAACTTGCAGGAGCTTGGTGCCATGTTGGTACAAATATGGCGGCGCATTCCCCAAGCTGTGTTCAGACGCATCATCCAATCCATGAGGAGACGTTGTATCGCAGTTGTGAACGCCCATGGAGGACACACCCGATATTGACATGATTTCATTAAGTTGTGACTCACAGTTTTTGATCATGGACATTGTCGTCGCATTTCCGGTGGAATCGATTCCATGACAAACATGATCTGTATGCTATCGCATCTTTAATGACAAGATAATTGAATACAATCGTTATTTCAAACCTATTTTCCAAAATGTTCAAATTATTGACTTTGAAACGAGTGTAAAGTTTTTATTTTTGTTGAGTATATTTAAGGATGGGCGGCACGGTGGTGTAGTGGTTAGCACTGTCGCCTCACAGCAATAAGGTCCTGGGTTCGAGCCCCATGGCCGGCGAGGGCCTTTCTGTGCGGAGTTTGCATGTTCTCCCCGTGTCTGCGTGGGTTTCCTCCGGGTGCTCCGGTTTCCCCCACAGTCCAAAGACATGCAGGTTAGGTTAACTGGTGACTCTAAATTGACCGTAGGTGTGAATGTGAGTGTGAATGGTTGTCTGTGTCTATGTGTCAGCCCTGTGATGACCTGGCGACTTGTCCAGGGTGTACCCCGCCTTTCGCCCGTAGTCAGCTGGGATAGGCTCCAGCTTGCCTGCGACCCTGTAGGACAGGATAAGAAGCTACAGATAATGGATAGATGGATGAATCTTTAATCCTTTCTGAAAACTGAAACATGGGTTCCAGGTAAAGCCATGAGTGCGTGCATTCTCTGGAAGAACCGCCTCCTTCCATTCTGCCATCAACTGATCGTGTTAAATAAAGCTGCGGAGAAATCACTGAACTTGATTTTATACAGTCTATAGACGTGACCCTAGTGATTACTGATCGGCTGTCTCAGTGTCACCTGCGAAAAAACCATCACATTTTAGAAAAGAAGAAAAAACATCCACTTTCAAAGCTGCTTCATAGTAACAAGTAACGAGGACCTTGATAGAAATGTAGCAGAGTAAAAAGTATGATATTTGCCTTTCAAATGTAATGAAGTCATAAGTTGCCAAAAAATTAATAGTCAAGTAAAATACAGATGCTCAAAGTGTACTTAAGTACAGTACTCAAGTAAATGTATTTCATTACCATCCACATGATCCCCAGATCTTTAACCCAGCCACATATAAAAAGTTGTACGCCTCCGTGCTCTTCCAGGTTTTCGTCTGTCCCCCCGTGTAGAACGATGTCTGCAGCACCAGGTAGTTTGAGACGTCGGGGAACTCAGTGGATGGATGATTTTCCAACTCATAGGAAAAATCCTTCTGTGTTAGCGTGTAAGGATCTAATCCCATTGAGTGGTTTCTATATCCACTTCTTGGTTTTAATAACTTGCTTGTTTGCTGGGCACAAACACAGCAATAAGTTCTTGTGTTAATGGACCAGACTCCATTTTTGGATCATTAATCCTTTTTGGCTGAGAATGCCCTGCATGCATGGGTTTATGTTGGCTTCTGGCACATCCATACAGTTTTAAATACCTACAGTTAAAAATAGTTTGTTTTCATTGCATTTATTTAATTACTGGGCTCCCATCTGTAATACGGAGTGATGTCACATCCCATTAATACACTTTACAACAGATTATTACTGTAATCGAATAGATGAGCCAAAATAAATGGGGATCTTTTTTCATGGGCCCCGACCCATTACAAGTGGGTTTTAAAGTAGAAAAGGTTGCGAAGCCCTGGATTAGAGGGACAGAGAGACATGTAGGACGGCTTGGAGACAAAGTGAGAGAGGTGAGATTGAGATGATTTGGATGCACACAGAGGAGAGAGCCAGGGTTTATTGGGAAAAGAAGGCTGGAGATGGAGTTGAAGGAAGAGAGGAAGACCAAAGATTTAATTTAAAAAAAAAAAAAAAAAAAAGTAGAGCGGCGACTACAATTAATTATCGACAGTCCATAATTATCAACACCTTTTCAGATTTACCAATAAATTATTTTTTTTACAAAGGTGAGTTTCAGTTCCAACAGTTATTATTGGTTAATTAATCAACCGGAGGACCCGCCTCACCCTTTGATCTTGTCGTCTGATGACACAGCTCGTTACCGGAGATGGAATTTTTTTCAGCACGATCAGCAATTTGAGGAAAACCCAGACGTTATCATCGCAGGTACTGTAAGCATGGTGGAAAGATCATGGACATGTTTTCCTGATCAAATTCACCGATATTTCATGATCTCCTTGTTGAAACCTACTTTGTTTCTTACTCTTTCATTTGACAGTCCGTATTTTGTATCTAAACGTACGTTTGAGAATCACGTGTGTGAGGTGTCGATAATAGTGATCACTTTCAGCAGTGGCCACCATTATCGACACCCTGTGGAACTAAGTGACATTTACAACTGTTATGGATCGATCTTTGGGTAACATTATTGAAGTAGATGAAGTACTTAAAAAAAAAAAAAGGGCTGTCATTTATATATTTTTTTCTGATTCATAATAGAACGGAATGTTTATAGAGTATTTGGAATCCGATTGCAAAATTAAAAATTCCTCGCGTATAAAAAATTACATGCTTGAAATATTTTTTTTTGATTGATTGATTTTCACACAGGGCGGCACGGTGGTGTAGTGGTTAGCGCTGTCGCCTCACAGCAAGAAGGTCTGGGTTCGAGCCCCGTGGCTGGCGAGGGCCTTTCTGTGCGGAGTTTGCATGTTCTCCCCGTGTCCGCGTGGGTTTCCTCCGGGTGCTCCGGTTTCCCCCACAGTCCAAAGACATGCAGGTTAGGTTAACTGGTGACTCTAAATTGACCGTAGGTGTGAATGTGAGTGTGAATGGTTGTCTGTGTCTATGTGTCAGCCCTGTGATGACCTGGCGACTTGTCCAGGGTGTACCCCGCCTTTCGCCCGTAGTCAGCTGGGATAGGCTCCAGCTTGCCTGCGACCCTGTAGAAGGATAAAGCGGCTAGAGATAATGAGATGAGATGAGATATTTTGGACGAAATAAGTCTGTGTAAAACAAACTTTTAATAAAAACTTTTTGTGAACTTAATACCACATACCGATTATTTTTTTTAAAATAAATAATTATCTGGGTGTCAATAACTGTGGACAATGGTGTCGATAACTGTGTAACGGTGGCGATAATTGTGGACAAAGGCGTCAATAACCGTGGACAAAGGTGTCGATAACCACGGACAAAGGTGTCGATAATTGTGGAATGGTGTCGATAACCGCAGACAAAGGTGTCGATAACCGTGGACAAAGGTGTCAATAATTGTCGACAAAGGTGTCGATAACCGCGGACAAAGGTGTCGATAATTGTAGAATGGTGTCGATAACCATGGACAAAGGTGTTGATAACCGTGGACAAAGATGTCACGTGATCTGATCTGCTAAGTAATCAGGAATCAACTTTTCTATCCCAGTGGAAGTTTGAGTAATTATTTCTACACAATTTATGTATTGAAAGTCTTTTCTACTTTTGCAACAGCCAGAAGATGGTTAAGGTGTCGATAATTGTGGAACGGTTTCAATACCGTGGATAAAGGTGTCGATAATTGTGGAACGGTGTCGATAATTG
Organism: Neoarius graeffei; assembly: GCF_027579695.1. Taxonomy (NCBI): domain Eukaryota; kingdom Metazoa; phylum Chordata; class Actinopteri; order Siluriformes; family Ariidae; genus Neoarius; species Neoarius graeffei. The sequence goes on from NC_083587.1 coordinate 55,355,935, forward strand.
TGGAATGGTGTCGATAACCAAGGACAAAGTTGTCGATAACCACGGACAAAGGTGTCGATAATTGTGGAACGGTGTCGATAACCGTGAATGTCACGTGATCTGATGCGCTAAGTATCAGATCACGTGACATGGCGAGGGCCTTTCTGTGTGGAGTTTGCATGTTCTCCCCGTGTCCGCGTGGGTTTCCTCCGGGTGCTCTGGTTTCCCCCACAGTCCAAAGACATGCAGGTTAGGTTAACTGGTGACTCTAAATTGAGCGTAGGTGTGAGTGTGAATGGTTGTTTGTCTCTGTGTCAGCCCTGCGATGACCTGGTGACTTGTCCAGAGTGTACCCTGCCTCTCACCCATAGTCAGCTGGGATAGGCTCCAGCTTGCCTGTGGTGGAAGAAGGTCCTGGGTTCAAGCCCAGCAGCCGGTGGGGCCTCTCTGTGTGGAGTTTGCATGTTCTCCCCGTGTCTGTGTGGGTTTCCTCCAGGTGCTCCGGTTTCCCCCACAGTCCAAAGACATGCAGTTTGGTTAACGTGGGGCGACCTTGGGCTGAAGTGCCCTTGAGTAAGGTACCCATCCCCTGACCGTTCCCTGGGTGCTGTAGTGTGGCTGCCCACTGCTCTGGGTGTGTGTGTGTGCGCGCGCATGTTCACTGCTTCAGATGGGTTAAATGCAGAGAATGAATCTCACTGTGGTTGAAGTGTGCATGTGACAAATAAGTTTCTTCTTCTTCTAACCAAGAGACTACGTGCACATGAGTAATTGATTGCACATGTCCCTTTAGGGGCTCTGTATAAAAACAGCTTATGAAAATGTTAAACTATCACGTGATAATTTTCCATTTTCACAATATTTTTTCTTCCAAAAAAGGACATAGTAACCAAATGGTGCACAGTGGTGTAATAGTTAGCACTGTCACCTCACAGCAAGAAGGTTTTGGGTTCGAACCTCATAACCGACAGGGGCTGTATCCTCAATTCCCTGTTGTCCCTGAAAAATTGACAGCATTCAAACTAAAGTTACACTTTTAGTACTGCCTAAAACTAATATGCTTTATCAGGGAGCACGGTGGTGCAAGTGGTTAGCACTGTTGCCTCAAAGGTTCTGGGTTTGAGCCCAGTGGCCTTTCTGTGTGGAGTTTGCATGTTGTTTTCCCTGTGTGGGTTTCCTCCACAGTCCAAATACGTGGTTAGGTGAACTAGCGACTCTAAATTGTCTGTAGGTGTGTGTGAATAGTTAAGAGGAGAAAACCTCTATACTATAAATAATCCAGTTGAAGGCAACAAGAAACCACGACTGTAATCCTTCCCCAGAAACTCTGATAGCTGAAGCGGTCAGAGCGGACCTGCCATCAGGCAGAACACTGAAGAAGAGAGAGAAGAGAAGCCGAATGGTGCACATGTGGTACCTTTTCTTTAAAAATAAAAATCATGAAAACGGATCAGATGATCTCATGACCTTAGTGGCATTTGTGCAAGTCCACTGATGGAGACATGGCGCTGATTGTTTCCTGATCACGGTATACCCTGAAGTGTTTTATCCCTTTTATACAACAGCAGTGTGGCAAGAATTTCAGTGCATTAAGGAATGACGCGTCATGCTATGTAACTGAAATGATCATGTGTAGTTAAATTGAACGTCAGTGGAAGTTAGTTCTCATTATCAGTTATATGATAGCAGCTATGGACCCTTTTCACGTGACGTCACGACAAACGCGGCCGCCATTTTGGACATGTACTACCAGTAGTTTACCACAGCCAACATTGAGGAACGGCAGCAAAGAAAGTGTTTATTTTCAGCAAGACTTCCATCATGCCACTATATTGTTGTGCACCTGGATGTAGTAACCATCAACAAACAAAGGCAAGGGTTATCGTTTTATCGGATCCCGGTAGATGCTGACCGACGGAGAAGATGGATAGCGGCATACCAACGCTTGTGTAGTGACCACTTTGTTGGAGGTAAGACGAATAAAATTAGCCAGAAAAGGCATTACATTGCTGTTAACATTCCATTCTAGTTTACTGTAATTATGATCTGGCAGCAATTTACACCGGATCCAGTGTAAATAGCTGCCGGAGCCAACGTCCGAGGTTCCGGAGCGCCAGCGCGCTCGCTCGCGGCCGGCCGGAGCCTGCGCACTCCGGAACCTCGGACGTTGGCTCCGGCAGCTATTTACACTGGATCTGGTGTAAATAGCTGCCAGATCATAATTACAGTAAACTAGTAAATACAGTTTTCTGCATCTCGCTCCTTTTTCTTTTATGTTTGTCGCCTTCCTCGCATTCAAACCGATTTGAGCCGAAGTCCACTACATGTCCAAAATGGCGGTCGCGTTTACGAAGGTCACGTGACTGAAAAGGGTCTCTAGCCATGCAGGACGGCTGCATATGGACAGTTGAAAGTTGCACTTGGAAGATGCTCTGGACACTTACAGTAAAGCCTGAGGACTACAGTTGATTTGCTAACTTTAGGACTGTACTCGTCATGAACAATTTATACCTATAACAAAACAGACTTGTTGAAACTATGGTGAGTTTCCTGGTTGCACAGTTAGACTTAGTGACTGTACAGGATGCAGTTATAGAAGCAAGTTACAGTGGTGCTTGAAAGTTTGTGAACTTTCTTTAGAATTTTCTAGATTTCTGCATAAATATGACCTAAAACATCATCAGATTTTCACCCAAGTCCTAAAAGTAGATAAAGAGAACCCAGTTAAACAAATGAGACAAAAATATTATACTTACGTAGTCATTTATTTATTTATTCCGATCCTCATTTTGGAAGAGAAACAACCCTGTGATGATGCCACCTTCCTCCAAAACAGGCTCAAACTCAATCCTGGGTATGGATTCAAGCGTGAAAACTCTCGTTGTTTGAAATGTACTGCACTGAACCACCTGATTTGGCACTTAGCTAATGTTCCATGCTTTCTTTCTGGAGTGCTTTTCAATAATATGTTGTTTTTTGGACGAGTTAGTGGAACCATTTATGGAAATTTTACACCCACTGGGACCATGAAAGGAGGTCCAAGAGAAAGACACAACCATCTGACCGAACAAGGCTGGCTGCAGGGTTTCCAATCTCTAACAGTGTTTCCTAATGAATTACGACGCTGCTGTCTCCCACTCAACAGCTGAGCCAGTCCCTCTGCCGACTAAACAGCATTCATCAGATTAAAGCAATATCAGTTCACAGTAAGGCCACCTGTACATATTTCTGCATAAATGTGACCTAAAACATCATCAGATTTTCACACAAGTCCTAAAAGTAGATAAAGAGAACCCAGTTAAACAAATATGAGAAAAATATTATTTTTGGTCATTTATTTATTGAGGAAAATGATCCAATATTACATATCTGTGAGTGGCAAAAGTATGTGACCCTTTGCTTTCAGTATCTGGTGTGACCCCCTTGTGCAGCAATAACTGCAACTAAACGTTTGCGGTAACTGTTGATCAGTCCTGCACACCGGCTTGGAGGAATTTTAGCCCATTCCTCCGTACAGAACAGCTTCAACTCTGGGATGTTGGTGGGTTTCCTCACATGAACTGCTCACTTCAGGTCCTTCCACAACATTTCGATTGGATTAAGGCCAGGACTTTGACTTGGCCATTCCAAAACATTAACTTTATTCTTCTTTAACCATTCTTTGGTAGAATGACTTGTGTGCTTAGGGTCGTTGTCTTGCTGCATGACCCACCTTCTCTTGAGATGCAGTTCATGGACAGATGTCCTGATATTTTCCTTTAGAATTCGCTGGTATAATTCAGAATTCATTGTTCCATCAATGATGGCAAGCCGTCCTGGCCCAGATGCAGCAAAATGGGCCCAAACCATGATACTACCACCACCACGTTTCACAGATGGGATAAGGTTCTTATGCTGGGATGCAGTGTTTTCCTTTCTCCAAACATAACGCTTCTCATTTAAACCAAAAAGTTCTATTTTGGTCTCATCCATCCACAAAACATTTTTCCAATAGCCTTCTGGCTTGTCCACGTGATCTTTAGCAAACTGCAGAAGAGCAGCAATGTTCTTTTTGGAGAGCAGTGGCTTTCTCCTTGCAACCCTGACATGCACACCATTGTTGTTCAGTGTTCTCCTGATGGTGGACTCATGAACATTAACCAATGTCAGAGAGGCCTTCAGTTGCTTAGAAGTTACCCTGGGGTCCTTTGTGACCTCGCTGACTATTACATGCCTTGCTCTTGGAGTGATCTTTGTTGGTTGACCACTCCTGGGGAGGGTAACAATGGCCTTGAATTTCCTCCATTTGTACACAATCTGTCTGACTGTGGATTGGTGGAGTCCAAACTCTTTAGAGATGGTTTTGTAGCCTTTTCCAGCCTGATGAGCATCAACAACGCTTTTTCTGAGCTCCTCAGAAATCTCCTTTGTTCATGCCATGATACACTTCCACAAACATGTGTTGTGAAGATCAGACTTTGATAGATCCCTGTTCTTTAAATAAAACAGGGTGCCCACTCACACCTGATTGTCATCCCATTGATTGAAAACACCTGACTCTAATTTCACCTTCAAATTAACTGCTAATCCTAGAGGTTCACATACTTTTGCCACTCACAGATATGTAATATTGGATCATTTTCCTCAATAAATAAATGACCAAGTATAATCTTTTTGTCTCATTTGTTTAACTGGGTTCTCTTTATCTACTTTTAGGACTTGTGTGAAAATCTGATGTTGTTTTAGGTCATATTTATGCAGAAATATAGAAAATTCGAAAGGGTTCACAAACTTTTAAACACCACTATATTTATAATCATGCTATCTATCTGGTATCACCCAAATGAGGATGGGTTCCGTTTTGAGTCTGGTTCCTCTCAAGGATTCTTCCTCGTGTCGTCTGAGGGAGTTTGTCCTTGCCACCATCGCCCCGGGTTTGCTCATTAGGGATAGATTGGGGATAAAATTGGCTCATGTTTAGGGTCTTTAATTTTCTGTAAAGCTGCTTTGCGACAATGTCCATTGTTAAAAGCGCTGTACAAAAACTTGACTATAAACAGTCGTTCTCTCATCATCCTTACTTTTTTTTCTCTATTTTTTAAGGCAGCTTTTCACATTACTCATAAAGTTCTCTGTGCTGAAGACTATCCTGTGGAACACTGACACTGGAGACTCATTCCGTATATCTTAAAACGCACACCCCCTTAGTGCAGTGGCATAGCTAAGCAATTGTGCATTTTGTGATAAAAACACAAACCTTGGCGCGCACACACACAAAATACATTTTGAAAGGAACATTTTGAAATATTACAACCCCAGATCAGGAAACGTTGGGATGGTATGGGAAATGCAAATTAAAAAAAAAAAAAAAAGCAGTGATTTCTCACTTTATTTTGACTTGTACCAGTCAAAAGTTTGGACACACCTTCGAAGTCAATGTTTATTTTTATTCATGAAAAGTCACGTCATGTCTTAAACTAATGATGGATGTCATTTCTCTTTAATTAGTTGAGTGGTTCTTGACATAATATGGATTACTACAGTTGTGGAATAGGGCTATTTTTACATTATTATTTCCTAGTTGATCTCCAAATGCATCAAGATGGCAATAAATTCATCCACTAACTTTTGACGAGGCACACCTGTTAATTTCAGGTGACTACCTGATGAAGCTGGTTACGATAATGCCGACAGCGTGCAAAGCATCATCAAGGGAAAACGGATACGTTGAAGAATCTGAAATATGAAACATTTTGTTTACCACATAATTCCATATATTTTTCATACGTTATTTAATAGTTTTGATGTCTTCAGTATTGTTCTACAATGTAGAAAATACAAAATGCAGAAAAACCTATGAAAAAGTGTGTTCAGACTTTTTATTGGTTCCGTACATCCATTCCTGGCTGAAATGTTTAAAAAGAAACAATGTTCCTGAAAGAAAAGACAGGAAGGGAGTTGGATATTTCACCCTCTATGATGTATAATATCATTAAAGGAAAACTGAAGGCAAAATTTATTATCAAAATTCTATTTCTCATTTTATTAAATATCGGAATGCATTTTTGATTGCTATTTTGTCGCTGCTATAGCAAGTTATGAGTGTTGAAATCTACTATGCAATATATCAGTCCATATGTCAAAGCGATGGCTGTAAACGAGATTCGTTGAGACCTGTGCGAGACATCGTAGGACGGAAGTAAAACGTACAGCGGAAATCAAAGTGACCGACGTCTGCCAACGTCGTCAAAAGACGCACACGTCCTCTTTCGAATGCTGATGTAATCAAGCCGGGAGTTTTTTTGTATTGTTTTGATAGCAATCAGGAAAGTTTGAAAAAAGTAGGCAGTAATCGTCATTTAAACTCGTTTTTGTGCAATATTTCGTTTGGAAAACAGTTTTCAAAATGGCAGCACTGACACCTGATGTTTCGAAGTCTCGCACAAGTCTCATGAAGATCACGCGGATAAGCGGCACCTGCCGTGGACCAAATGAATTACAACCCCGATTCCAAAAAAGTTGGGACAAAGTACAAATTGTAAATAAAAACGGAATGCAATGATGTGGAAGTTTCAAAATTCCATATTTTATTCAGAATAGAACATAGATGACATATCAAATGTTTAAACTGAGAAAATGTATCATTTAAAGAGAAAAATTAGGTGATTTTAAATTTCATGACAACAACACATCTCAAAAAAGTTGGGACAAGGCCATGTTTCCCACTGTGAGACATCCCCTTTTCTCTTTACAACAGTCTGTAAACGTCTGGGGACTGAGGAGACAAGTTGCTCAAGTTTAGGGATAGGAATGTTAACCCATTCTTGTCTAATGTAGGATTCTAGTTGCTCAACTGTCTTAGGTCTTTTTTTGTCGTATCTTCCGTTTTATGATGCGCCAAATGTTTTCTATGGGTGAAAGATCTGGACTGCAGGCTGGCCAGTTCAGTACCCGGACCCTTCTTCTACACAGCCATGATTCTGTAATTGATGCAGTATGTGGTTTGGCATTGTCATGTTGGAAAATGCGAGGTCTTCCCAGAAAGAGACGTCGTCTGGATGGGAGCATATGTTGCTCTAGAACCTGGATATACCTTTCAGCATTGATGGTGTCTTTCCAGATGTGTAAGCTGCCCATGCCACACGCACTAATGCAACCCCATACCATCAGAGATGCAGGCTTCTGAACTGAGCGCTGATAACAACTTGGGTCGTCCTTCTCCTCTTTAGTCCGAATGACACGGCGTCCCTGATTTCCATAAAGAACTTCAAATTTTGATTCGTCTGACCACAGAACAGTTTTCCACTTTGCCACAGTCCATTTTAAATGAGCCTTGGCCCAGAGAAGACGTCTGCGCTTCTGGATCATGTTTAGATACGGCTTCTTCTTTGAACTATAGAGTTTTAGCTGGCGACGGCGGATGGCACGGTGAATTGTGTTCACAGATAATGTTCTCTGGAAATATTCCTGAGCCCATTTTGTGATTTCCAATACAGAAGCATGCCTGTATGTGGTGCAGTGCCGTCTAAGGGCCCGAAGATCACGGGCACCCAGTATGGTTTTCCGGCCTTGACCCTTACGCACAGAGATTCTTCCAGATTCTCTGAATCTTTTGATGATATTATGCACTGTAGATGATATGTTCAAACTCTTTGCAATTTTACACTGTCGAACTCCTTTCTGATATTGCTCCGCTATTTGTCGGCGCAGAATTAGGGGGATTGGTGATCCTCTTCCCATCTTTACTTCTGAGAGCCGCTGCCACTCCAAGATGCTCTTTTTATACCCAGTCATGTTAATGACCTATTGCCAATTGACCTAATGAGTTGCAATTTGGTCCTCCAGCTGTTCCTTTTCTGTACCTTTAACTTTTCCAGCCTCTTATTGCCCCTGTCCCAACAGGCACCCCTCCTAGAACTGCCACCTTATTGTGGTGGAGGGGTTTGTGTGCTTGAATGATCCTAGGAGCTATGTTGTCGGGGGCATTATGCCCCTGTTAGGGTTTCCCAAGGCAGACAGGTCCTAGGTGACAGGCCAGACCAAGAGCAGTTCACCAAAAAACCCCTATGGAGAAAAAATCCAGGACCGTGACGTCGCCCGGTAGGACGCAGCCGGGGCCCCACCCTGGAGCCAGGCCCGGGGTTGGGGCTCGTATGCGAGCGCTTGGTGGCCGGGCCTTTGCCCATGGGGCCCGGCCGGGCTCAGCCCGAAGAGGTGACGTGGGCCCGACCTCCTGTGGGTTCACCACCCACAGAGGTAGCAGTAGGGGTTTGGTGCAGTGTGGATTGGGTGGCAGTCGAAGGCAGGGGCCTCGACGACCTGATCCCCGGACACAGCGGCTGGCTGTTGGGACATGGAATGTCACTTCGCTGGGGGGGAAGGAGCCTGAGCTTGTGCGGGAGGTTGAGAGGTACCGGCTAGAGATAGTCGGGCTCACCTCCACGCACAGCTTGGGCTCTGGAACCCAGCTCCTCGAGAGGGGCTGGACTTTCCACTTCTCTGGAGTCGCCCGTGGTGAGCGGCGGCGGGCTGGTGTGGGCTTCCTTATAGCTCCCCAGCTCAGCCGCCATGTGTTGGAGTTTACCCCAGTGAACGAGAGGGTCGCCTGTCTGCGCCTTCGGATTGGGGAGAGGGCTCTTGCTGTTGTTTGTGCCTACGGGCCAAATAGCAGTATAGAGTATCCGGCCTTCTTGGAGTCCCTGGGAGAGGTACTGAGGGGTGCTCAGACTGGGGACTCCATTGTGCTACTGGGGGACTTCAATGCTCATGTGGGCGATGACAGTGACACCTGGAGGGGCGTGGTTGGGAGGAACGGCCTCCCCGATCTGAACCCGAGTGGTGTTTTGTTATTGGACTTCTGTGCTAGTCACAGTTTGTCCATAACGAACACCATGTTCGAGCATAGGGGTGTCCATAAGTGCACGTGGCACCAGGACACCTTAGGTCGGAGGTCGATGATCGACTTTGTAGTCGTGTCATCTGATCTCCGACCCTATGTCTTGGACACTCGGGTGAAGAGAGGGGCTGAGTTGTCAACTGATCACCACCTGGTGGTGAGTTGGATCCGCTGGCGGAGGAGGAAGCTGGACAGACCTGGCAGGCCCAAACGTATGGTGAGGGTCTGCTGGGAACGTCTGGCCGAGCACTCTGTTGGGGAGGTCTTTAACTCCCACCTCCGGGAGAGCTTTTCCCAGCTTCCGAGGGAGGCGGGGGACATTGAGTCTGAGTGGACCATGTTCTCTACCTCCATTGTGGATGCAGCTGTTCGGAGCTGTGGCCGCAAGGTCTCCGGTGCCTGTCGTGGCGGCAATCCCCGAACCCGGTGGTGGACACCGGAAGTAAGGGATGCCGTCAAGCTGAAGAAGGAGTCCTATCGGGCCATGTTGACCTCCGGGACTCCTGAGGCAGCCGACGGGTATCGGCAGGCCAGGCGTGCTGCAGCTCGGGCAGTTGCGGAGGCAAAAACTCGGAACTGGGAGGAGTTCGGGGAGGCCATGGAGAAGGACTATCGGTCGGCCTCGAAGAAATTCTGGCAAACCGTCCGGCGCCTCAGGAGGGGGAAGCAGTACTCTGCCAACACTGTTTACAGTGCGGGTGGGGAGCTGTTGACCTCGACTGGGGACATTGTCGGGCGGTGGAAGGAATACTTTGAGGATCTCCTCAATCCCACCGTCATGTCTTCCACTGAGGAGACTGAGGCTGATGACTCAGAGGTGGACTCGTCCATTACCCAAGCCGAAGTCACTGAGGTGGTTTGCAAGCTCCTCGGTGGCAAGGCACCGGGGGTGGATGAGATCCGCCCTGAGTATCTCAAGTCTCTGGATGTTGTGGGGCTGTCTTGGTTGACACGCCTCTGCAACATCGCGTGGCGGTCGGGGACAGTGCCTCTGGAGTGGCAGACTGGGGTGGTGGTCCCTCTTTTTAAGAAAGGGGACCGGAGAGTGTGCTCCAATTATAGGGGAATCACACTTCTCAGCCTCCCAGGGAAAGTTTACTCCAGGGTACTGGAGAGGAGAATTCGACCAATAGTCGAACCTCGGATCCAGGAGGAACAATGCGGTTTTCGTCCTGGTCGCGGAACACTGGACCAGCTCTATACCCTTCATAGGGTGCTCGAGGGTTCATGGGAGTTTGCCCAACCAGTCCACATGTGCTTTGTGGATCTGGAGAAGGCATTCGACCGTGTCCCCCGTGGTATTCTGTGGGGGGTGCTTCGGGAGTATGGGGTTCGGGGCTCTTTGCTAAGGGCTGTCCAGTCCCTGTACGAACGGAGCAGGAGTCTGGTTCGCATTGCCGGCAGTAAGTCAGACCTGTTCCCAGTGCATGTTGGACTCCGTCAGGGCTGCCCTTTGTCACCGGTTCTGTTCATAATTTTTATGGACAGAATTTCTAGGCGCAGCCAGGGGCCGGAAGGAATCCTGTTTGGGAACCACAGGATTTCATCTCTGCTTTTTGCGGATGATGTTGTCCTGTTGGCTTCTTCAAACCAGGACCTTCAGCATGCACTGGGGCGGTTTGCAGTCGAGTGTGAAGCGGCTGGGATGAGAATCAGCACCTCCAAGTCCGAGGCCATGGTTCTCGACCGGAAAAGGGTGGCTTGCCCTCTCCAGGTTGGTGGAGAAGTCCTGCCTCAAGTGGAGGAGTTTAAGTATCTCGGGATCTTGTTCACGAGTGGGGGAAGGATGGAGCGTGAGATCGACAGGCGGATCGGTGCAGCCTCCGCAGTGATGCGGTCGCTTTACCGGTCCGTCGTGGTGAAGAAGGAGCTGAGCCAAAAGGCGAAGCTCTCAATTTACCGGTCGATCTACGTTCCGACTCTCACCTATGGTCATGAGCTTTGGGTAATGACAGAAAGAACAAGATCGCGGATACAAGCGGCTGAAATGAGTTTCCTTCGCAGGGTGGCTGGGCGCTCCCTTAGAGATAGGGTGAGAAGCACAGTCACTCGGGAGGAGCTCGGAGTAGAGCCGCTGCTCCTCCACATCGAGAGGAACCAGCTGAGGTGGCTCGGGCATCTTTTTCGGATGCCTCCTGGACGCCTCCCTGGGGAGGTGTTCCAGGCATGTCCCCCCAGGAGGAGGCCCCGGGGAAGACCCAGGACACGCTGGAGGGACTATGTCTCTCGGCTGGCCTGGGAACGCCTCGGTGTTCTTCCCGAGGAGCTGGCCGAGGTGTCTGGGGAAAGGGAAGTTTGGGCTTCCATGCTTAGACTGCTGCCTCCGCGACCCGGTCCTGGATAAGCGGAAGAAGACGAGACGAGACGAGACGGTGTTGCTGTCATGAAATTTCAAATGAGCCAATATTTGGCATGAAATTTCAAAATGTCTCACTTTCGACATTTGATATGTTGTCTATGTTCTATTGTGAATACAATATCAGTTTTTGAGATTTGTAAATTATTGCATTCCGTTTTTATTTACAATTTGTACTTTGTCCCAACTTTTTTGGAATCGGGGTTGTAAATTCGAACATGGCTAAAAACCAAATAGGCCGATAAGTATAATATTTAATTGCAATTAGTTGCCAATATGAGTCACGATATAAGGTTACTAAAACCGAAAACGTAATTGAATAACACGTTAATTTTATAATTCAAGTTTTTATTTGAACAACTGTGGTACATGGCTCATATGGTACATCATACAGAAAAGCAAAGATAGAAAAAGAAAAAAGGTCAGACAGTTAAATTAACGTAATTTGATAAGTGTTCCTGGTTGAAAGAAAAAAACATGAAGTATAATCTTAACACAAAAACAGAGAAGGTGAATGCGCATCGGCTTCGTAGTAGAGCCCTATAACTAGGCTACTAGTCCAGAGGTCAGATACTCTGCAAAGATGTCCCAGCTACCCAGTGCCACAGGCCCTTTGCCCCTTATTCTAGCAAGCATGATCTCACATGACACTGTCTCACTCATTAAAACTTTCCATTCTTGGAATGTTGGGTTTATGGGTGATTTCCAGTGCCGTAATATGATTCTAGAAGCTGAGGCTAACCCAACCATCAACACTGAATGAGCGTCTTTAGTCAGCTGTGGTATTACGGTCCTATCTCCTAAAAGGCATAAATGTGGGCATGCCGGCAGGTCCACTCCCATCCACGTCTCCAAGAACCCCAATATTCTGCACCAGAATGGCTTGACCATAGCACAATCCCACATGAGATGCAGAAATGTGCCCGTTTCCTTTTTACATTTCCAGCAGATGTTACTAGTTATTAGCCCTATTCTAAAAAGCCTGCATGGTGTCCAATAAAACCTGTGTAGGATTTTGTATAGAATAAATTTACATCTAATTTCTTTAATATATTTACCATTATCTGCCAAAATTTGTTCCCGGATATCTTTGTCAATTTCACAGTCAAGTTCCCTCTGCCAAATTATTCTTAAATTTTCATGGGCTACTGGTCAAACAAATCGATTTATTGTAAATTACTGATGCCTTATGATTACATGGTGTGGCAGTTTGTAGGAGTGGGAGGAGCACAGAAGACGGCAGGCCAGAACTGAGTTTCGTAACTCTTTATTTTGACACTTTTCGGTTGTCTCTTGCACACTCATACACACACAGACACGCGCACACTAGGGTGGTCCCCAAATTTTTTTTTTTAGGATTTTGTTACGACCACCTTACCTTTTTTTTACATTGCCTAAAAGAAGTTATTGTGCGAAATTTGGTTAAGATTGAACAATGTTTAGAGGTGCCACAAAGCCATTAAAGTTTTCACTCAAGACACAATATAAAATAATGTGGCTTATTAACTGTTTCATATTAATACAAACAATACAGTAATATAACTTCCTGTGTTCAAAGTAACAATAGCTATTACTTGTCTGTGATTTTCTAAACCCTTCGGTATTCTGGTATCTTGTGCAGATAAAAGAACACACTAAGGACTTCCCTAGCAGAAGGAAGCTTTCTCCCAGACAGTTCCTTGGAAGTGGGACCAATTAACCAAACATAATTGCCCTTTCTGGTTTTGTGCTTTGCACCACCGGTACTACTTGTATTACTGTTGCTAGGCATCTGAAAAACATAGAAAGAAAAACATTCACAACTTCATCAGCATATTACGATCAGTGCTCATTGTTTAAGAACCCCTTAGTGCATGAAAGTTAACCTTCTATCAGTCTATAAACTCTTCCTGCCTCTTCTTTTTCATAGAAGTGGCATATTCCCTCTAGAACCGTGACTTTTTGGGGGTTTGAGATCTTCTCTGCAACAGTCTACGCACCAGCTAACGTTAATGGCTTAACCTGATTTGCAACCTCGTGTGGCACCTCAAAATATTAACCAATTTTTCTGAAATTTTGCTTGTTGCCTTCTTTTAGCCTATGTAAAAAAAATGGTAGGGTGGTTGGAATGTTTTGGTAAAAAAAAAAAAAAATTCCCATACATTTCGGGACCACCCTAGCGCGCACACATCAGGTGTCTGGTTGGGGAGAGAGCTCCTCCTCTGCTCTCGCTCTCTCCTTAAATAGGGCGCGGCCACTGGGGAAGACACACAAACACACGTTTATCAACATCAGGTGCAGTGATTCTGCCACTTACCTTCCCTGACTCCACCCTCTGGTCACAGACCGACACTTGACCACGCCCCCACTGCCACATACCCCCACCGCCCGACTCAGGCCGGTCGGCCGTCCGGCCTGCAGCTGACTCCCCCCCCCCTGATAGGAGAGGAAGTCCGCCACGACCATCTGCGTCCCCGGCCTGTGGATCACCTTGAAGTTAAAGTGCCAGATACCAACGGGTGATCCGTGCGTTGGCATCCTTCATGCGGTGGAGCCACTGGAGGGGCGCGTGGTCCGAACAGAGGGTGAAAGGGCGTTCCAGCAGGTAGTAACGGAGGGCGAGGACCGCCCACTTGATCGCCAGGCACTCCTTCTCAATCGTGCTGTAGCGCCCCTCATGCACCGACAGCTTCCTACTGATGTACAGCACTGGGCGGTCCTCCTCCTCCACCTCCTGGGACAAAACAGCCCCCAGCCCTCTGTCCGACGCATCCGTCTGTAACAAAGGGGAGAGAAAAGTCAGGGGAGTGTAACAGTGGCCCCCCACACAGTGCAGCCTTCACCTCAGAGAAAGCCTGCCGGCATTGCTCCGTTCACTGGACCGGATCTGGTGCCCCCTCTTTAGTGAGATCAGTCAGCGGGCTGGTGACGTCCGAATAATTAGGTATAAACCTACGATAGTAGCCAGCCAGCCCCAGGAACTGTCTCACCCCCTTTTTGGTCTTGGGCCTCGGGCAGGCCGCAATTGCTGCTGTCTTGTTAATTTGGGGACGCACCTGCCCGTTGCCCAAGTGGAAGCCCAGATACCGTACTTCCACCCGCCCACACATCAGGTGTCTGGTTGGGGAGAGAGCTCCTCCCATGCTCTCACTCTCTCCTTAAATAGGGCGCGGTCACTGGGGAAGACACACAAACACACGTTAATCAACTTCAGGTGCAGTGATTCTGCCACTTACCTTCCCTGACTCCGCCCTCCGGTCACAGACCGACGCTTGACCACACCCCCGCTGCCACACATGGATATTGGAAGTAGTCAACAACTGGATTGTCTACTTTATTTGGCTGACTTTTTTCCATTATGCAGTGTCTAATCTGCAAGTACTTCCAGAAGTCACCCTTCTCTCAAAGATCGTACTCCTGAACTCGATCAGCAAAGGATTTAAAGACGCCGTCTTTATAGAGGTCGTTAATTGTATGAAGTCCTTTCTCTACCCATTTTTTCCAAAACACTGTTTGTTTCCCTGTTCTAATTTCTGGGTTAGGCCATAGTGAGGCATATTGCTGCTTGTAATGTGAGAGTTTGTGTAGCTTATGAATCTTTGCCCAGACCTCCCTAGAGTGCTTAATAATTGGGTTTTTATCTCTCTCTATATACCAGTCACTTGTTGGGATAATACTTGTATAGGATGAAAGGGTGTGGCAAGAGTCTCTTCTATGGTGGCCCATCTTAAAGGAACAGTCCACCGTACTTCCATAATGAAATATGCTCTTATCTGAATTGAGACGAGCTGCTCCGTACCTCTCCGAGCTTTGCGCAACCTCCCAGTCAGTCAGACGCAGTCAGACGCGCTGTCACTCCTGTTAGCAATGTAGCTAGGCTCAGCATGGCCAATGGTATTTTTTGGGGCTGTAGTTAGATGCGACCAAACTCTTCCACGTTTTTCTTGTTTACATAGGTTTATATGACCAGTGACATGAAACAAGTTCAGTTACACAAATTGAAATGTAGCGATTTTCTATGCTATGGAAAGTCCGCACTATAATGACAGGCGTACTAACACCTTCTGCGCGCTTCGACAGCGCATTGATACGGAGCTCAGATATCAATGCGCTGCCGAAGCGCGCAGAAGGTGTTAGTATGCCTGTCATTATAGTGCGGACTTTCCATAGCATAGAAAATCGCTACGTTTCAATTTGTGTAACTGAACTTGTTTCATGTCACTGGTCATATAAACCTATGTAAACAGGAAAAACGCGGAAGAGTTTGGTCGCATCTAACTACAGCCCCAAAAAATACCATTGGCCATGCTGAGCCTAGCTACATTGCTAACAGGAGTGACAGCGCGTCTGACTGACTGGGAGGTCGCGCAAAGCTCGGAGAGGTACGGAGCAGCTCGTCTCAATTCAGATAAGAGCATATTTCATTATGGAAGTACGGTGGACTGTTCCTTTAAGCCAGACACCATTCCGCTCCAACGTTTAGCTGTCTTAGCCATTTCAAAAGACAAGCTATACAATCTAATATTCGGTAAACCCAGCCCACCTTTATCCTTAGGTGCGAACAGTTTGCTCAGTTTAAATCTAGGTTTCCTCCCTGCCCAAAGAAATTCCTTGATGAGATTATCATACTGTTTAAAAATATGATCTGGCATACTGAGCGGAAGCATCATGGATATATAATTAATTTGTGGGGCAATCACCGTTTTAATAACATTTACTTTGCCACACAAGGTCAGGTTTAACTTCTCCCATTTCCCTATATTTGTCTTGATTTTTTGAAGCAGTGGATCATAGTTTAATGCAGTCATTTCACTAATGTCTGGGCTCAACTTGATACCCAGGTCGACCATGCCCTTTGGGATCCATTTAAAGTTATACTGTGTCATTACTTGTGGACAGTGTTGTATAGTAACGAAGTAAAAATACTTCACTACTGTACTTAAGTACATTTTGGGAGATTTTGTACTTTACTTGAGTTTTCAAATTTTTGAGAACTTTCACTTTTACTTCACTATATTTAACTTAATTGCATACTTTTACTCCGATACATTTTCAAAGAGCCGTTTAGTTACTCGTTACAAAAAAAAGAAAGGAAAAAAACGTGTCTTAACCCCACTGACTGCAACGAAGTCAGGACGTGCCTGGGCTTGTTCACCACTTGCGCATGACAACCAGGGGCGCCGCCAGAAATTTTGGGCCCCATGAAAGATTAGAATTTTGGGCCCCCCAACTTTGCCCACCCTCGTCACAATTGCACTATTGTCATTATTTGACTTTGTGACTTTGTTATTACATTTTATGTATTAACCTACCAGGGACAAGTTTGGCTACGTTCACACTGCAGGCTGAAGTGACTCAAATCCGATCTTTTCGCCCATATGTGACCTGTATCCGATCTTTTATTGACAATATGAACGACACAGATCCGATTTTTTCAAATCCGACCCAGGCCGTTTGGATATGTGGTCCTAATTCCGATTCCTATCCGCTCTTTTCATATGCGACTTCAGTCTGAACCGCCAGGTCGCATTCATCCGACTTACACGTCATCAACAAGCCACAAACGTCACTATTCTGCGCTGAAGTAGGCGGCGGGTCTCTCAAAAAAAGTTACAACATGGCGCATAATCACGGGCGCAGATAGAGGGGGGGACGAGTCCCACCCAGATTTAAATTCACCTCGTTTGGTCCCCCCCACTTATAGGGAGGAAAAAACGTCTATGCTGTCTTTCTTTGCATAAGGCAAACCTCACGGAAAAATCAAAAGACTAATTACCATTCGGTTTATTGAGGTGCACAGCAATGTATACATAGTTGCAACAACTCACATAAAACAAAGACTGATATTCGGTTGGTTGAGCTGCGCAGACTGCACAGGTTGCGAACTCGAGCTTGGTTGCTATGGTAACCCACAACAAGTTTGACAGGCATATCGGGGTTGGGGTTGGTTTGCTGGCAGCTTTGTCCCCCCCAGTTTTTTGTCCCCCCCAGTTCAAAAAACGTATCTGCGCCCCTGCGCATGACATCAATGCGAGGGACGCTTCGGGCTGTGAAGGTTCTGAATCTTCTCAATGGAAGGACGCAGAGGTTAGGGAGCTGATTTCCATTTGGGGGGATACAGCTATTCAAGCTAGATTGGATGGGTCATACCGCAACCGGGCGGTTTTACTTCCGTAAACACTGGCCATGCTCACTGCGTGTGACGTCGTCGTATCCTGCAATGCGCATGCGGAACACTTTTAGGTCGCTTTTCGTTCATACTGAGGATCACATACAAGTCGCATATATTTGTTAATGTGAACGACCTCACAAAAAAACCGGGTTTCACAAAAAAATCGGAATTGAGCATTAAGCCTTGCAGTGTGAACGTAGCGTTTGATGCATTTAAATGAACTCCATACTCAGTAGCCTTACAAATGTTACCCATAAAAGACAGGAAACATCTTATTATAAATTTATTTCAAAGTGACACAGAGTGACATTTCAATTTGATCAATTACGTACGTATTTCTTCAAATGTTGTAACCTCTATCCCTCTTTTGTGTGTGCTGCGCTTTCTCCAGCTCCTCAATTTGAAACCAATGGTTTAGAACGTGTGAACATTCCACACACGTAACCATGTCAAACACTTGACTGGTGTCCGTTATTAGCAACACTTTAATCTAGCAAACTGTATATGGCGCTCGCTCATTAAAAACTTCAATCCTAAAGCATTTATGGGTTGTATTGCTGCTTACCTCCTTCTCCAAAGGGGGGTTCAGTGGTTTGGTAGGGCGGAGGTCCCCCTGAGGCTGAATCTGTGCATATTTAGGGCACCCCATTAGTTATGAAACTGGTTATTAGCACTAGTTATTAGCACCAGCATAACGTAATATTTCATCTTGTTTATCACACAAGTCAGTTCAGTTATTAAAATGGAAAAAAAATGTCACTGTACAAACTGTAAAAGTGTTCTCTTGATAGGCTAATCCAACCACGTTCATACTGTTCATTTACCATTCGCTAATATGTTGAAGACACATGTGAGCGATAGCTACCTTTCTTTGGGAAAAACTGAGTGACCAGTTGCCTGCCTCTCCGGTCCCTCTCAGCTTTCAGCTGCCTTTCTTTACGTTTTTGACAGCCACTCTTCATATTTAGCGATCATAGACTGTACGCACTCCACTGCTGGCTGGCTGGCTGCTGCACCGCGGCACAGCAGCAAGTAGCATTGCACCGATCAGCACACGGATTTAACGCATCGCGCTTCTACCAGAACTGGACCGTACTGTTTCGCAAAAGGGGGAGGGTTAAATGACAATATGTTGAAGAACTCAAGAAATAGACAACCTTGTTCAATTAGCTCATTTTACCAGATGGAATATTGCATTGTTGTTATTTCAAAAGTCTTATTAAAATCATTAAAAGCATATTATCAGCCCCTTAAAGGGCCCCATGGCAGTGCTGGGCCCCTAGAATTGTTCTAACCTTTCCCCCCCGGCGGCGCCCATGATGACAACCAATAGGCTACACCTGTTGGCTTCACGCAGAAAGCTAGCTTCGCAATCAACAGCCCTGATGGAAGAGGAGACGGAGACAGCAGCTACTTCGGCTACAAATGAAGAGGAACCTGATGATGAGCACCCCTGGCCGTATTTGAACACAATGTTCTCTTACGTTGATGTGAAGGATTCGTCCTATCGAATGAAGTGCCTCTTATGCCTTCCAAAAAACGTGGAAATTCTCTCTTATAGAAACTCCCCGTCCAATCTAAAGAAACACATCGAGGTTTTCTCAGGTTTTTCAGTTTTCTCCAAATTACTTTTTTCTTTTGATTATTATGACAGCAATTGGTCGTGTATGCACCTCCATAGTTTATAAAGTGCAATAACAGTAGCAGCTTTTTTTTAATGTTTTTTTTTTCTTAAAGGTCCCATGGCATGAAATTTTCACTTTCTGAGGTTTTTTAACGTTAAAATGAGTTCCTCTGACCTTCTTAAGTCACCCCAGTGGCTAGAAATTTCAGAATGTGTAAACCAAACTATGCCCAACATTTGAGAATGGCGCGTCAAAATGGCGCGTTGATAAACTCTTCCCTTTACTACGTCAGCAAGGGAGATGATCCCCACGCCCCCCCTCTGGATTCCCACCCACTGTATGGATTGCCCGCCCAGTTGTAGTGAGGAGACCATAGAGGACACAACAACATGGCATCACCTAAGCGAGCGAAACATGGAAATTGCGCTGTACATGGATGTGACAACACAGAAAAGAGTCTGTTTTTACTGCCGACGGGAGAGCCCCTGAAGACGCAGTGGCTTAATTTTATTTACTTCAATAATACGCCGTCGAGTCTACCTAAGACGGTGTATGTTTGTCGGAAGCATTTTCCTGAGGAATGTTTCCACACCTTGGGACAGTACAGGGCAGGTTTTGCACATCAACTGTCACTGAAGCCTGGGTCCGTGCCAAGCATCCCTGCCACATCAGCAACAAACACCGAACAAGTAAGTGTATAACTGGTCGTTTTGCCGTGTTTTAAAATCGGTGCGTTAGCCTAGCAATGGCTACATTAGCTGTGCAGCTAACCGCTTCCTGCAGTTAGCCAGGTAATCTGCACTACAAAACTAAAGAGCATGCAGCATGCTCTGTTAAACTGAGTTTAGTCTGGAAATTGACTAACTTATGAGCTTATGTTTGACTATTGCTCCGCAATGCATGTCTTCTGTTGGATAAGCGATATGTTGCTGTAGTTGCTGCTTCTATCCTCTTTGGTTATGGAGTGCGTGTTCAAGCCTAGGGTATTATACATTCGTAAACTACCACTCCGAACACTCTCACTCTCTGTTCTCTGTGTCACGTTGAGTTTACGAAAGGAGTCCGAGGGAGAACGGGGTTTTGTCTTAGCAGCGTGGCTACAGGCGCTGATAGCAGCGAGTATGTGTGTGCGCAGCTTGATCAAGCCCCTCCCCCTCCCCCATGGCCCGCCCCCACCCTCTACCCTTCCCCGCCTCCTGCTTCTCATTAGCAAAACAACGCACTGGGAAAAGCGCTGAAATGGGGCTTTCTCCCAGGAGGCTATATCTACGTGCCGAGGGTTCATTTCGAGAAAGGCTGCGGATATAACATCCGGAAGCCTCCACGAGCCCGTTTAAAGCATCAACAAACCACCATGCCATGGGACCTTTAATGGTGTGATGTATGCCTAATTTTCAGTACTTTCTCTTAGTTTAAAAAACAAAGGAAAAAAAATGAGAAAAAAAGTGTCAAAACTGTGGTCTCCATCTTCAGATGCCAGATAGGCAGCTTCATTTTGCTCCCAGTTTATTTTTTTCTTGTTTATAATGGTTGTGTGCGCACCTCTATTTTCAGCAGTGCAATTGCTTGTCATGAACCATTGGTGACGAATTACCTTCAGTTTACCAAAATATTAAAAATATTACAAATTCAGATTGCCTTTGCTTGTTTACTTTTACGTGTACTTTTAATTACATTACTTGAGTACATTTATTTTTGCATTACTTGTCATACTTAAGTGCAAGAAATGTCAGATACTTTAAGACTTTAACTCAAGTAACATTTCAGTCAGTGACTTTGACTTTTACCAAAGTCATTTTTTGGAAGCGTACCAATACTTTTACTTGAGTGTGATTTCCCAGTACTTTATACAACACTGCTTGTGGATGACAATGTTTGGATATTGGCATTGCTTCAGATTCGGTCCAATTAATTTTGTAACCTGAACGCTGAGAATATTCACTGATAGTATCCATTAAAGCAGGTAGGGAGTTTTATGGGTCACTAGTCAGAAAAAGTATGTCGTCAGCATAAAGCATTAGCTTATGTTCACTACTCCCTCCTTTCACTCCTTTGATGGAGGAGTTTGCTCTTATAGCTACCGCCAGAGGTGCCAAGACAACTGTAAATAGAAGTAGTGATAGAGGACACCCCTGTCGCGTTCCTCTGGAGAGGTTAAAGAATGATGAGATCAGACCATTTGTCATAAATGCTGCCTTAGGATTACTGTACAGCATCTTAATCCAGTTCATGAAACCAGTTCCAAACCCAAATCTTGACAGGGCCGAGTGAAGAAAACCCCACTCGACCCTGTCAAAGGCCTTCTCAGCGTCCAATGAGACTGCAGCCACCGATGCAGTGTTGGAGGAGTGTAACCATATCAAATGTATAAGCCTTCGTAGATTATCAGTCGAAGATCTACCCTGTAAGAAACCAACCTGGTCTGGGTGTAGAATGTCTGGTAAAACTGTTTCTAGCCTTAGGGCCAATACCTTGGCCAGTATTTTGCTATCTACGGTACATTAATTAGGCGAATTGGCCTGAAATTGGCAGGATCTTTATGGTCTCTGCCTTTTTTAGGAATCAATGATATGAGCGCTTCATTCAGAGATGGTGGAAGTGAGCCGGTCTGAAAAGCCTCTTCATACACCTTAGTCAAAACTGGAGTAATTATGTCTACATACTCTTTGTAATATTCAACAGGAAACCCGTCGGTTCCAGGTGATTTCCCCGTTTTCATAGCTCGGATAGCTTTTATCACCTCCTCTTGGGGCACTGGTTTGTCAAGAATATCTACAACCCCGATTCCAAAAAAGTTGGGACAAAGTACAAATTGTTCATAAAAATGGAACGCAATAATTTACAAATCTCAAAAACTGATATTGTATTCACAATAGAACATAGACAACATATCAAATGTTGAAAGTGAGACATTTTGAAATTTCATGACAGCAACACATCTCAAAAAAGTTGGGACAGGGGCAATAAGAGGCTGGAAAAGTTAAAGGTACAAAAAAGGAACAGCTGGAGGACCGAACTGCAACTCATTAGGTCAATTGGCAATAGGTCATTAACATGACTGGGTATAAAAAGAGCATCTTGGAGTGGCAGCGGCTCTCAGAAGTAAAGATGGGAAGAGGATCACCAATCCCTCTAATTCTGCGCCGACAAATAGTGGAGCAATATCAGAAAGGAGTTCGACAGTGTAAAATTGCAAAGAGTTTGAACATATCATCATCATCATCATCATCTACAGTGCATAATATCATCAAAAGATTCAGAGAATCTGGAAGAATCTCTGTGCGTAAGGGTCAAGGCCGTAAAACCATACTGGCTGCCCGTGATCTTCAGGCCCTTAGACGGCACTGCATCACATACAGGCATGCTTCTGTATTGGAAATCACAAAATGGGCTCAGGAATATTTCCAGAGAACATTATCTGTGAACACAATTCACCGTGCCATCTGCCGTTACCAGCTAAAACTCAGTAGTTCAAAGAAGAAGCCGTATCTAAACATGATCCAGAAGCGCAGACGTCTTCTCTGGGCCAAGGCTCATTTAAAATGGACTGTGGCAAAGTGGAAAACTGTTCTGTGGTCAGATGAATCAAAATGTGAAGTTCTTTATGGAAATCAGGGACGCCGTGTCATTCGGACTAAAGAGGAGAAGGACGACCCAAGTTGTTATCAGCGCTCAGTTCAGAAGCCTGCATCTCTGATGGTATGGGGTTGCATTAGTGCGTGTGGCATGGGCACCTTACACATCTGGAAAGACACCATCAATGCTGAAAGGTATATCCAGGTTCTAGAGCAACGTATGCTCCCATCCAGACGACGTCTCTTTCAGGGAAGACCTTGCATTTTCCAACATGACAATGCCAAACCACATACTGCATCAATTACAGCATCATGGCTGCGTAGAAGAAGGGTCCGGGTACTGAACTGGCCAGCCTGCAGTCCAGATCTTTCACCCATAGAAAACATTTGGCGCATCATAAAACGGAAGATACGACAAAAAAGACCTAAGACAGTTGAGCAACTAGAATCCTACATTAGACAAGAATGGGTTAACATTCCTATCCCTAAACTTGAGCAACTTGTCTCCTCAGTCCCCAGACGTTTACAGACTGTTGTAAAGAGAAAAGGGGATGTCTCACAGTGGTAAACATGGCCTTGTCCCAACTTTTTTGAGATGTGTTGTTGTCATGAAATTTAAGATCACCTAATTTTTCTCTTTAAATGATACATTTTCTCAGTTTAAACGTTTGATATGTCATCTATGTTCTATTCTGAATAAAATATGGAATTTTGAAATTTTGACATCATTGCATTCCGTTTTTATTTACAATTTGTACTTTGTCCCAACTTTTTTGGAATCGGGGTTGTACCTGTTCAGATGTTAGGCTTGGAAGAGTTATGTTTGAGAAAAAACTCTGCAATGATAGTTTGTTTGGCATACCTTCTGATCTATACAGCTTCTCATGAAAACTTTTGAAGACCTCATTAATTCCCTTGGAAGAGGTTATTAGTGACCCTCCTCTTCTTATCGCTGGGATTACATGAGCAGTGCTTTGCTCCTTAAGCTGTCTAGCCAGAAGCCTGCCTGTTTCCTGTCCTGCTTCATAAAATGATGTTTTCAATCTAAATCGAGCATATTCAGCCTTTTTGTTAAATATTTCATGTATTTTGAATTTACATTTGCAAATATTATTAAACAGACTATCTGTATAATGCTTGGCCAGTTCGCTCTCCTTTATGATTAATTCTGCTTCCAATTTTTTTTTTTTTAACAGTGTAAATGTGCTCATTTTTCTTTTTGGAAGTTTGCGCAATTATTTTACCTCTAATGTAAGCTTTTGATGCCTCCCAGACCATTGCCACACTGTCTGTACTACCCATGTTGATCTCAAAAAACGATGATAGATCTTCAGCCAGTTGATTATGAAATACCTCATTTTGCAGCATCCTCCATCTACCTGGCCTGATTCTGTCTGGGTGTATATTTATACAGAGTTCAACAGGTGCATGATCTGACCGTGAAATAGCATTAATGTTGCTGTCGACGACAGCATTGATTAGATTCTGAGAGATCAAAATAATATCTATACATGAAAAGGACCTGTGGCAATGAGAGTAAAAATAATATTCTCATTTATTTGGATTAACCAAACGCCATATGTCAATCAAGTGAATGGCTGCTCTATCCTTAGGTATTACAGTTCGGGAAAATCTGCTTTTATCTAATGTATTATCCAAAACCTGGTTAAAATCTCCTGCCAAATCCACTTTACCTTGTGCATTCCCCAATATGCTATTAACCTCGTGGAAAAAAGATGGCTCGTCTTTATTGGGGGCATAAATATTACAGAGTGTTAATTCCATGCCATTTATGATGGTATCAAGACAAATAATTCTACCATTCGCATCCCTAAATTCCCTTACCAATGAGAAACTTAACATTGTGTACCAAAATAAGAACTCCATTTTTCTTGCTGGAAAAAGAACTATAAAAAACTTGCCCCACCCAATCTCTTAAATGGTTTAGCCTCATTATCCTTTAGGTGTGTTTTTTGAATAAATGCCATGTCTGTTCGTTGAAGTTTAAGATACGAGCGCACCTTCTTCCTTTTCACCGGGTTTCCGCATACATTTATGTTCCGGGCCACTACCTTAAAGTGCCATTCCACCATTGGATGTATTCTTTGGCATCTCATCTCATCTCATCTCTAGCCGCTTTATCCTTCTACAGGGTCGCAGGCAAGCTGGAGCCTATCCCAGCTGACTACGGGCGAAAGGCGGGGTACACCCTGGACAAGTCGCCAGGTCATCACAGGGCTGACACATAGACACAGACAACCATTCACACTCACATTCACACCTACGGTCAATTTAGAGTCACCAGTTAACCTAACCTGCATGTCTTTGGACTGTGGGGGAAACCGGAGCACCCGGAGGAAACCCACGCGGACATGGGGAGAACATGCAAACTCCGCACAGAAAGGCCCTTGCTGGCCACGGGGCTCGAACCCGGACCTTCTTGCTGTGAGGCAACAGCGCTAACCACTACACCACCGTGCCGCCCATTCTTTGGCATAAAATACAATATATTTTGACAACATATATAAATGGTATCACTAGATAGAGAAATCTTTTAGCTTCAAAATGATATATCAAACATAATTTGACAATGACAAGTATATTAATTTTGCGACCAAAGTCACCTACCCTTTTAATTTCCGCGCGTGATGTCATCGGCAGGTTCCCCTTCTTGTGTACCACGTGACGTGTGACGTGGCACATATCAGCAATGGCGGATAGAACGCGATAAAAATAATACCAATAAATCTAGCTAATACCAATAAATCTAGCTAACTGAAAGATTAACTCAATTTTTCGCAATTTTTTTGGCCCCCATATACGAGGAGAAATGACTCTCTTACTTTGGGGGTTTCCTGGTCTAAAAATAGACCGACACGTGGTACACAAGAAGGGGAACCTGCCGATGACATCACGTTTCACTACCGCGCGGAAATTAAAAGGGTAGGTGACTTCGGTCGCAAAATTAATATACTTGTCGTTGTCAAAAAATTATGTTTGATATATCATTTTGAAGCTAAAAGATTTCTCTGTCTAGTCATGTTGTCATAAAATATATTGTATTTTATGCCAAAGAATACATCCAATGGTGGAATGGCACTTTAACATAAGACTTATTTGCCATTCAGGCCTTATGGAAAACAAATTCAAATATTGAGCATATAAAGGCAATTCCATTTTGTCTGACCTTCTTGAGACATTATCAGAGCTTTTGTACCGCTGAATAATTTCAAAATCAAGATGTCCAGAACTGGCAAGTGAACAAACATGACCAAACCAGTCAACAAAAACCCTCCCTTTAGACTGGTGGCCAAATTTCCAAATTTCACTTAAGGGAGGATGGAATGTTAGCTTGTGGCATCCATGTCAGGGGGTTAATATGGCCCCTACTGAACTCATTTAGTGTGGATGCCACCTAAAGTAGGGTTTCTAAAAATTGTTTTACACCAAAAACTTAATGGCCACCACCCCACTCAATTTTCGGCCAGTTTTGTTGGCTGAAAAATAAGGGTTACTCCTAATGCATCTTCTCCCATGTCAGAAATAAAAAATGGCATATGTTAACGACTCTCATTGTATGAAAGCTGATAAAAAGAGCTTTTTTTTTTTTAAATATAACGCTCAGATATACATGTTTCAGAAGGAGGTATGAGATTCATCAAACATTGTGTTGAAAAAATGAAACTAACCAATTTCAATCAAACTACATGTATTTCTGCTTTTATTTCTAAATATCTTCACTACACCCAACGCACCAATACCACATATTTAAGCATGTCAAATGGAACCTCAATGCTCCCAGAATACGAAAATGCCTTGTAAACTTGAATAAGATGGATTGCATAATAAGCTATACTGCGACAGTCCACCTGCATCAGTTCAACAGATTTTGTCAATGGAAAATTAAGGCGACCACACAAAATCTTATGATTTCTAAAGTGATAAACGTATTTATTATGTATATACACCCACTATATATGAAACTTATAAACAATACTTCTCTATTTTATGATATGTATCTTGTTATTCATGGTAACAGACTGGAATGATTGAACGGAAACCAAAACAAGTCATTCTTAATTTAGTTAAGTATTGTAACATCTCTCTTTCACCAGGTACCCTGCAGATTGTAAAATTATGATTAATCTTGCTTTGTCTGGAGTAAACATAGATGACAGTTGCTTCATGAACCATGGATACCACTGACTCTTAATTAAGTCAATTTTCACTTAGGATAAGCTTAGGGTAAGGATAAATACAAAATAGCACAATTTCTGAATATGCGCTTTTCTTTGGCAGGATATTGTGACAAATGCTAAACAAGCACGATGGAATCTGTCATGTATAGCCAAAAGAGAAGTTCTGACACTACTTCTGACTGGGATCTGTGTCTGTTCTGTCAGAGAAAAAACCTGAAAAAGGACACAAGAAAACTTGGAGACACTGGATTTGAACGAGTTCGTCAAGCTGCAGCGGAACGCAAAAAGTACAACAACGTGGACAACTTCCACACCATAGAAAGGATTCAAAATAGTGATGTAGATGAAGAAACCGACATCCTTTATCACAAAGACTGTTATTCAACATTTACAAGCTCTGACAAAATAGCACGACTTAAAAAAAAATATATGAAAGCAGCCTCCCTTCAAGCAGTACATTTGAGGAGTGTGAACGATCAAGACCATCACTTCGCAGTGAAATTTCAACCATGAACACTGACCTATGTATTTTCTGCCAAGAGAAAAGCAGCAAAAATGAAATGGGAGAAGTAAAATTATGGGTACCCCCCAATTTTTTCGTTGATCAAATTGACCAAAAAATTACTTGGGGTGGTAATTATGTTTTTCCACATACAAAATTATTAAAAGCCTAATTCAAGTGGCATCCACCAAAAATGTGTCCATTAAGGGTCATATTAACCACCCAACATAGGTGCCACAAGCTAACATTCCGTCCTCCCTAAAGTGATTTCTAGGCCTCTTTTCAGATTTTGCCACTAGTCTATTATCAGTAGAAGAAAACATTCACACACAAGAGACTCCTACTAACTGGAGACCAAAAAATACCAAAAAAGAAAAGAAAATCTGACGGTCTGTGGAACGTCCAACTCTCAGATTCAGACAGCTACACAAAAACCGTCCAGCCACACCATACATTTCTCAAACTCTCCATTAGTGGTAAATGTCATTGTACATTAGTCGTCACCAATGTCGTCTCTTCCATCGCCCTCCACCTCCGTCATTCGTTGCTCAATGAACTTGACAGCCTCCGACGCGTCTTGAAACTTTCTGTTCCTCTCATTCCATGTGAACCGTAGTGTCGCAGGAAATGCGAGGGTGAACTTCACTTTCTTGGCGTGCAGTAGTTGTTTGGCCGTTGCAAAGGCCTTTCTGCTTTCAGCCAGATCCTTTGTCATATCTGGAAAAAGCGAGAGGTTGCATCCGCTCCACGTTGCTCCCCCTTTCTCCCTCGCTGCTTGAAGCACCTTTTCTCTCGCAGATGAACGCAAGAATCGAATCGTTATTACTCTCGGTGGTTGGTTTTCCTCCAGATGATATCTGTGAGAACGACGTGCCCTTTCAATCTCAAATTCACTGTCAACGTCCATGCCTAAACCCTCAGACAAGATCCTTTCAATGCATGCCTTTAAGTTGTTTCCCTCAGGGCCCTCCTTCAAACCTAGCAGCCTGACATTGTTACGGCAGCTTCTGTTTTCCAAATCTTCTACACGACTCCACAGTGTGTGTCTATACGCCTACGGTGTACCTCGCGGTCGTTGACCAACTGTTGGGTAGTGTCCTCTGCTTCGGATATTCGGGTTTCGGCCTCAGTCAGCCATTCTTGCATGGCGCTTACAGCATTTTTCAGTTCTGTTGTAGTCTCTTTCATAGTTGACACGTCCGTAGAGCTCATTTTGCTCACTTCAGTGAAAAGGTTTTCCAGGCTAGCATTGTGTTCAGAGCGTTTTGGGCTAGCACCACCAGCAGGCCCGGCGCCAGGAACAGTTTACTAAGGGGGCAATTAGAAATCGCAAGGGGGCAAATATTTTTCATACAGTGTGTAGTAGTGATGGCGGTCTGACAACGTGTTTCAAACAATTAACTGCGCCAACCACAAAACCACGGCCCCGAAGGTTGCTTTAGTCCGGGAAAATCATGTGACATATTACCAGGGCAGTTGCGCTTTATCAACACCCGTGCCCACCTGTTAACCCTCCCCTCCGATTTTCTCACAGACACGCGGTACAACCGGAACATAAAACACACACAAACCTACAGGCAAGTCCTTTAAATTTAAAATACATACAAATAGCTCCGCGGCATGAAAACAAAACGTCAATGCAAGTCTAAGGTACTTGGCTCAGCGGCCAAAATCATAATTTAAAAAAAAAAATCAACAGACCCCGCGGCTGCACCAGTAATAGCCTTCCTGACTCGCACCGAGTCAACGCTAACCACTTAATCCGCGATCCCAGTTTAGGCGTGTAGGGGACTAAACACTCTGAAGTGATGAATTTTCACCCCCGCTGCATGGGGGGTGACGTCAACGACACATATTCTTACGCTATTTGCGCACAAAGCGGACCATATATGAACACATACACCAACATAAACGGAGATAAACTTAGCCTACAAAGAAAGAAAATGGATTCACAATATTGTGATTGAATTCGTTTAATTCGGTGGGGGAAAGACTCCCGTAAACTGACTGCATATTGCAGGATATTGCAGAGACAGTGCACTTGTAAGTGTACATGTACCGTAAAAACCCCGCCTGCACAACCCCTCCCCTTGTCCTTATCACAGGTCTGTGTGCGCGCAGCTGTGTCAGCATTTCACACATACACCCACAATAACTAGTAGTCCCGAGTAGTTAGGATTGATACATATGTCTAAAACAGGGTTAATATTAAATTCAGGCTTTCTGAAATAATCCTACCTTAATACAGTTGAATTCTACGATTGCAACGTAAGAATCATAACAACCAATCAGATTTGTTCTACCGTGCCAGTTTTAGTAGTGATTTATGTGAAATGTATTTTTGTGCAATGCGCAACCACTTAATATTTCGTATTTGAAAATGCAAATTATTAATACGCCTATAATACATTATATTTTCATAAGAAAACAATTAAGTGATCTGAGTCTCCGTTGAGGGGGCGGGGCTGTAGCCACGAGGGGGCGACGCCCCCTGTCGCCCCCCCCATGGCACCGGGCCTGACCACCAGTGTCCCTGTCAGGCTTTCCACGCGTGTTCATGAAATACTTCGAGGATGAAGCCATAGTCTGTATTTGACGGATAAATTGACGAGGAAACTATGAAGCTATTGACGAGTATAACAAATAATCGTAAATGAGGAGATATTGACGGATAAATTACATTATTTCGGTGACGCTTCTGGACAACTTCTAGTGTGTGGCCATCTTACTCGGCGAGCCCATGTGACTCTGAATAACACGTTAAGAAATAAAGCAAGTTTAAAAATGACTTCAGTTCTCCTTTAAATGATGCAAGGAATCTGGAGGAATTTTGGTGCATAAAGGGCAAGGGCTCAAGCCTAATCTGGACACCCGTGATCTCAGATCCCTCAGAAGGCACTGCATCATTCATCTATAGTTGATATAACCATATGGGCTCAGGATTACTTTGGCAAACCTTTATCAAGCTCGACAATAGAGTTACATCCACAAATTCCAGTTAAAATTTTACTTTGCCAAAAGGAAGTCTAACTGTGTTAACTCTTCTGGACACAGTCAGTCATCGACTTCTCTGGGCTCGGAAGCATCTGGGATGGACCATCACGCAGCGGAAACTTGTTTTGTGGTCAGACAGATCAGTATTCCAGGACCACATCAGTAGAAGATCGGCCAAAGATGTACAGGAACTTTCAAGATACTTTGCAGCTACCATGGTACTGAGAAAGAAGAGTGGAGACAAAGTATTCAGGAAGAAATTACATGAATTTCTATTTTTATTAGCATGTTGGAACCAAACTTGTGATTTGGGGAATGTGTCTGAAGATTCTCAATCATCCAGGTCATAGTAAACTGTGAGTGGTAGAAATGGGCAACTGGACTTGCTTGACTCGCCATTCACACCCAGCCTCCAGCCTGGAGGCTGGGTGTGAATGGCGAGTCAAGCAAGTCCAGTTGCCCATTTCTACCACCCACGATTTGGGGAATGGATCTGTAATGCTCAACAGGAAGTTCTAAAGAAGTCTAAAGGGGTCCAAACTTTCATTTCTTTTGCTGACCACATGGCTTACTGGTTTTTATGACGGTATAAGGTTTAGAAACTTTAACTAATCGAGCGGATGTTCGCTTTGCAAAATGGCTTTCGAAAAAAAGCATATTTATCTCACCATACTCTCACAAGAAAAACGCAATCCTGTTTTCCAGTTTTCTGGCACACATGGTGCTGATGTAGCGATCAGTTCACTGCTATTGAATTTCGATCCCAGAACCCACGAACTGAGTTAGGGATGCAATGCCACGTCAGCCACGGACAAAATGAGATTAATGGTTTCAGTTTAGCCTCAATGGTCATTAGCCCGAGAACCAAAGAAAGTTAGCGGAAGGTCAGCAGGAAGACGTGTATAAATGCAGCGAGAAGCAGAACTTGTATCTTTACCCAATTCCTCTTATGCTTATCCGCTCACGAAGGCTTTTCCATGACAGCAGTAATTAAGAAAAAAAAAATTCCCCACTCAACACCTTGAACACGATTCCAATACAGTGTTAAGGGTAAAGCCACAGAAGGCAGATAGCTCGCCTTGCAAAATTTATGCTAATAGTCAATTTGGAAAGTTGTTTAAATTCACTCATTGAGCAGATTTTATTTAAAACACTTTATCAGAAACAAGAAGCTTGATTCCGAAACAGGCCTCAGCCACAAAGTGCAATCACAAACACATTAAGTAACTCCTCCATGTGAATATTAATGTGCTTATTCCGATAGGACCTGACCTCCACTCTGCATTCATTTTTCTCTTTAGACACTACAGGAGCAACGAAACCTGTTATCTTATTTATACTCTGAGCACAATATCTTGCTAATGTCTTCAGAATGGTGCGAAGTACCGTGTAGAATACAGGCTCTGCAAGTTGTACGAGTCAGACCACAAGGACATCGGATTTTTTAAAGTCAATCAGAGAGATGCATAAGCAACCTAGTTACAAAAAAAAAAAAAAACTAAACTAAAACCTTGTAACTCGTAGTAACGTTTGGCTAGATCAGGGGTGGGCAATTATTTTTTCCATGGGGCCACATGAGAAACAGAAAATTTTATGGAGGGCCGGACCAAAAGGCTGAACTAAATTCTGCATAATATTAATTGTATTGCTTTATACAAAGCAATAAATAACATTGTTTTTACAAGCTGCTAAGACTGGTAAGAGTATGGAAAAAACGAGGTTGCCTTACAAAAAATGTCATTTATTCAATCAAATTTCCCAAAACAATGGTTAACAAAATGTGAACGTTTGTACCATTTTTTTTCAGTCACATTCACCCCAAAACACAATAAAGACATCACAATATTGTCTTCCTACTCCAAATATCAAGCAAGATACATCATATTATAATAATGATGCCCACATTTCTAGTCTAATCACCTCATTTGGTGTTTTTGAGTTTTTTATTTGTTCAGTGAGAGAAATCTCGTCTCTGTTGGTCTTTAACGAGTGCATCAGAGTCAGGTTGAATGTCTGAGGTGGAGATGCGAAGCACAGCTGACAGATGATCATCAGTCGATTCGGTGTCGGTATCAGATCTACAGATCGGCTCGGGCTCCGGCGCCTGCTGGTGACGTCACACTATGTGATTGGCTGGACCGTTTGAAGGATGACGTACAAGTTTGTGGTTGGTCTGGACAAATTACGGAAGTAGTTATCGCGGGATTAGGTTTCGTGCGATTTCATGTCATGTTCATGTCGTGCGCATTGCGTTTTTGTTGAACACAACTTCAAAATAAAAGCAATGCACATTCAGTCCATGCATGAGGTAAAATTAGAAAATACGTTTATTTTGTAATCTCTAATTAACCTTACGCGGGCCGGTCAGAATGAACCAAAGGGCCGGATG
Organism: Neoarius graeffei; assembly: GCF_027579695.1. NCBI lineage: Eukaryota > Metazoa > Chordata > Actinopteri > Siluriformes > Ariidae > Neoarius > Neoarius graeffei. Next base: position 55,388,580 of record NC_083587.1, read on the forward strand.
CGGCCCGCGGGCCGTAAAATGCCCAGGTCTGGGCTAGATGCTAGTCTCTATCTGGGGTGAGGCACGGATATCTGATGTCTTAATGATAAAATTTACACACATCTGCTGTAACATTAGCATGCCTAATATTGTCTCGGTCCCCCTTGTGCCATCAAAACAGCTCTGAGCCATCGAGGCACAGATTGCAGTCAAATGTTTTTGTTTTGTTCCTCCCAATGGAGTGCAATGACACAAAGTACAGTATCTAACTGGCAGAGCTGTTCGAATAACAAGCTCAACTGTGAGCTACTGCTCACTTACGTATCCCCCCCGCTCTCGCTTATATCAGAATGCAAGCGATCGAAGGAATAGGAAACTTATTATGAACGTTGACTTCAACAAATAATGAACCCTGAAATAAGTAAGTAAAGCGCAGTGTCTCTCCCCAGGGATTTCAAATAGCATCCTGGTAAACGGTCATTTTGAAATAGCGTCAAAATCCACCCTGTGCGTTTCGTAAATACGTTCAGTCGGTAAACAGGAAGTTGATGTGTGACAGACCTGAAAATAGGACACACGGTATAGAACCCAAGCTGAAGTTTGGTACCAAGTGGCTATGATTTGTGGTTGCTAAGAAAAAGGGTGTTTCAGACGGACAGACAGAGGTAAATAAACCAGTATCCCCCACCCCTTCGGAGCAGGAGTATAATAAGCCAGTATATTATATCCTCCCTCCTTCAGAGCAGGCGTATAATAATTATCCAAACGCTAAGGAAAGACACTTCCTTTAGCATAGAATAAACCTGGATCATCCTTTTATGAAAGGAGCTCATGCCATCCCATAATTCCTTGGAGGACCTAGCGATGCACCATCAGTGTACCATTCACACAATGATATGTATGTACAGTAGTAGCTTTGTAGACCTAACGTGCTCATCTGGCATAAAATTTAATTATTTTCATACAATGATTGGGATTCACGTTGATAAATACAAGTGGAAGCCATGACCAAAAGGTTGCTGGTTTGATTCCCTGGACCAGCAGGACTGGCTGAAGTGCCCTTGAGCAAGGCACCTAACCCCCAACTGCTCCAGCAAGAGTGGTGTACCTTGTGTCTGATTAGCCAAAGAAAAGCTGATGCGATCATCAGTTCGGGTGGTGCCCGACGGAAACGAAAACAAGTGAGCAACTAGCCTCAATGTGGCAGCCATTTCGTTTCATTTGCTTTTGTGACCAGTAGCCTAAACTTCGGCACGGTGGTGCAGCAGTTAGCACGGTCACCTCACAGCAAGAAGGTTCTGGGTTCGACCCTCACGACCGACAGGGGCCGTATCCTCAACTCCCTGTTATCCCTGAAGAACTGACGGTATTCAAACTAAAACTACAGTTTCTCATCCATTTGCATGTACAGATCTTACTTTGCACCCGTCTTGTCTGTAATATCCTGGTAAAACGTGAACTTTTTCATGTATTTTTGCACTAAAATGAACATTTGCACACACTGGCACTCTACACCCGTCTATCTTTTTTATTGTACTTCAATTACTATATGTTTAGATAGCTTCACTCACTGTCCACTTTAATACGAACTTGTTCTTGATTCTAAGATTCCTGTTCTTGGCTGCAGGACTGGAACCCAATGTGGTCTGTTTTCTGTTGTATGCTGAGATGCTTTTCTGCTCATCACGGTTGTAAAGAGTTGCTACATCCTTCCTGGCAGCTCAAACGAATCTGCCTATTTTCCTCTGACCTCTCTTATGAAGGCATTTCCATCCACAGAACTGTCACTCACTCACTCAATGTTTTTTGCACCACTCTATCTGCATAAACTCTAGAGACTGTTATGTGTGAAAACCCCAGGAGATCAGCAGTTTCTGAAATACTCAAACCAAAAATACTCACCTGGCTCAAACCAAAAACACCCAGTGAAAGAAAGTCACACTTTGAGATCATAATTTTTCCCATTCTGATGTTTGAACATTGTGAACGTTAACTGAAGCTCTTGATTTGTATCTGCGTGGTTTTTAATGCATTGTGCTGCTGTCAAGGGACTGGCTGATTAGAGAACTGCATCAAACAGCTCCAGGTGGATAGGTGTTCCTAAATAAAAGTAGCCTGAGCGAGAGAGAGAGCGCACACGTGTGTAATTTTATATACACACGTTTTGTAATCTATTTCTCTATTTAAAAAAAAAAAACAAAACACCACAGGTATACTTGTATACGGACATACTGACAAAGCTCTCTTGAATCTTGATCAGTGGTGGGTTTCCCAAAAGCCTCTTCAAGCTAAGAGCACCTTAACTAGGAGAGAGACTGCTCATTGTGCTGCTCGTGCTACCATTTAACGATGATCTTTGTGCTACGATACTTCTGCTCAACTCTGACAAGACTGAAGTACTTGTACGAGGACCACATTGAGCTAGAAGTAAGTTTTCTGATTCCACAGTAACGCTGGATGGCGTTTCGGTTTCTTCACGTGCAGCAGTAAAAGACCTCGGAGTGATTATTGACCCCCGTCTTTCATTCGAAACTCACATTGATAACATCACCCGGATAGCTTTCTTTCATCTCAGAAATATTGCTAAGATAAGAAATTTAATGTCACTACATGACGCGGAAAAAATAGTTCATGCTTTCGTTCCCTCCAGGTTGGATTATTGTAATGCCTTACTGTCTGGATGTTCCAGTAAGTCCATAAACAAGCTCCAGTTAGTTCAAAATGCAGCAGCAAGAGTCCTTACTAGAACTAGAAAATATGACCACATCACCCCTGTCTTATCCACACTGCATTGGCTCCCAATCAAATTTCGTATTGATTATAAAATACTACTATTGACCTTTAAAGCCCTGAATGGTCTCGCTCCACAGTATCTGAGTGAACTTCTGGTCCTCTATGACCCGCCACGCCTACTTAGATCAAAAGGTGCAGGCTATCTGCTGGTACCTCGTATAGTGAAGGCTACATCAGGGGGCAGAGCCTTTTCTTACAAAGCCCCACAGTTATGGAACAGCCTTCCAAGTAGTGTTCGGGAATCAGACACAGTCTCAGCATTTAAGTCGAGGCTGAAAACATATCTGTTTAGTCAAGCCTTGTGTTAATGGTGTTTATGAGGTAAAGGTGTAGATCTGGAGGGTCCTCAGACAGAGTGTTTTGGTAAACTGGGATGTATGGATGCTGTCAGTCCCCACTCGCTTGCTCACTCGAGTTTGTTGACGGTGTAGTGGCTGCTGCTTTATGTCCCGGGGCTCCCTCATGCCTGTGTTACCTTCTGGCTCTCCCCTTTTAGTTATGCTGTCATAGTTAGTTGCCGGAGTCCCTGCTTGTACTCAGTGCAATATGTATACTGTTCCTACTTATTCAGGTGACATTGGGCATACCTAACAACCCGTTTCCCCCTCCAAAAAATCTGTCCCTCTGAGTTACATGTCAGTCCTGGGATCGAGATGCTGACCTCTTCTGCTCCTCGGACCTGCCTGATCCATCCTGGTGCCCTGTGTCTGGTTGGAGTCTCATTGCATCGCTCCTGTGCAGGGCGGCCCCATGTGGACAGTTGGGGGTCACGCTGGGGACTGCAGTTGACTTGCTGACTTTAGGGCTGCAGTTGTCGTGAACGGTTTTGTGCTCTGGTTTCCGTCAGTGATGGGTTTATACCGTAGCATCAACGAAGCTGACTTTATGTTAGGACTGTTAATGTTATAGTCATGTTGTCGGTTGTTGCCCAAATGAGGATGGGTTCCCTTTTGAGTCTGGTTCCTCTCGAGGTTTCTTCATGTCGTCTGAGGGAGTTTTTCCTTGCCACCGTCGCCACAGGCTTGTTTATTGGGGATAAAATGAGCTCATATTTTAAGTCATTCAAATTCCGTAAAGCTGCTTTGCGACAATGTTTATTGTTAAAAGCGCTATACAAATAAACTTGACTTTTGGGAAACTCAGCACTGCCCAGTTTAACAAACCTGCCACTTCAGAATGCTGCCCTTGGCTCACAGAAGTGGAACCTTATATGGCCCTTTGCTGTTGTAGCCTACTGTACCTGCCTCAAGGATGCACTGCCGTGGATATGTTTTTTTTGCTCATCACAGTTGTAAAGAGTGGTTGAGTTAGTCTGCTGATTTGTTTGTTTTATTTTTTTGTCAGGGGGGTCTCTAGCCTAGTAAACTAGACCCACCCGCCTAGCGGCCAAAAATATTTTTGCCTAGCGAGTGGGTCTAGCCTCGCACCATATAAACAAAAACACCCCGGGCATCAAATCGTGCCCGCCAATCACAACGCAAGGTTTTTGTTTGGATTCTTTGGGCGGGCTTTTGCAGGAGTGACGACAAAGCTGCGCGACGCTGGAGAAAGCGCAACAGGAAAGATGGCTACGGCTAGTGAACAGCGCGCGTTTGACTCCGCTTTGGAATCAGTTTTAGAAGAATTAGACTTGGAGTTTTCATTGAAACATGAGCAGGAAGAGGCTCTCCGCTCATTCCTTTTCAAGAAGGACGTTTTCGCTGTTTTGCCGACCGGCTACGGCAAAAGTCTGATGTACCAGCTGGCTCCGCTCGTAGCCAAAAGGATGGGGCTAGTTTGTGCAGTACGAAGAATTAATAAACAGCTTTGAAACATTACTTTTTGATTGTTTCTTATTTTCCCGTTATTTTAAATTTAAGGGAAATTATTTCACCAAACACCACTAAATAAAAACTCTCAAAAACAGTTTAAGCAAACCCTTGAAAAACACTTGGAAAAAATGAGTGTATGTTAAGTATGTGGTACAGACTCCAAACTTGTGGTCATGATCTCCAAACTTCTTAATATCTAGAACCTGTTTATTAATTAACACGCATTTTGAAAAATTATTTATTTCAAGGCCTCCCTCACTGCTTTCTGTCGCTCTGACTACGTCACAGTCACTGTTGCGCTGATTGGTCAGAGCGTTGGCCTATACGCACAGAGACAGTTTGAAAGACAGCGGGTTGTTCCTCCCACACCCGTCGGAAATGTCTACGAGCGAGGCCAGACTAAATATTCACATTTAGTCTGGCTTGCCAGGCTAGGGGGTCTCACCTTTCTCACCAACAATGCATTTCCATCCACAGAACTGCCTCTCACTGGATTTTTCCCCCCCTCCACACCATTCTGTGTAAACTCTATCCATCAATAAACCTGCAATGACCAATAAATAAGTTAAAAAAAATTTATGGATGTATTATTACAAAACATGGCAACACTGCTCCGCTTTTACAGACCAATCAGAACGGCCCTAATTTTCTCATCTCATCTCTATCTCTAGCCACTTTATCCTTCTACAGGGTCGCAGGCAAGCTGGAGCCTTTCCCGGCTGACTACGGGCGAAAGGCGGGGTACACCCTGGACAAGTCGCCAGGTCATCACAGGGCTGATACATAGACACAGACAACCATTCACACTCACATTCACACCTACGCTCAATTTAGAGTCACCAGTTAACCTAACCTGCATGTCTTTGGACTGTGGGGGAAACCGGAGCACCCGGAGGAAACCCACGCGGACACGGGGAGAACATGCAAACTCCACACAGAAAGGCCCTCGCCGGCCCCGGGGCTCGAACCCAGGACCTTCTTGCTGTGAGGCGACAGCGCTAACCACTACACCACCGTGTCGCCGGCCCCAATTTTCATCATATTAAAATCCTTCAATACATCCTTCACTAAAAGGTCAATAAATCATGAAATCACAACAAAATGCTCCATCTGATCATGCATGTGAACATCAGTGAAGTATTTTATCCCACCACTAGTGTGCTTTGATGACAGTATTATTATGGTCCCCCTACACCCCCTGCTGGTCACACACTGTATTGCAGTGCAATTTTTCAGCATTTTTAGCAAAATAATAATAATAATAATAATTTGTAAAACTTAAACACCTGAATGCAATTTGTTTCTTCCATGAAAACTTTATTGTTTCACTGTTTGTATTGTATCACAGCTGTTCATTAAGGTAAAGATGGCTGAAGCAAGGTTATGCCGCGATATACAGGACGTGTTGAAAGTGTTTTAAATAAACTCTGATGCAGCATTTAATATATTCGTATGTACATGTTGACTTGTATATAAAATATTTTATTGCATCAATCATTGTCATCTTAAAATAACAGATTAGTTACAAAACTGACAAAAACAAAAAGGCAACTCGGAAGAGTTGCACCATAAAACAGAGGACAGAAATGTGCGAGCATGCACGACACCAAATGATGAACATCTCTCTCCATTTTACATCCTAGAGGCTCAAAGGTCAACAGAAATATAAAGAACACGCTCCTTTCCGACTGTTTTTCCCTTAAGTTCCGCACAAGACAAAACATGCAAAATATTTGGAATAAAAACGCTACTGTGAGAACTGAACTAGTCATGTGCTGATAACTGATTATACAATAATGTTCATGCATGCATGTTGAAGCATGTAAGGCCTGAGTACTCCCAACATGAAGTATGTCCCATTCTAAAGGTCTTTTAATTTAAAGGTATCTCACATACCCTGAAATTTAGTACACTTACCTGAATACCAAGATACATGCCTATTTTAAAGACCATTATAGTGAGAGGAAACCTATCAGCACATGCCTATTTCAAAATCACACAGCAAGAAGCAAACAGAACTCCTTTTTCTTTCCTGATGAAAACGACAGGAGTCACTTCCCGTTTTGAGAAAACCTGAAAACTAAAATTACTCGCAAGCAAAACCTTTAACCCATCCCAGCTATTGCTGTGTTGAACAGGAAAGTTCTCAAAAGATATGGTTTTCTATCTGGTTGTTGAAAAAGATGTAAAAAGTACATCTGAATCTACTTTCCTGTCTAAACTAATAAACCAGGCTCTCTCTCTCTCTCTCTCTCTCTGTGTGTGTACCATGCGTCTGTGTTACAGATCAGAACTGTAGGTCAGGTGGAATTTTTCAACCTAGGTTAGAAGAATTTTTAACCCAGTCCATAATTTGCTACTTGTATTAACCCATTGACACCTGAAACGCCTGCAAAAAAAAACGTCTGCAAATGCCTGAGCCAGTTTTTAGAAAAGGTCCCCATCTGCCTGAGGGTTTTCTGAAATAAAAATAATTAATTGAAAACGCCTATGAAAAATTCAATATCTCAGCCTCTGAAGCACATAAAGACATGAAGTAAGTTGCATTTAAAAGATAAAATTCTCTGCTTTTATTGGATCGTGCTCATTCAGCATTAACACTAACACATTTGTTAGCACATAGATGAGTCTTGAAAATAATGACAAATCAACAATGCTGCGTTATGCAGCAACCGGCATTTGGGGCAATGTTGCGTTATGCAACAACCGGCGCTAGGGGCAATGTTGCATGACGCAGCATCCGGCGTCAATGGGTTAAAGGAGAACTGAAGGCAAAATTGATCAAAATTCTATTTCTCATTTTATTAAATATCGGAATGCATTTTTGATCGCCATTTCGTCACTGCTATAGCAGGTTATGAGTGTTTGAAATATGCTCTGTAATAAACTCAACAAAAATAAAAACTTTACACTCGTTTCAAAGTCAATAATTTGAACATTTTGGAAAATAGGTTTGAAATAACGATTGTATTCAATTATCTTGTCATTAAAGATGCTATAGCATACAGATCATGTTTGTCATGGAATCGGTTCCACCGGAAATGCGACGACAATGTCCATGATCAAAAACTGTGAGTCACAACTTAATGCAATCATGTCAATATCGGGTGTGTCCTCCATGGGCTTTCACAACTGCGATACAACGTCTCCTCATGGATTGGATGAGGCGTCTGAACACAGCTTGGGGAATGCGCCGCCATATTTGTACCAACATGGCACCAAGCTCCTGCAAGTTCTGTGGAGGGTTCCTTACGGTCGGCTGTGGTGCCAGTTTGATGGAGACGTGTCTGGAGATTATGGATGGTCTGTCGACTGCATCCCATAACCCTCGCAACGTCAGTGACGGATGTTCCCGTATCCAGCATGCCAATGGCACGTTCACGCTGAATGTTTGTCAGTCGTGGCATTGCAAATTAACGAATAATTAACCATAAAACCTTGTTTTTCTCAGATGACACTCTACTCTGCTACCGTGAGATCAACTGCACGTGTATCAATAGGTCACGTCACTTGTGTCACGTGGAAACGTGATTTTAGCGTGCAGTGCTCTCGCACGTGCTACGTAGGCCCGACCAGTAGAATGAATGTGTGACGTAATGCCCTCGACAATGCATTTAACCATAATCACAACAAGAACTCTTTCAAGAAAAGTTTCTAAACACTATTTGAAAAATAATGAGTGTCAAGTTTTTATTTTTGCTGAGTATATATCAGTCCATATGTCAAAGTGATGGCCGTAAACGAGATTCGTTGAGACCTGTGCAAGACATCGTAGGACGGAAGTAAAATGTACAGCGGGAAATCAAAGTGACCGACATTTGCCAACGTCGTCAAAAGACGTGCACGCCCTCTTTCGAATGCTGACGTAATCACGCCAGAAGTTGTGTTTGTTTTGATAGCGATCAGGAAAGTTTGAAAAAAGTCGGCGGTAATCGTCATTTAAACTCATTTTTGCGCAATATTTTGTTTGGAAAACAGTTTTCAAAATGGTGGCACTGACACCTGGCTGACATTTGATGTTTCGAAGTCTCGCACAAGTCTTGTGAAGATCACGCGGATAAGCGACGCCTGCCTTGGACCGAACGAACTAAATTCAACACGGCTAAAAACCGAATAGGCCGATAAGTATAATATTTAATTGCAGTTAGTTGCCAATACGAGACACGATATAAGGTTACTAAAACCGAAAACGTAATTGAATAACACGTTAATTAAGACATAAAGCAAGTTTAAAAATGGCATTAGTTCTCCTTTAAGGAGACTTACTATACCTAGGGTTAGGAAGACTTTATATTTTAAACTATTGGATGATTTAATAAGACTGGACTCATTAATAAGAATCAGAAGGTTCAGAGTTCGAATCCCGGTTAAAAATGGGGGGGGGGATGCTATTATTAGGTAGATAGGAATAGGTAGACAGACAGGAAGAGGAAATACTAGGTAGGTGTAGACAGACAGGAAGTGGATGGATCTTCAGTAATACAAAATTTTATCTTGGTTGGAAATTATGAACTAGGTTAAAAATTTTGACCCAGGTCAAAAATCACCTCGGTTGAAATTTTCTGACCTGTAACACATACACCAGTAACATCCAACCAGCGTTAACAAATCCGTTTCCTATATGTAATAAAAACCAATAAAAATATGGTGATACAGGATCACGTTATGCTAGCTACAGTACAGTTCAATCCTAGTCTAAAACCCTGAATCAGTTCCTCCGTTTATGAAAGACAACACAAGATGATTTTTTTTGGCCAATAGCGATCAAAGAATTCAACAAAAATGTCAACGTCACTTCTGGTGTGGAGACTGTAGCTGTTTGCTGTGCCCTCCCGCTGAACTGTTGCCAGGATACCACCGATTTGAGCAAACAGAACTTTCATATGGCTTGCAAAAAGCTCAAACACTCGCGTACCGGATTTCAAATATCAGACCGAAATGAGGATCACGTAGCTAGCTAGTGTTATTGCTAGAAAATGTCGCCATCTAGCCACCCGCTGTGGCGTTTACGTCTAACTAGTAGGCTTGCATTACATCGTTATGACGAGAGTAAGTAGTTTGTTAAAAGATAAATTGTTGATTAAAAAGCTGATATTACACTGAAACCATCACTGCAGTAGTGAAATATTACCTCATAACCTCAAATCCAAGGAGGATTCAATTAGCCACAATCTCCACACCGGATTATCTATCCGAGGGACACGTACATGCTTACAGTGAGCTGCCACGTCTTCTCATGGTCCTTCACCTTGCGTCTAGACCATTTCTGATCAAGAAGAATGAACAGGCACAGCAGTTCAAATCTACACAATGCACAACTGATAAAAACATGAAAGAACTTGCATATGCTTCAACAATAGCAGAAAATGACGAATCAAAAATATAAAATCATAGAAAAAAAAGTGTTAAAGATCGAAGAGTGTTCAAAAAAAATACATCTTAGTCAAGTTCTTAAGTAGATTGTGACACTTGTCAGACAAAAACATTCATGTGTATTGCTGATTTTGGTGTGAGCAGATATGGAGGATGAGATCTGTCCCTTTTTTTTCCTCCCCATGTGACTCAGTCAAATCGGGGATGGTTTGGAGCAGAGCCTTGGTTTGAACAAGCATGTCCCATTACAAGTTCAATTCTCACTGAAATGAACAGCAAGATATGGTTTTTTGGTTTTTTTTTGACCAAATGTCAAAATCTACTACTGTGACAGGAGGAGATGGGTTCTACCTGTATACGACATGAAAAGCTCTCAACCTGTAATAAGAGTCTCATCTGGGAGTGCAGTCCAGATACATGGATACGAGAGGAAAGCTGAACCTGTAACAAGAGCTCAAGCAGCTTTTTTGGACGAGTCTGGACCAAAAGACTAAAAACATGACATTCTTTTGTCAAGTCTTCAAATAAAGGCAAGTTAACTAGATTTAAAAAAAAAAAAAAAAGGCAAAAACAACAGAGCAAGGCTTAAACTGACAACCTACTGGGTCAGCGATCTCTTTATACACTACGCTGACGGCTCCTTTCACCAGGCCCGACTTAGTATGGACCTTAAAACCAACGTCAATTTAAAAAAATTAAATTCAATTAAAATCCAGCCCAACAAGGACAAGACTGATGAACACACCGACATTGTGTCTGACTACAAATGCAATACTTCATGAGCTACAGCAGGCAATTAGATTAGCATATATCTAGAAGTTATGTAAAATATATCATTTATACATCTCATGTTAAAATAAATCTAGTCTACTCTGCATGCAGACTAGCTCTCGAGATCTTTAGTCTTGTCTGAAAAGGTCACGCAAAAATAAAAATCGGACGCAATTAGTGCCCAAATTGTTTTGTTCAGAGCAAGAACCTGCAGGTTTTAAAGGGAAAAACAGAATGGACCCAAGTGAAAGGGTGAAATCCGTCTACATGCACTGCCCGAGTGCATAGTTTATGGGAAATCCCGACTCTGTACAGCAGTCAGGGATATACAAGGGACGTACGGTAAATGCAAGATTCTTAAAACCCAATACATATTTTCAGGTTAGCAACAATTTTGGGAAAAAAAAAAATTTAAATAAGACAAGACCACCCTTTTTGTCAAGCGACAAAACTGACATGTTGGTCAAAAGCGCTCGAGTGCATTTAAAGGGTACTTGGTTGGGGGGGATTTTATAAAGTAATAGCACAAAATTAAAAAAAAAAAAAAAGATACATAAACCACAACCATAGAAGTCTAACAGCTTGGAATAACATGAATTTATGTGGTTACAATGCATTTCCTATAAAAACCTGTATTTTAACTCTGCACAGAGATTTTCTCATATTTACCCTTCATTAGGTTTGGTGCAGCGAGTTATTCTCCAAGCGTTCAATGACCTGATGCACCAAACACTACCGGCTGTACTAACGTGACAAAAGAGAGGAAGAAAAAAAAAAAAAAACAGGCAAAAACACATTTATATTTATAAAAAAAAAAGGGGGGAGGGGGGGATTTACATGAGAAAGGCCATCATGTGTCCTTAGTTTGATATTGCTCCTGAAAAACAAAAAGGGTCCCACTTTGATTCAATGCACTCGGTGATCGTCATAAAAGCAATAAATTCAATGATTTAAAAAAAAAAAAAAAATCCAAGTCATGGACGACAACTGTGTGAACCTTTGGTAATGCATAGTTCAACTGCCCCTCACCCACTCCAGAAACTCATTTTCCTCTGACAAGAAAGACAAAGCTATAAAACAACGTCAATTTTTTTTTTAATCCTCCCAATCATGGTTGTTGTTTTTTTTGGGGGGGGGACTGAATTCTCACTGATTCTTCCCCCCCGAGTTACCATTTTGGCTTAAAGTTCAGTAAAAGTTCAGTACCCGCCCCCGACTTTCTCCCCAAACGAGACAAAATCCTGTTTGTAAGACAGTGCAGTGTTAAAACAAAAATCCTCAACCCCTTTTAACCACCTGTCAGAAGGATACTGTGACTGCTAATAAAAGAGGCAGATCGCCAGTCATATGCATCTATGAGCGGAGGAATGGCTCATCCTCCTCCTCCTCCTCTTCGTTGATGGCAGGGCCGGGGTCACTCAGGCAGCGAAGGAGTCGCTGTTCTTTCGCGTCTTCTTGCTCCGTTTGTTCTCCCGTCCTGTCCCCTTTCCTTCGCCGCATCACAAGCCCCTCCTCTTCCTCGGCTGAGTCTTGCTCTTTTGCCTTGTCAAACTCGTCCAACGTGGTGATCGAATCTGGGCTCTGAGGTGAAGCCAGGTCCACTTTAATGGATGGGATGTCTCGGTTTCCCACTGTAGGCTTCACGTTCCAGGCTTGAGGGTCTATCAGTGACACAGGCATAAGTTTGGAATAAGATCTCATTTGCTTAAGTGTACAAAGCTCAATCAGAAACCAGACAGATACTTATCCACTTCGTCTTGGTGCTGGCCACACCTTGTTTTGTGCAGTGCTGAAGGAAACGCCTTTGATAAGGTTTCGAAACGATTCTGCACTTGCAATACAAAGAGCTAAGCAGGCAGTAATCAGACGTCACCAAAACATCTGGATTCCTTCTGTCGCCCTTTTTTTCCTCCCAAACTGTTCTTAAATGAAGCACCAATTTCAAAATCAACTGATCAAGATGTGTGGAATTTCAAATCTAATATTTCATTTTTGGCTGCATGTTGAAAAATCAATGCCCAAGAGACCACTAGAAGGATTGCGGTGTCTGTGTGTATGGTTATTAACCATGAGTAATAAACATACAAATGTCTTAAATTTTCATACAGGTCACCTGATACACATAGAACATGGTCACATAGCCCTCTCTATGCTAAAAAATATAATACAAGAGTGCTCCGAGAGCACAATATCGCCCGCTGGCAACTGTGCCATACAGTAACTCTGGTAAAATGCGACCGAATTGAACGAAATTACAATATGCATATTACTGACATATAACCAAGAATCCTGTCAAGTTTCATGAAATTCCTCCAATATTGAGAGAGGAGTTGATTTCAGAAGGTGAGTACCCTTCCCGGGATGGACGGACATCGCCACGACATAATCCCCCTTCGGGCCTTTCAGCCAGCAGGGGACAAAAACTGTAAGGGAAGTTGATTTCAGAAAGCAAGCACACCTTGATGAAATTGCCAAAGTTTGTTAATAATCAAGGGCATAACTCTGGGGAAAATTTGCCCAAATTAAACGAAATTTCAATATACGTATAACTGTCATACAACCCCGATTCCAAAAAAGTTGGGACAAAGTACAAATTGTAAATAAAAACGGAATGCAATAATTTACAAATCTCAAAAACTGATATTGTATTCACAATAGAACATAGACAACATATCAAATGTCGAAAGTGAGACATTTTGAAATGTCATGCCAAATATTGGCTCATTTGAAATTTCATGACAGCAACACATCTCAAAAAAGTTGGGACAGGGGCAATAAGAGGCTGGAAAAGTTAAAGGTACAAAAAAAGGAACAGCTGGAGGACCAAATTGCAACTCATTAGGTCAATTGGCAATAGGTCATTAACATGACTGGGTATAAAAAGAGCATCTTGGAGTGGCAGCGGCTCTCAGAAGTAAAGATGGGAAGAGGATCACCAATCCCCCGAATTCTGCGCCGACAAATAGCAGAGCAATATCAGAAAGGAGTTCGACAGTGTAAAATTGCAAAGAGTTTGAACATATCATCATCTACAGTGCATAATATCATCAAAAGATTCAGAGAATCTGGAAGAATCTCTGTGCGTAAGCGTCAAGGCCAGAAAACCATACTGGGTGCCCGTGATCTTCGGGCCCTTAGACGGCACTGCATCACATACAGGCATGCTTCTGTATTGGAAATCACAAAATGGGCTCAGGAATATTTCCAGAGAACATTATCTGTGAACACAATTTACCGTGCCATCCGCCGTTGCCAGCTAAAACTCTATAGTTCAAAGAAGAAGCCGTATCTAAACGTGATCCAGAAGCGCAGATGTCTTCTCTGGGCCAAGGCTCATTTAAAATGGACTGTGGCAAAGTGGAAAACTGTTCTGTGGTCAGACGAATCAAAATTTGAAGTTCTTTATGGAAATCAGGGACGCCGTGTCATTCGGACTAAAGAGGAGAAGGACGACCCAAGTTGTTATCAGCGCTCAGTTCAGAAGCCTGCATCTCTGATGGTATGGGGTTGCATTAGTGCATGTGGCATGGGCAGCTTACACATCTGGAAAGACACCATCAATGCTGAAAGTTATATCCAGGTTCTAGAGCAACATACACTCCCATCCAGATGACGTCTCTTTCAGGGAAGACCTTGCATTTTCCAACATGACAATGCCAAACCACATACTGCATCAATTACAGCATCATGGCTGCATAGAAGAAGGGTCCGGGTACTGAACTGGCCAGCCTGCAGTCCAGATCTTTCACCCATAGAAAACATTTGGCGCATCATAAAACGGAAGATACGACAAAAAAGACCCAAGACAGTTGAGCAACTAGAATCCTACATTAGACAAGAATGGGTTAACATTCCTATCCCTAAACTTGAGCAACTTGTCTCCTCAGTCCCCAGACGTTTACAGACTGTTGTAAAGAGAAAAGGGGATGTCTCACAGTGGGAAACATGGCCTTGTCCCAACTTTGAGATGTGTTGTTGTCATGAAATTTAAAATCACCTAATTTTTCTCTTTAAACGATATTTTCTCAGTTTAAACATTTGATATGTCATCTATGTTCTATTCTGAATAAAATATGAAATTTTGAAACTTCCACATCATGGCATTCCGTTTTTATTTACAATTTGTACTTTGTCCCAACTTTTTTGGAATCGGGGTTGTATAACAATTCCTTTTGCCAAGTCTGGTGAAATTCCTCCACAAATTGTGAGAGGAGTTGATTTCAGAAGAACGTACACCCTCATGAAATTGTCAAAGAACAAGTTACTTAAATCAAGGGTCAAAACTCTGGGAAAATTTTCACAAACGAAATTAAATTGCAATCTGTGCATTACTGTCATATAACAAGGCATTTTACCAAGCTTCGAGAAATTCATCCAAAAATCGTGAGAGGAGTTGATGTCAGAAGACAAGCGCACCTTCATGAAATCGTGAAAGTACAAGGTTGTTAATCAAGGGCTGTAACTCTGGTAAACTGTGACCGAATTTAACAAAATTACAATATGCATAGTACTGACATACAACAATGCCTTTTGCCAAGTTTTGTGAAATTCCTCCAAAATTTGAGAGGAGTTGATTTCAGAAGGTGAGAACCCTTCCCGGGACAGACATCGCCACGACATAATCCCCCTTTCAGCCAGCGGGGGATAATAAATAAATAAATAATTAAAAATTTATTTAAAATTGAGGCTTTTTAAACCGGGACTGTTAAATTAGGCACTGAAAACAAGCAAAAAATGGCTGTTGACCTCTGAAGGTTAAAAATCAGAGTGTAGGTTAATGCTGGTGAAATTGAGGAACAATAGGTGGCAGAGTAGAGACAGGTTTGACTCACCAGAAGCCAGTCTTGATCTGGCGATGGTGGGAGAGTCAGGAGGTGCAGCAGGAACAGTGAGGTAATTATTCATCTGAGAAATCTGAAAGTACAGAGACATAACTATGCTGATTTTTTTTTTTTAAGTGACGTAAACTAACCTGGCAAAAGTAGCGCACACATCAGGGTTCCCCCTGGGTTCTGAAAAAAAAAAAAACATTCTCCACTTTTTTCCTTGAAAAATCAAGCCTTCAGTTTTTCTTCACTCAGTCTGCATTTTTTTTTTTTTAAGTTACTGACATATCAAAGTGGACTTAATACAGGTTTATACCAACCAAACTGGCACAATTCAGAATACCTGTACAGATACAGCTAGGCTTCTACATTACTATTCCACACTACCTCATCTTAACAGCTGCTAGTTTGTTTATACTGCTTATTTCATGTTTACCTGCTATACCTCAAGTGCCCTTGACTGTTTGGTTATTTGAACCAATTTGTGTGTGTATATATATATATATATATATATATATATATATATATATATATATATATATATATATATATATATATAGAGAGAGAGAGAGAGAGAGAGAGAGAGAGAGAGTTTAGTCTATGTCTAGTTCCTATCTAGAGTGTTTATACTGTTTATATTGTCTGAGTTAGAGCCCTGCACTCCCGCGGGAGTCCCGTGGGACCCGACGCAAAGCAGTGCGGCGCGGGACAAATTTTGAAAGCTCATTGCGGGCGCAGGCGGGAGGGGGAGTGCACAATGCAGGAGCGGGTGGGAGAGGTGATAAGCTGCAGTCCCGCTAACTAAAAACGTGTTTAAAATAAAATTTATAAATTATTAGTTTATGTCTATCATATATAATTTGTGCTGGATAGTTTATTTGGCATTAATAAAAACATTTTAAGATGCCTAAATTTGTGGATGTGGTCTAATCTCGCGTACGTTTCCGATTCCTTTCCGCTCTTCCGTGTTTGAGATCTCCGATCATGGCAGAAGAGCAGAGCTCCTCTAGTGAAGCTCACAGTGCTGCTTTAAAAAGAAAGTAGGGGGCGGGGCACCATCACGCTGCGTCTTTAAATTATATTAATTTCTTATAGGCCTACTTGTATTTCCTAGAATGTAAATGTGAGGAGTGACGTAAGCTATGTGCAATGTACAATATTCTTAATATCCGCTGTAGATTTTGGTAGGTGTGTTGGGTATCTCTGTAAAGCCTCAGCTGCGCATGCCGCCTGGCAACGCGCACCCTCGCTACATGCGCTAGGTGAAGGATCGGTCAGTGGAGAGCTCAGCTAAGCTCAGCATGTTTAATTCCCCAAGCCAATGACAAGAACTTTTGTGAGAAATAACTCGAACGTCTGCATCATGCGGGATTTGCGGGCGGGAGTGGGACTGAAAATCATAATTCTTTGTGGGAGCGGGACTGAAAATTCTGTCCTGCGCAGACCTCTAGTTTGAGTGTTTAGTCTGTGTGTAGTTCTTCTCTAGTGTTTACTCTGTTTATACTGTCTGAGTGTTTAGTCTATGTCTAGTTCCTATCTAGAGTGTTTATACTGTTTATATTGTTTGTTTTTTTTCAATGATTCTATTTTTATTTATTGCATTGCCTGTTTGCACTGTGGGTCAGAGAGGACTGATATTTCATCTGTGCTGTATGTCGCGCATGTATAGCATATTTGACAATCAAGTTGACTTGAATATAAAATTTTGGCTCCACTCCAGCATCTGATAAGAAAGAACTGATTTTGGGCTCCCTGTGTATCATCAAGCTTAAACCCCCCCCCTTAGTGTAAGCTTTCTTAAGGATATTTTAGCATGGAATTATTCGAGAGAGATATTCGGACTCCCTTTAACCTTTACTTCAACACAAAACTTAATTTACAATTGAACAGAGTCGAGAACATTCTTGGACCAACCAACACTGAAGGAATCTGAATTTGCTGTCGATTTATAAACCGAACACGGCGTTTTTCAACATGTGGTTGCTACAGGGACTCAACACACCATGCACCCCTAAACAGAGCCCTTCGGTCGCTTGCTGGCTGACAGCACTTTCACTGTGTTTTTTTTTTAATTATTAATTAAAATTACACCGACCCCTGTATTACTGACACTGACCAATGTGCTGGGGACGGTCGGGGCTCTCCGAGTGCACATCTCCTGTGCCTGTTTCGGCCCTTAAATCATCCTCAGTGCTTGAAGAAGCCCGCCCTGTGCCATTGTTCGGTTCACGCAGAGATGATTACACCACCTCATCAGGCCGATTAAGGCCCTGTCCACACGGCAACGGATTCAGGTGAATCTGATAAAATTGTTTATCGTTTCGGCCTGGCGTCCACACGGCACTGGCATCTTGGGTGCCCCACAACGATATTTTTTGAGAACGGGTTCCAGAGTGGAAAAATCTGGCAACGGCGCTGTTGCGAAGTAGTCTGGATGAGTAGAACGGATTTGTTTACGATGACATCACAACCACATGACTAGAACAAGCAGCACTCTCGCTGTTTTGTATGAACCACTGCATTGCATTCACTTTTGTATACAGCTTTTCTTTTAAATAAACAAGTAACTGAACCATTTCTTGAATTTCTTTTTATTGGATAAGACTGCTTTTCAAAATGTTCACACACAATAAGAAAATTAAGTTATATAAAACTATGCACACTAATAAAACTAATTTGTACACACAGAAGGCACGATTTCCTCGCGTAGTCGCAGCCATCTTCTTCTTGTTGTTGTGTGCTTGTTCCTGTGAGTGCTTCACACCGGGTAGAAGAAGGGGTTTATGCGCATGCGTCTACTTCTATTGTTCTGGTGTCTCCGATGGGACTGTCTTACAGCGCACGTAGAGGTGTGGCATGTGTATTGCATCGTTTTCAGCAAGCGTTGTGTTGCCATATGTACCTGATATTTTACTGATCCGTTGCCCATGTGGACGCGATTTTTTTTTAAAAATAAAATCTCGTTGCCGTTGTCGTGTGGATGTAGCCTAAGACGCACTGCGACTGGTCAAAAGTTTGGCGCTTACGTGGTCATTATGTGTAGTCGATTTTTCTTGGTCACAAGCACGTGCTCATTGTTTACACTCTGGCTTCAGATAAAAGATGACTTGTGATGAATAGGGCAAATACATTCGTCACTGTGACAACTGCTAGTAATTTTCTCTTTGCCACTGATGGATTATATTCGTCAATGACCAGCGTGACCCCTGACGCATCAGGAAGATAATTTAATAAACGTTTTACAAGATAAACACCCAGGTTGAAAAGCGTTAAAGACTGGGGTTGAGATTCCTTGCCACGTCTCCTAAAGCTTTACCTTCTTCTCCAAATCCTTCATCCTCCTCCTCTTAATCATAAGCTCCTTGAAGCCGTCCTCGAACGGGTCAGCAACCAACGAGTGTCTGTTATAAGATTGCAACTGCGGACAAAAGAAAAAATAAATAAGATTTGAACACTTATTACTTGCTGCATCAACCGCGTTGTTTATATCAAGTAATGACACTTATCAATTAAGATACTACCGTAGGTCATAATTTATCCCAACACTGACGTCATTATCAAAAATATAATAAGCCATGATTGATTTGAGTTGAGGTTACAAGGTTACTGCTAATAACTCAAATCCAATTCAGTACAATTCACTAGAATGTTATACTGAGTTGAGGGTGTGACTAATTTCTTCAAGAGAGTGTTAGATCGCAGTAGAGAGAAAGAGAGAGACACTCTCCAATATGGACTCACTCTTTGCCGTGTCCTCTGCAGGTTGTTGCGGAGAATCTTCTGGATCTCTTCCTCCTGGCCCTTTGATAGCTGAGGCAGCATTCTCTCTGGAGGTTTCCTGGGCTGGATATTTCTAAGGGAAAGATTCAACAATGATGGAGTTCTAATAAAAGCACTGTTTCAATGGTTCCTCAGAGCAAAAAAAAAAAAGTGTATATGGTACGACTGGAAAAGGGGGATCCCCAGAATTGCCCGAAATGTTTGCAGTAATTGACATACGGTACCAGTCAAACGTTCAGACATATCTTCTAATAATTCAATGCTTTTTTCTTCATCTTTATTAATTAAAAGATACTTCACATCTTAATGATGGATGTCGTTTCTCTTTACGGAGTTGAGCGGTTCTTGATATAATATGGATTACTACAGCTGTGGATGGAATAGGGCTATTTAGTGTATTTTTATTATTTACTATTTGATCTCAGAACCGTCATAACTTTTATGGACAGAATTTCTAGGCGCAGCCAAGGGGCGGAGGGTGTCCGGTTTGGTGGCAGCAGGATCACGTCTCTGCTTTTTGCGGATGATGTGGTCCTGTTGGCTTCATCAATCTGTGACGGTTTGCAGCAGAGTGCGAAGAAGCTGGGATGAGGATCAGCACCTCCAAGTCCGTGGCCATGGCACTCAGCTGGAAACGGGTGGAGTGCCTACTCCGGGTCAGGGTGAAGTTGCTACCTAAAATGGAGGAGTTTAAATATCTTGGGATTTTGTTCACGAGTGAGGGTAAGGGGGAGCAGGAGTTGGGCAGACGGATCGGGGCAGCGTCAGCAGTGATGCGGACGCTAAACCGGTCTGTTGGGGTAAAGAGAGAGCTGAGCCAAAAGGCAAAGCTCTCAATTTACTGGTCCATCTACGTTCCCACTCTCACCTATGGTCATGAGCTGTGGGTAGTGACCGAAAGAATGAGATCATGGCTACAAGGGGTAAAAATGAGTTTTCGCTGCAGGGTGGCTGGGCTCTCTGTTAGAGACAGAGGTGAGAAGCTTGGTCATTCAGGAGAGACTGAGTAGAACCGCTGCTTCTCCACATCGAAAGGAGTCAGTTGAGGTGGTTCGGGCACCTTGTTAAGATGCCCCCTGGACACCTCCCAAGGGAGGTTTTCTGGGCATGCTCTACCGGGAGGAGACCCCAGGGCAGACCCAGGAGACGCTGGAGAGATTACATCTCTCAGCTGGCCTGGGAACACCTCGGTATTTCTCCAGAAGAGCTGGTGGAGATGGCCAGGGAGACGGAAGTCTGGGCTGCTCTGCTTAGGCTGCTACCCCCACGACCAGGATAAGCGTTAGAAGATGGATGGATGGACTATTTGATCTCAAACGCATTAAGAAGCCAAGAAACTCGTCCACTAATTAACTTTTGACAAGGCACCTGTTAATTGAAAAGCATTCTAGGCGACTACCTCATGAAGGTGGTTAAGATAACGCCAATAGTGTGCAAACCGTCAAGGTAAACGCTGGCTACTTTGAAGTAGAGGTCTGCGCGGGTCGGATTTTTCAGTCCCGCTCCCGCCCGCATTGTGCAGTCCCACTCCCGCCCACGCCTGCAAAGAATTATGATTTTCAGTCCTGGTCCCGCCCGCGCCCACAAAAAAAATTATGATTTTCAGTCCCGCTCCCGCCCACGCCTGCCATATTTTGTCCCGCTCCCGCCCGCAAATCCCGCATGATGCAGACGTTCGCGTTATTTCACAGGAAAGTTCTTGTCTTGACACAGCGTGATGGTGCCCCGCCCCCTACTTTGAGTGGATTTGAACATAAATATCTACAGCTCATGTTTGTTATTGTTTACCTTGTTTCTGAATTCAGCATGTAGTATTTCTAATAATAATAATAATAATAATAATAATAATAATAATAATTAGTACTGTCAAACGATTAAAATATTTAATTGCAAATCAATTTAATTTTTATCACATGAAAAACCATTGTAATTCTCTGATCAGCATAAAGTGAATTAGCTTGCTTTGTACCAATGGTTTTTTTTTTATTTTTTTTATTGTAAAGCAGAGCTAGCAAAACAAGTGAAGTGATTTACGGCTTGCGTTAGTCTACAACTTTAATCAGAGAGACATGTTACACAGTGACGGTAGGCTTGACTCAATGCTATTCCAGAAATCCTTCCTGTAATATGCAAATTTGGCCGCCTCTGATTGGACAGCCAAATTTGCATATTACAGGAAGGACTTCTGGGATAGCATTGAGTCAAGCCTACCGTCACTGTGTAACCTGTCTCTCTGATTAAAGTTGTAGACTAACGCAACAAGTAAATCAATTCACTCATGGTTCTCTTGCTAGCTGGGTGTGAACTGTGAGTCATTACAGTGATCAATGGCAAGTTTAAAATGCCATTTCTCAGTCAGTCAGTCTGACTTTCTCTGCAAATTTAGGTATCTTAAAATGTTTTTATTAATGCCAAATAAAATATCCAGCACAAATTATATATTATAGACATAAATTAATAATTTATAAATTTTATTTCAAGCACGTTTTTAGTTAGCGGGACTGCAGCTCATCACCGCTCCCACCCGCGCCGCATATGTGCACTCCCGCTCCCGCCCGCGCGCGCATATGTGCACTTCCAGTCCCGCCCGTGCCCGCAATGAGCTTTCAAAATTTGTCCCGCGCCGCACTGCTTTGCGGCGGGTCCCGCGAGTCCCGTGGGAGTGCAGGGCTCTACTTTGAAGAGTCTAAAATATGAAGCATTTTTGTTTAAACACGATAATTCCATATGAAATAAAATCTGGAAAATAGTTTTGATGTCTTCAGTATTGTTCCACTATGTAGAACAATCAAAATACAGAAAAAGCGGAGCAGGTACGTCCAAAAACTGTTGGCTGGTACTGTAGTTCATGAAACGCAGGTCAATGTTTTCATCGCAGTTGCCCATTGTACGAGTTATACGCAAAGTCATCAACGACAGGGCAGATAGCCAACTAGCTTGTTGCAGATCAGTTTTTTCAACCAATATTGGTTACATAGCTCCAACTTTGTTTTTGGCTCGATTACCTGGATATGGATTAAGAGCGACCTAAAATTAGTCAAATGAATTTACAAACAATTATAATTTTTTGTATATTAAACAAACAAGGACACCAACGTCATACTTTGTACTTGTTTATAGTTTGTGTCCGCAAAAAAAAGTTTTTTTTTTTAGAAACTACTTGCTCAATCTAGTATGGTAAACTGACAAAACATTGCAGTTGAGCCGACCAACATCTAATGCAGGGGTGGGGAACGTCCAGCCTCCGTGAGACCGTTTGATCTGGCCCACAAGATGATTCATAAATCACACACACACACACACACACACACAAAAAAAATTTAAATCAGAAAAATGAGACCACAATTAATAAAATAGGCGAGTGGTTGTCTTTCCAGGCCAAGGTCAGGGTCCTGAACCCTGAGCAGAGCAGAGCCGAGCGTGGTCATGCACGGTCACGTCACGTCATTTAACGGGCATAGACAGCCTGTTTAACAATTTCACCAAAACGCACCATGGCGAGCATGAAGAGAAAGGTAGATGCGGAATGTTGCACTTTTCAGGAAAAATGGACAAACGATTATTTTTTCGTAGAAGTAAAAAGCAAGCCAGTTTGTTCAGTTTGTGGGGACGCCCTTGCAGTGATGAAAAAGGCTAATCTGGAGCGTCATTACAGCACCAAACACGCCAAGCTGGACGAGCTGAAAGGACAAGTGCGTGTGGATAAAATGAATGCTCTTCGGCGGGGTTCGGGCACCCGATAAGCAACACTCAAGACGTCAAGGCAACCAAGAAAAACGTTGCACAGGCTAGTTTTAAATGCTAAAAGTGCTTTACATCAGTATGTATAAAATCAATAAGAACACAAGAATAAAAACAGAACAGTAAGAGGTGGATACAATTTAAAAAGAAAATGGGACAATTAAAAAAAAGGATAAAACAGAAAAGTTACACCAATAAAGTTGTTTTTATTTGAATAGCATGAAAGAAAGCTAAAATAAACAGGCTGCATCTTAAAATTTTCAGCAGAGGTTATGGGTTAAAAAAAAAGATTTAGTTTGGCCCCCATAGGATGTTATAAAACTCGAAATGGCCCTTGATCGGAAAAAGGTTCCCCACCCCAGTCTAATGGGTTATGTGGACATTAAAATGCAACTATAAACCAATCAGAAAGTACGACGATGAGGTCATTCTTTAACGTATTCAAAATCTGCTGCGGTAGAAGTGGAATAAAAACTTCAGAACATGTTATTGGAAAATAATCAACTTCGGTGTGGTAACAATACTTCGCATTCAGGCTTCATGACGCCATTCCATTGTTAATTATTTTCCTATACTTGCATGCCTTATATAACCGATCAGGAAGATTCTATATACGCATTAAAGAACCACATGACTATCTGATCTCCATATACACGTTTTAAAGAATCCCTCCAGGATGAACAGTGGATTATGATGGATGGACTACAGCTAACGACTGAAGTGAAGGATGTGTCGAGAAAAGTTCTTACTGCATGGACACGGTGGATGGCATGGCAGATGGCAGTTTAGCTCCTCCTCCACTCTCCACCAGCTCGATGGCCTGCTTCATTTCCATCTTGTGATAGAAGGCGATGAGCTGGGGCTCTTTAGAGCGCTCGCCTACTATCAGCCATTTCTTCACATACTTCTTGTTGAACCGGTTCAGCCTGTTTACAGGGGACAGGAAAGGAAAGTAAACACCAGAGAAAAGGGTAAACAAGACGAGAACATCTTTTGACGCAAACAACCTCTTCTACTTTGGCATTTTGTTTCGCTGTTTAAAAGCCGAAGGGCTCCTTGAATTCAGTTAGGCGCCATAATTAAGCGACATCCATCATCTTTCGATCAAAGACATGATGTTTGCTGGGGTCAAGCCACAACTGAAATCCGCTACTTAACTGGCTGATTCAAAAAGGAGTTTCAATTATTTTGAGGAAGAAATTAAAAAAAAAAAAAAAACACAGAAAATCAGATTAATTAGTTAATTATGCAAGTCTCCATTGAGACATGTACATGTATTCTGTAGCTGAATATCAATAATAATAATAATAATAATAATAGCAGCAGCAACATGGATGGTCTGCTCTTTCCTTTATATGCCATACTTGTAATCATCGTCATCAACACTTCCTTTTTTTTTTTGGGAGGGATGGGATGTCAGACAGATGGCAGCTTGTGTTCGACATGCATAAGAATGACGAGACGTTTTAACAAGAGCTACTTCAACGTTAAAACAGGACTATGAAGATGTACAAAAAGACCAAGTCCTCTATATCCATTTTCCCCACCCTATATACCAAATTTCAAGATATTATGTGTCACATTTTTCAAGTTCTGCTGCAGGAAACCAACCCGACCTCTTTACACTGACCTCAGCAGCCCATGGCATAAACCCACCAGACCTTGGTCCTAGGTGAGCTAAAAATTTCTACGTCTCAAAAGGCACATATACATTACTTAAATCAACACATACCAACTTTTAAGACCAGACCACTCAGTTTTCAAGTTCTGCTCAACAAAACCTACCCCTAAGACTAACCCTGAAATTGTTTCCATGGAAACATCTCATTATCTGTAGCCGCTTATCCTGTCCTACAGGGTCGCAGGCAAGCTGGAGCCTATCCCAGCTGACTACGGGCGAAAGGCGGGGTACACCCTGGACAAGTTGCCAGGTCATCACAGGGCTGACACAGACACACAACCATTCACACTCACATTCACACCTACGGTCAATTTAGAGTCACCAGTTAACCTAACCTGCATGTCTTTGGACTGTGGGGGAAACCGGAGCACCCGGAGGAAACCCACGCGGACAACATGCAAACTCTGCACAGAAAGGCCCTCGCCGGCCACGGGGCTCGAACCCGGACCTTCTTGCTTTGAGGCGACAGCGCTAACCACTACACCACTGTGCCGCCCTCCATGGAAACATGAAAAATTAAAATTTCTCAAGTTTCTTAACATGAAAAGGCACATCTACATCACCTTGTTAACATGCATAGACCCCTTTCACTGACGTCACCCGAAACCGGAAGTAAACAGACCCTGCGCCATATTGGAAGACCAACAAACTCGTGATAAGGGGATAATAACGGCAGCGGTATGTGAACCCACGAGAATTAAGTGGAGTGGCAAACGACTTAAACAAATCTGAGCTGTTTTATTTATGATTTATTGGCCCAACAGTAGACTTGAAAGAAACCTGTGTGAGACTTGGCAAAAAACTGTGGATATAATGGATAAGTCTGTGCATGATCTGCGGACACTTTGAGGTAAGCAAACGCAAGAAATTCAGATTTAAAACATGCTAAATTGGCCCCAAGTTGATAACTGTATGAGGAGCAAGCCTCCCAGACTTCTACAATTTAATAATAATTTAGGATGGTTTGGGGCTTGCTCTCCCTCCTATTATATAAATAAAGCATAGTTGTTGTGTAGGCATATATCATAAATACATATGTATAATTTGGATAAATTAACCTAAATTATGGTTACCTTAATAGTAACAAAAAGTATTAATTTTTCAACTGAAAATATATATTATTAAAAGATAAATATCAACAAGATTACCTTGGCCATAACTATGTGTAGGTTATTCTTAATAACAGCTATATCATCACGAACCAAGCCACTAACAACATAATTGTAAGCCTGTAGCCCTTTGTAGGCTTTCAAGTCATCAGCAGTGTAGGCACTGGGTGTAAACAACAAATAGTTTACAATGTCTGGGTAGCAAACAGATGGCAGAATTGGTGTCAGGTCCTCCTTATGTTTCCATTCTCCCTTACCGCGAGTCTTATCATATGGGTCAAACCCATCAATCACAGCCAGTTTCTCCACATACCGTGCCCTTTCTGCAGCTGGTAATGTACTCACATAACCAGAATTATCAGCCATCGTGTCACTTTACTCTCGCTCGTACTTTGTTTTATATTGCGAGTGCATGTACTTGGTCTTCCAATATGGCGCCTAACAAAATCTCGCGGCGCGGTGACGTCATGCGGTAGCCCTCTATACCAAGTTTCAAATCCGTATCACGAATAATTTTGGATATATGCTCCGGAAATGAATGTTGCTCTTAGAAACCAAGTCGAAATCTTTTTTTTTTTTAAATGTACAAATTTGAAAAATACTTTTTTTTTTCCCCAAAAATCCAAAATAGCAAAAGGCACCAGTTCACATGTTGCTTGATATGTATACAAAGTTTCATGAAGATATCTTAAGTAGTTTAAAAAAAAAATTGCCCTGAAACGAAAGCATGACTGGATGGACAAAACCAGTTTCTCTTTCCCTGATTAAAAAAAAAAAAAAGATGCGATTTTAAATAAATAAATAAATAAATAAATCCTCAACTTCAGGGCGGTAACAGTAACTGCCCTTCACAGCAAGCCGCATAACACCACCTGGTCACTGATTAAATTTCCGAGAATAGCACGGCTGTTACGTTCCACTGCTTTCATAATTAGAACTGGAATCCGACAGACAAAGGAATCTGGGTTTAAAAAAAAAGAAATAATTTCCCAGGGTTACTGAAGATGATTGGTGAGTAAATTATCTAAAATTTGTATATTATAAGCTTTCTTTCTTTTTAATATGTGGGAACTGGCTTTGCACTTTCTTCACGACTTCCAGACGTGCTTTGGCAGATTGAATCACTTCTAAAGCATGTGTACTGTGCACGTTTACACAAGGTTTCTTCATGTGGAGCTTGGATCAACAAACATGAACTCGAGGAGGAAATGGAGCCTGTGAATTAAACTTCGTCACCATCTTTTACTAAAAGCAATGAAGAAACATGCATGGGGGGGGGGGGGGGGGGGGGGGGGGGGGAGTATTAGTCCCCCATACTAACCATAGTTAATTTTTTTTTTTAAATAAATAAAACCTGAACCAGCTCAGCTTCTCTAGCAGATCATCTGCTATGGCTTATCTAATCACAGGCATTTATGCAAATTATTTAATTTAACCCCTTCAATGCCCTTGGACGAGTCATGTACGTCATGAAATCTTTTACCGTTGTGCCTTATGATGGAAGAACGTTTTAGGCATTGACTAATTCATATGCGCCACTGCGAAGTAAAAGTAAATGTGCCATGTAAGGTGCATAAAAGGAAGGTGTTTATGATGAGTAGCGTACGTCATAAGGCACAGCGGTAAGAGATTTCATGACGTACGTGACTCGTCCAAGGGCAATGAAGGAGTTAAACTGCCATTCCACCATTGGATGTATTCTTTGGCATAAAATACAATATATTTTATGACAACATGACTAGACAGAGAAATCTTTTAGCTTCAAAATGGTATATCAAACAATTTTTTGACAACAAGTATATTAATTTTGCGACCAAAGTCACCTACCCTTTTAATTTCTGCGCGGTAGTGAAACGTGATGTCATCAGCAGGTTTCCCTTCTTGTGTACCACGTGTCGGTCTATTTTTAGACCAGGAAACCCCCAAAGAGAGAGAGTCATTTCTCCTCGTATATGGGGGCCAAAAAAATTGCGAAAAATTGAGTTAATCTTTCAGTTAGCTAGATTTATTGGTATTAGCTAGATTTATTGGTATTATTTTTATCGTGTTCTATCCGTCATTGCTGATAATATGTGCCACGTCACACGTCACGTGGTACACAAGAAGGGGAACCTGCCGATGACGTCACGGGCAGAAATTAAAAGGGTAGGTGACTTCTCATCTCATCTCATTATCTCTAGCTGCTTTATCCTTCTACAGGGTCGCAGGCAAGCTGGAGCCTATCCCAGCTGACTACGGGCGAAAGGCGGGGTACACCCTGGACAAGTCGCCAGGTCATCACAGGGCTGACACATAGACACAGACAACCATTCACACTCACATTCACACCTACGCTCAATTTAGAGTCACCAGTTAACCTAACCTGCATGTCTTTGGACTGTGGGGGAAACCGGAGCACCCGGAGGAAACCCACGCGGACACGGGGAGAACATGCAAACTCCACACAGAAAGGCCCTCGCCGGACCCGGGGTTCGAACCCAGGACCTTCTTGCTGTGAGGCGACAGCGCTAACCACTACACCACCGTGCCGCCCCGTAGGTGACTTTGGTCGCAAAATTAATATACTTGTCAAAAAATTGTGTTTGATATATCATTTTGAAGCTAAAAGATTTCTCTATCTAGTGATACCATTTATATATGTTGTCAAAATATATTGTATTTTATGCCAAAGAATACATCCAATGGTGGAATGGCACTTTAAGTAAAGGAAGCTCGGTGGATCAGAACCTAGCTACAGATCTAAAGAGATCATGACATGAGCTCAGAAAGGGCAGCGTTTTCACATGTTCATAGATTTTTCATTTATCCTCTCTGCTCAGACAACCTGGCTTGCTTCCAAAAAAAAAAAACCCCGAAGATGAAAACAATCCTTTAAAAACAATGAACAAAAGCATGCGTTTTATTCTCCATGTGTCTTGTCTGTCCAGAATCTGGAGCACCATTCGAAAGTGGTAACGCAAAGCACCAGATGTTTCGTAGTGATTTACAGGTCAAACTAAATCATTAAATGGTGAAAACGATTACCTGTTAACTACTAATCATGTTCGTTGCTGAGGTGCCTTTGTGAGAAAATTTTAACACAGCAGGACCTTATATATAATATATGAGAACATTTTATACACACTTGTCCTTCCAGTGATGATGTCCATAGTGTCCACAGATGTCCTCAATCCCAGTCAGCAGGTGATCCAAAAACTAAGGAGACAAAGAATTAAAGAAACAACCCTAATTAGTTTTTAAAGGCGGCCATTACAGCAGAGATTCAGAAACAAGTCTCATGCCGGTCATGCGTTAAAAAGCTCAAAACACAAGTTGTCATAGCAACACTACATAAAGATGAATGCA
The DNA here is from genome assembly GCF_027579695.1 of Neoarius graeffei. NCBI lineage: Eukaryota > Metazoa > Chordata > Actinopteri > Siluriformes > Ariidae > Neoarius > Neoarius graeffei. Next base: position 55,417,789 of record NC_083587.1, read on the forward strand.
GATTTCGAGAAAACGTTTTGAAGATAAATATTTTGCGTATTGTCTGGATGGGTTATTTCTAAGAACCCGGTCATGGTGATGACAGGACCCGTCTGTGTTTCGAGGATTTGCCCATCAAGACGTGTTTGTGGCAACAGTCGTCTTAAGCGGACATTATGCAGGCTCAACATACAAGACAAGACAAGACAAGACATTACACCTAAAGCCTTAAAAAAAGCCTAATCATGTTGGTGTATTGTGTTCAGTCGCTCATTTACACTGAGGAAGAGATTAGTAGGAACGTCTCTCCCCAACTGACAGCCTCAGTGACTCATCGGCTTCATACAGCTGTTTACTGCTCAGTTTGTGTTTGTGTAATTAGCTGGTGAAGCCTGCGATCCCCTGGCATGTAGGATTCCCTCGGGAGTCTCAAGCTGATGAAATGGAGCCAGCGGGTGAAGACATGGAAGATGACATGGGTGTATGTGGGGGAAGCGGGTTTGTGATTTAACTTGTAAATGATTTGTAAAAAGTCGTTAGCCCAGAGGAAGCTTGGTCACAGCAGGGAGGCACGGATACAAACTGCAAAGCCATTATGATCTCACATGCTATAATCGAGCACGATCTGCAACTTGAGGCATTTTGCTATTACAGATATAATGTCACCCGACATTTAACATTACATCCAATTTGTACCCAAACAGAACTGAAAAACTGAATATATATATAGAGACAAAAGTCTACACTGATTAATAGTAGCAACAACAACAAGTGCTCTGATGCCCCTTTTCCACCAAAGCAGTTCCAGGGCTGGTTCGGGGCCAGTGCTTAGTTTGGAACCGGGTTTTCTGTTTCCACTGACAAACTACTGGCTCTGGGGCCAGAAAAACCGGTTCCAGGCTAGCACCAACTCTCTGCTGGGCCAGAGGAAAGAACCGCTTACGTCAGCGGGGGGCGGGGGCGGAGCTGTTAAGACCAACAACAATAAGACCGCGAAAGATCGCCATTTTTAAGCGACGAGAAGCAGCAGCTGTACAAACGCGAAGTCATCCATTATTATTATTATTGTTGTTGCTGCTGCTGCTGCTTCTTCCGTGTTGTTTTTGCTTCGATATTCGCGTCAAGGTTTATGCAAACGTAGCGACGTAACTGACGTATACAGCGACGTAATGACGTGGCTCCCCTTAGCACCGTGAGCTATGGAAAAGCAAACTGGTTCTCAGCTGGCTCGCAAGTTGAACGAGTTGTGAACCAGCACCGGCCCCGAACCAGCTCTGGAACTGATTTGGTGGAAAAGGGGTATGAGAGCACAATATCCCCCACTGGCAACTCTGCCATAACTCTGGTAAAATGTGACTGAATTGAGCAAAATTACAATAAAATGTGTATTACCAACATATAACAAAGAATCCGGTCACGGTTCGTGAAATTCCTCCAAAAATTATGAGGGAAGTTGATTTCAGAAAGCAAGCACATCTTGATGAAATTGCCAAAGCACAAGTTTGTTAATAATCAAGGGCATAACTCTGGTAAAAATTTGCCCAAATTAAACGAAATTTCAATATGCGTATAACTGTCATATAACAAAGCCTTTTGCCAAGTTTGGTGAAATTCCTCCACAAATTGTGAGAGGAGTTGATTTCAGAAGAACGTACACCCTCGTGAAATTGTCAGTTATTTAATCAAGGGTCAAAACTCTGGGAAAAATTTTCACAAACGAAATTAAATCGCAATCGTATTACCATCATATAACAAGGCCTTTTACCAAGCTTCGAGAAATTCGTGAGAGGAGTTGATGTCAGAATGCGAGTACCCTTCCCGAGACAGACGACATCGCCATGACATAATCCCCCTTTGGGAATTTTGGCAAGCGGGGGATAAAAACCCAGCCCACAATATACAAGCTTGACATTTTGTTAATATGACTTGTACAACAAAATTAAATACTGTCGTCACGTACATGAACATGCCTGCTGTTGAAACCTGGTCAGATCCTTGTTAATGAAACCATCTCAATATCTACAATCCTACCAAAATGTCTGCAATTATGGACGTCTGCTGAAGGACAAACATAGGACGGAAACGACCCTTAATTATGTAAAAAGGTTAATCTGGTTAGAAGTGGTCAGCAGATGGCGCTCAACAACACAATAAAAAGAGGAAAACGTGATTGGAAATGATCAAATCAGGATGACATAATACTACAGATTATCCTGAGGCACAGTCCTCACCATCCCTGATCCAACACACAAGAATTCTTTTCACTTCTTTTCCAGGAGGAGGATTGTTTATTATTATTTAGGTCAAAACATGTGTATTCAGACATCATACACGTGACTGATCTTGTGTTTGTTCCTCAGGTCATAAAGCAGTGGAGAGATGGAGGGGCTGTGTAACTGATGCACCATTACCTGGGTGTGGATCTCCTCGTTGATGGATCGTTTGGTTTCCTGCTTCTTTTTAACAGCCAGCAGGTCCACCAGAGGACGAATGGTCATCCCCTACACAGCCACAGCACACATGAGGAGAAACATCAAGAGACTTGATTACAGATAATGAAAACACCAGTACCCAACTGTTGCAGCATTCACTAATGCAAAAAAACAGCACCAACACATTTCATTCACTTCATAAATGTTACCGTCTGGAGTTAAGAATGATGGCTCTGAAAATAGAGGGGGGGAGCAAGCTCAACTGTGAGCTACTTCCGTATCCCCCCCGCTCTCGCTTATATCAGAATGCAAACCATCGAAGGAATAGGACATTTATTATGAATGTTGACTTCAACAAATAATGAACCCTGAAATAAGTAAGTAAAGCGCAGTGTCTCTCCCCAGGGATTTCAAATAGCATCTTGGTAAACTCTCATTTTGAAATCGCATTTTGCTTCTTGAAATAGTGTCAAAATCCATACTATACGTTTCATAAATACATTCAGTCAGTAAACAGGAAGTCAATTTGCGACAGACCTGAAAACGGTATACATGGTACAGGAACCCAAGCTGAACCTCGGTACCAAACATCAAGCAGGTGTAATTTGTAGTTGCTTGGGGGGGGGGGGGGATTACGAAAATTTTGTAAATCCACCCTGTTTCGTAAATACATTGTCAGTAAACAGGAAGTCGAACGGTATACATGGTGTAGAACCCCAAGCTGAAGCTCGGTACCAAATATCAAGCAGGTGTGATTTATAGTTGCTGAAAGAAAAAGAAAATAAATGAATAAAAAACTATGAAAATTTTGTAAAATCCACCCCCTATGTTTCGTAAATATATTGTTGGTAAACAGGAAGTCGATGTGCGACAGACCTGAAAATCGGTATACACGGTATAGAACCTCAAGCTGAAACTCGGTACCAAATATCAAGCAGGTGTGATTTATAGTTGCTGAAAGAAAAAATAAATAAATAAATAAAAATAAACTATGAAAATTTTGTAAAATCCACCCCCTATGTTCTGTAAATACATTGTCGGTAAACAGGAAGTCGATGTGCGACAGACCTGAAATCAGTATACACGGTATAGAACCCCGAGCTGAAACTCGGTACCAAATATCAAGCAGGTGTGATTTGTAGTTGCTGAGGGAAAAAAATAAAAATAAATAAATAAATAAATAAATAAATGAAAATTACGGAAAATTTGCAAAGTCCACCCTGTGTTTCGTAAATATATTGTCGGTAAACAGGAAGTCGATGTGCGACAGACCTGAAAACGGTATACATGGTATAGAACCCCAAGCTGAAACTCGGTACCAAATATCAAGCAGGTGTGATTTGTAGTTGCTGAGGGGGAAAATAAATAAATAAATAAATAAATAAATAAAAATTACGAAAATTTTGCAAAATCCACCCTGTGTTTCGTAAATATATTGTTGGTAAACAGGAAGTCGATGCGCGACAGACCTGAAAACAGTATACCGTTATAAAACCCCAAGCCGAAATTTGGTACCAAGTGGCTATGATTTGTGATTGCTGAGAAAAAGGGCGTGTTTCGGACGGACGGAAATACGGATGGATGGACGGACAGACAGAGGTAAACCAGTATCCCCCCCAGAGCAGGGGTATAATTCCATCAATTCCTGATATTAACTCTTTGTAACAAGACTTGCTCTATATCAACTGTTCCTCCCCATTCTTATTGCTCATATTCTTAAAGACTGCTCAATTCCGATGTCAAATTAAAAAAAAAGTCTCATAAAACACTCAGCACTCCGTGTCAAGTCAAATTATTTTGCATTTCTGAAGCCTACTTTGCAGAGCAAATGAGTCAGAGCCATTAAAGACTGTTGCAGTTTGACTTTTCCCAACGGGTGACGCACAGAGCAAGAGCACCGCTACGAGAGAGACAAATTAGAAATGAAAATTTTGAATTTAAAATAAGCAGATGGTTCTTCGGAAGCAGCTCTGGTTTGGGTCAATGACGTGATGGCGCCACACTGTGATCCATCACCTTCACTTGGTGAAAAACACCGGGCTTAAAACTGCGGCATTACTGCCCCACAAACATCAGGTACGAGACGGCCAAGATCAACAGAATTCAAGTCAGATACGATACAGCAGGGTTTCAGTACAGCGGTATTTTATAAAATGGCACAACAGAAAAAAAAAATAAAATCCCAATACTTGAAAATCTTCAGAAAATTCCTCAACTTTTTTTTTTTTTAAATAGGATATGGAAGAAGTCACCTTCACAATTTTTTTTTTTTTTTAATTCAGTCAAGGTTTGTGAGCTATGGAGCCAAGAATTAACAGCTGTGTGTAAGTAACGCGATCTGACTGAAGCTTGGCATGCTCATTTCTCATCAGTGCTGTGGAAATTGTGTTCAACACCAGAAGGGAATCCTGTGGCTTGGCTTCGATATGCAGCAGCACTGCCACCTCCCCCCCTGCCCTTGAAGGCTTGATCATAATTCATGGCACATGCTCAACTCCCAGAAGCATCTTTCCTTCAAACGTTGCAGACTAATCAGATGAGGAGAGTCATGAGGGTGTGGCTAGCCTCGTAATGCAATGCGTTGCCAACGCAAGGTTACAGTATATTGACCTCCAGTATCCTACATTGTCATTAGACATTTCACCAGGGCTGCATTACATTCAGAGGAAAGGCTGCCTGGGTTTGTTCTCTCAAGATAAAAAATCAGGAGGTGGCAACATCGCTAAAAAGAAAATCCTCGCATTCTAGTAGCTAAACTGTAGACGTTCGGCATCTTTCAAGAAGGCAGCACTCACAAACATCGAATTGCATGCTGAACTCACACACTTGCCTTAAAAGGGGAACTCGAGTCATTTTTCAACTTGCTTTATTTCTTAACTAACATGTTATTCATACATTTTCGGTTTTATTAACCTTATATTGTAATTTTGCTGCGTGTACTGTATGCCATCCCTCCCACCTTTTGCGGTCTTGGCTTGAGCTCTCGATCTCCTGACAATAACACTTTTCAGTTGCGCCTTGATTTGTATGTTGAACGTTTTACGACAAGTTCTGATTAACCATTTGAAGTACGTCCCATGTCCACAGAAATTTACGGAGAAATTTATATAATTATTCTCTCCGCATTCACTGGAAATGAGCAATCACGTGCTTTAATTAGCTACTCTACCACTAGGCTATCAGCTAAAACAAAATTTTTTTTTTTTAAACGGCAGTGTTTTTTACTGAACCAACCGAGGATGAAATAAAAACTCTACTCGAAAACAAAACCCCAAAAATTATCAAGTAATTAAAAGAAGCAGAAATAGCTAAAAGAATGGAGCTCCTCCTCTCAATATCGCCTGTTTCACAGTCCAGCCCAGCCGGTGGCGGTAATGCACCTTTAAGCTGGTTTGCCAACTGCCAAAAAACCCTAAAGAAGAAAACTCAAAAAAATACAAAAAACAAGAAGACAGTCATCTATATCCCCTGCCCTATATACCAAATTTCAAGATACATCACATTTTTCAAGTTCTGCTGCAGGAAACCAACCCGACCTCTTTACACTGACCTCAGCAGCCCATGGCATAAACCCACTGGACCTTTAGTCCAGAGAGCTAAAAATTACAATTTCTCACATTTCTTAGTATCAAAAGACACATATACATTACTTAATCAACACTTAAACCAACTTTCCAAGACCAGACCACTCAGTTTTCAAGATCTGCTCCAGAAACAAAACCTACCCCTAAGACTAACCTAAGTCTGAAATTATTTCCATGGAAACATGAAAAATTTATTTTTCAAATTTCTTAGGATGAAAAGGCTCATCTATATCACCACCTTAACATGTATACCAAGTTTCAAATCCATATCAGGAAGAGTTTTGGATATATGCTCCGGAAACGAACATTGCTTTTAGAAATCAAGTCAAAATCAATTTATGTAAAAATTTGAAAAATACTCCTCCTCCTGGCGGCACGGTGGTGTAGTGGTTAGCGCTGTCGCCTCACAGCAAGAAGGTCCTGGGTTCGAGCCCCGGGGCCGGCGAGGGCCTTTCTGTGCGGAGTTTGCATGTTCTCCCCGTGTCCGCGTGGGTTTCCTCCGGGTGCTCCGGTTTCCCCCACAGTCCAAAGACATGCAGGTTAGGTTAACTGGTGACTCTAAATTGACCGTAGGTGTGAATGTGAGTGTGAATGGTTGTCTGTGTCTATGTGTCAGCCCTGTGATGACCTGGCGACTTGTCCAGGGTGTACCCCGCCTTTCGCCCGTAGTCAGCTGGGATAGGCTCCAGCTTGCCTGCGACCCTGTAGCAGGATAAAGCGGCTAGAGATAATGAGATGAGACTCCTCCTCCTCCCCCCCCCCCCAAAAAAAAAATTCAAAATGGCAAAAGGCACCAGTTCACATGCTGCTTGATATGTCTACAAAAGTTTCATGAAGATATCTTCAGTAGTTTTAAAAAGATATGGCCCAGAAACGAAAACGTGACCGGATGGAACCTGTCTCTATATCCTCCACCAAACTTCGTTTGGGCAGGGGATTTTAAAAAAAGGGGCAACAAAATATGGAATAAAAGTATTTGAAAAATACTTTTTTTTTTTTTTTCCCCCTCCCTCTCAAGAATCATCACCACCACCACATTTCACAAATTGCTACTGGTCATTTCGCCAGTTTGTTTCCATTCTAAGCAGAAATGATGTTGTACAAAGTTATTTATTGAATTAATTTTTTTTGTTTTTTGCAAAAAGCGCCGTTTCTCAAAATCCAGTGACTGTGGATAGAATAAAACCATTATTCCATTCAATCTTGTCATACATGGCTTATAGCCAACTCGGTGCTACCGGTACGCGCCTCATTGGCCATCAGCTCATGTATGACTCGATTTCATGGAATAACTTAAATATGTACCAAAAAAAAAAGAGCCATATCTGTCAGCATTTTGATGCACAGAGCCCCATCATGAGCGTTTGATACTCTAAGAATCATGCATGCCATTTCAGCATCTCCCTGAACTCTGGGGAGGTATACAATTAAACTATTTGATGAGTGATAAGTGTTGCTTTTATTAAAAAAAAAACAAAAAAAAACACAACAACGTGTTACTTGCCTAACTGGTGGGTGAGTGAACAAACCGCAGACATGCTTTTTTGTTTTTAATCCTATTACGGTACTGCAGCTGCTACTTGCTTTTAATCCACCAGCACCACTGACAGAACGAGCCCTTCTGCCAAATTAAAAATAAAAGAAATATCATCTTTACACAGAAGATAGTGCTATGAATTGCCTCATGCATGAGTTTTGGGAAGAATATACACACGCGTCATACAGGAATGTCTATATGGACCATCATTTGTGGCCAGACAAGAGCACCTTGCCGTTTTGTAGCAGCTGACCGTGTCGACTCAGAGCACATTTAACCGCATTGCAGACTAAATGTCCAAGTGCGCCTGCGCGCGCACAGTGCAAACTTGCATCACCCGTCACTTCCTCCCAGTGCAGCCAGCAGCACCTTTGCTTCCAGTAAACTAACCTCAGTTTACCCACCGTACAACCACTTTGACCCGACTCTGCACCTCTGCAAATGTACACTTGCACACCTTTCATGCACACTGCAACAATTGTGTGTCCGATGATGATGCAACTTGGAACAACCCTGACTTTACAGCAACAGTTTACATAAAGTCTTTATAAACACTTGCATAAGTTTTCACCCCTTTGAACTTTCCTACATTTTGTAGGTGTTACAGCCTGGAGATGAAATGGGCTTCAAGAGGATTAAGGAGTTATGATTGCACACAGTAGCCCCCTTTTTTTTTTTTAAAAAGTTGATTGCATAAATATTTCACCCCCACACCTATGAAACCATTACAGTATTTCTGGTGCAACTAGTTGCAAATCAAAAAAGTCACAGAACGAGTTGCATGTTCAGATTCTGCAACACCAGAACTTTTCATGGAGGAGACTCAAGGCACAGTCTTACTCTTCTTTCGATTTTTTTTTTTAAACCAGTTACAGTGTAGCTCCACAAGCAAGCACCTGCAGATCTGCCTTTTGTTGGATTGAAGTTTAATCAAAGTTCATTAAAGCATGATCAAGTCTAAGCGTTACAGCAGTGCATGTTGGAACAAAACTCATGGAATCAAAATCACTGACTTGTGGCAGTGCAAAAAAAAAAAACAACCCACCCCAGCAGTATGCCGATATCTACAAGTTTCCTTTTCATTTTCACATCTCTTACTTGTGAATGTATTTCTGTATTATAACAACTGCAACTGCTGTCTTTTCTCTTTGTCTTCTAGACAAATAAAATAATTAAAAAATAAATAAATCAATAAATAAATCAGGCAGCAGGGACGGCACGGTGGTGTAGTGGTTAGCGCTGTCGCCTCACAGCAAGAAGGTCCGGGTTCGAGCCCCGTGGCCGGCGAGGGCCTTTCTGTGCGGAGTTTGCATGTTCTCCCCGTGTCCGCGTGGGTTTCCTCCGGGTGCTCCGGTTTCCCCCACAGTCCAAAGACATGCAGGTTAGGTTAACTGGTGACTCTAAATTGACCGTAGGTGTGAATGTGAATGGTTGTCTGTGTCTATGTGTCAGCCCTGTGATGACCTGGCGACTTGTCCAGGGTGTACCCCGCCTTTCGCCCGTAGTCAGCTGGGATAGGCTCCAGCTTGCCTGCGACCCTGTAGAACAGGATAAAGCGGCTAGAGATGAGATGAGATGAACCAGGCAGCACGGTGGTGTAGTGGTTAGCGCTGTCGCCTCACAGCAAGAAGGTCCAGGTTCGAGCCCCGTGGCCGGCGAGGGCCTTTCTGTGTGGAGTTTGCATGTTCTCCCCGTGTCATGGCTGGTTTCACATGTCTCAGATGAAGCACGTTTGCTTTCACCCTCCCTGATTGGTAGCCGTTTTGTCTCCGAGAACCGGCAGGTTACCAAATTCGAGGAGAAAATGTGACTGAAAGATCAGACTCAAAAATAAAAAAGTAGTAGTCCTTTTTTTTTCCCAAAAATAGATATCCAAGTTTTTCCACAGGACTTTTTCTTACAACTGTTTTGCTGTTTTCTTAGGAAATCGATACAGCATGCACCGCTGAAATGCCTTCAAGTATCCCGATACGGTAATGTCATTTCGCCCACACCTAATAAGTGAAGTTTGTTTACAAAAGGTACGACTGCACCTAAATCAAGATTAGCAACATTGTTTTCCAGGTCATGCTCATTTGGCATTTCATCACCTTATCTTCACACTTGATTACTGCTAACAAAACAGTGGATGATGGTGCGCACAGATCCTTGTTCACTCAGTCACGCCTGCATTTACGACAAACACCCTGAAGTGTACATCAACACACACTAACAACTCCTGCAAAAGCTGCATCAAACACCACCACAGTCCACAACGTTATCAGACTGGCGATCACAACTGAACACGTCAGGGCTGAAAGAAATGAAAGTTCTCTTAATTTTGTCTGTCTCAATTTGAATTAAATTGGCTATAAATGTGGCAAAGTGACAAATCAATCCAAATTATTTCTTTAGTTGGGCTTGGTTCCTTCAAATAGAGTGAATTTTGGTGTTCTGGCTTCATAAATAACAGGAGTTTAGAAATATATTTCACTGCTGCCAAATATAAGAATTACAGGACAGCTCTGATTCTAAAGAAGTGAGATATCTGGAACAGTGCATAGTGGGCAGGGTTCTAGCAAGTCAAGCGTTCTGGGAAACTGGATCAAACACCATTGTTCTCCTTAGCCCTGGGGATGGATGGAGAAATGACAATGGCTTTAGACAAAGCTATGCCATCAGTGAAATCTCTTCACTGGATATCATTTTCAGATTCATGAAACGTGACCCGACTGTACATCTTCCTCTGCAGTACTAACACAGCGAGAGCCGATAAAAGCCCTGCATGACTCGTTCAAAAATACAGGGGCGGTTCACTGGGCAGGCACCGTGTTGTAAATAGTACACGAAAACTCTTCTGTCCACGTTCACTGGATTTTGAGAAACGGAGCATTTTTATATTATTTTTTTGCAAATTCGATAAATAAAAACTGTATACAAAACGTCCAACAAAATCATTTCCGCTTAGAATGTAAAACTGCGAAATGACCGGAGCAATGTGAAAATGCGATAATTTCTTGAAAAATAATTAAAAAAAAAAAAAAGAGATGCGTTCTCACCATCAAATACTTTGATTCCATATTTCTGAGGTTTTGAGTAGAGTTTTTATTTCATCCTCAGCTGGTTCAGCAACACGCTCCGCCATTTTGTTTTTCTCTACTCACGGTGTATGAGCTGATAGCCTAGTAATAGAGTAGCCAATCAATCAGAGTGCGCAATTGCAGAGAGAATTTTTATTCACACACACACACACACACAGGGCGGCATGGTGGTGTCGTGGTTAGCACTGTCGCCTCACAGCAAGAAGGTTCGGGGTTCGAGCCCAGCCGCTGATGGGAGGCCTTTCTGTGTGGAGCTTGCATGGTTCTCTTCTGGGTGCTCCGGTTTCCCCCACAGTCCAAAGACATGCACTTAGGTTAACATGGGGGAGCCTTGGGCTGAAGTGCCCTTGAGGGCAAGGTACCCAACCCCTAACTGCTCCCCGGGCATTGTAGTGTGGCTGCCCACTGCTCTGGGTGTGCGTTCACTGCTTCAGATGGGTTAAACGCAGAGAATGAATTTCACTGTGCTTGAGTGTGCATGTGACAAACAAAAGCTGCTACTTCTGATCGATGTGTGTGTGTCTGCCTGAAGCGTAGAAGCCAAGTCAGTCATTTCTTTGTCAGATTTGCCAATCTCCCCTTTAAAGGTGGGGTACGAGATTTTGGAATAACGGTTCCCGCAAGCCATATTTTGAAAAGAAACACGCCCGCCCACGCCATGCTCCCACCCCCCGCGTCTCCACCCCCCTCCCCCTTATAAAGCCTGAGAAAATCAGCCTTTATAATGGGTGTCTATTGCGTTACACACCAGTAGAGCTCGTTAAGTTAGAGTGTAGAGAGCTTGGAAAAATAGCTCAAACTTTCTCATTTAAACTGTTTTCAGCCCCAATTTTCACTCTACACACAGTTTTCTCAAAAGTAGTAGCCACACTTGTCCTGATTCACACAATGTGTCTACCTACACGATAGGACTTGCAGTTTTTGAATGAGAAGCCTGAAAGTGAGGAGAGGGCAGCCGCGCAGCCTCATAGACTGCCATTATAAACTTGGCAGAAAAGTCACTCGTTTTTAACTCGCTCTAGTGACCTCATTTTTTACACTACAGACAAAAAAATTACATCAGTGTGTTCAGGAGAGCCTTGTGGCGCTCACTGTGAAAATTTTGTGAATATCTCCTTCCGTTTTCATGTAAATCCCCGTTGTTTGGAGGGAGCGCACTGAGAAAATCCTGTGCTTTCTGTGTGACACTGCTCGCAGTGCGCGGGTTGGGGGAGGGGCTGCTCTCTCTCTCTCTCTCTCTCTCACACACACACACACACACACACACACACACAGGGACGGGCTGCTCGCGGGCTTCAGTCTGACTGACGTGTCAGTATCCAATCATTTTGAGGTGGTACCTCGACATGATTGGATGGCGTTTTTCCTTTTACACTGTAGACTGGATTAAAATATTTCGTTTTTGGGTCAAACCTTCTGTTGTACTGCTTGCAACATGGGTGTGAGGAGCTTTTCAAGCAATATGGTAAAAAAAAAAAAATACTCCTGAAAAAAAAAACAAAAAATCTCATACCCCACCTTTAACAAAACCGATCCTGGGCCTGGATTAGGCTCCACCTCACCTGTAAGTGGGTTTGGACCAAAGTATTTGACGACCAAATAAACAAACAAATCCCAACAACCCACCCATGCAAATTTATGTAAAACAGATACCAAATGAAATTAGGAATGGGCGGCATGGCACTAATTTGACCTGCAATGATCTTCAGTCCTAAAGCAAATTCTGGTCAAGCTTTCCCAGTATAACTTACCAGCGGAGCTGAAATCCTGAAGTACAGCTTGCTGCCTGTAGGAACTACTACAGTTCCAACCAGTGGAGCATTTAGGTCTGTGTGGCAAGAGTCCTGCGTACTCTCTGTACTCCATCTACCTGGGTCCTACATGACTCGTTTTCCTCCCACACTTTTTAGTAAAACCCAGACAAATGAAAAAGCTCTAAAGGATATGGTGTGATTTTCCGATAGAACGGAGCAGCTTTTGAACTGGCACTATGGGTTTTATATTAAGCTGTAGGTATTAAGCTTGTACAATATGGATTTTTCCCCTCAAATTTACCATGCGAAAAAAATTTATTGTACAATTTAAATCATCCAGAGCTTTCCCCCTAAAAAAACAACCATTTCAGTTTTAAGGAGTGTAGAACAGGAAGCAATATTACGAGCTGTGCAGTGAGGAGCTGCTTGTTGGCAGTTGTGAAACCTCTGCCTCAACCCTTTTCAAGAACACCACCACCCCAGTATATCTTGGATATAATCCTTTTAGAAATTGGATGTGTGATGTCCACACGGGTGACTGGCGCAGAAAGGAGGCGGAGGGAAGGGGGGAGGGGGGGGGGGGGGACACATCCCACAGCACTTTCATGATTATCGTCACCACCATTAAGATATTACTGTTGGCTCTGCTGCATCTTCAAGGCCATGAAATGTCTTTAATAACACTCACCTGCACAAAGACAGTGAAGAAGATGACTGTGATGACCGCTGTGACAAACATGTTCCTCACAGGGAACCGGTCCGCTTCGAGCAAGTAGGCCAAGGAGAAAGCGATTGCTCCTCGCAGGCCACCATACGCTATGATGAACTGGTCCTTGGTGGTGAGTTTGACGATGCGGAATTTGTTGATCACGAAGGTCAAACCGATGACCCCTGAAGGGGGGGGGGGGGGGGGGGGAGGCAAGGCAAGGACTGGTAAACCTTTGATGAACATGAAAAAATTGCCAGTTTATTATTAGGTGCACTGAAAAAATCTTACATAACTACAACAACATGTGCACGTTGGAGGTACAGGGTTACATCAGTCTATATATATTGCATAGAAAACATGCTGTCAAGAGGAGTCATGGCTCCAAAAGCAATGGCAGAAGAATACTGTATTCACGTGACGTCATTTTAGCTGCTGGACCATTTCCCCTATTAAACTGACGCACGCGTTTATTTGTATCGTGCTTTTAACAGCAGACATTGCCGCAAAGCAGCTTTACAGAAAAATGAAAAAGACTAATTTTATCCCCAGTTATTCCTCATGAAAACTTGTTGCAGAAGCCACCAAGATGTAATCGTGGGGTTTTGAGTTTACTCTCCAAGATCTGCGATGTTAACAGTGGCACCATGCGTAGGACACATGCATGGTATCAAGGTCTGCTTCAGACATCATGGTGACGTATTTGATCTCAGGCGACTGAAATCTAAAACTAAAAAACTCACTAGATATATAAAAGAAGCCAAATACGCTGACGACACTGCCATCTTCTGCCACACTTCAACTCCTTTTGTCTGCTTACGACAGTCTATCGCGGAGAACAGGTCTTCGGATCAACGCCAAGAAAACGTAAACCGTGAGCGCTGGAGATCACGACGACTTCTAGATCAAATCGATTCAAATATCTTGGCAGTAACGATTGCAAGTAACCGTGAGCTGGCCTAGTGGTTAGCGTGTCCGCCTCTCGATCGGGAGATCGCGAGTTCTACTCACGGTCGGGTCGTACCAAAGACCATCATAAAAATGGTACCTACTGCCATCTGGCAAGGTACGCTGCAATACAGATGCGAGTGCGGAGTCAAACTCTCGAGGTTACCAGAGGACCCGCCCCCCACTGTAACCCTAGTTATGTAATAAGCGAGAGGCCGAGGGCTACGGAAACGGAGATCGGCGCCGCCCTATGTGCCATGTGGCGTGGGAAGGACTTTGACTTTTGATTTGAAAGACTGCAAGTTAGACAGACCCTCCAGGATTTCACGATGTTGCGATTTGCAACTTCAACCAATCCCCGTGAATTCAGGGCCGTGTTGCAATTATATCCAATCACCGCAACTTTCCCGCAAATTTGACCAATCGTTGGCGTCGTCTTGAGGTGACGTCGACAAACTACCTTCCGCCTTACTTCTGTGTATACGCTCAAAAGAAGCAGAATGTGCGCAGTGTTGCCAGATTGGGCGGTTTTAAGTGCATTTTGGCGGGTTTTGAACATATTTTGGGCTGGAAAACATCAGCAGTATCTGTCAACATTGCATGATGTGCGAGTCAGTGTTTATGTAGGCTTAAATTCTGTTACTGAAAGTGTGTTATGTTTACAGTGAAGGACTGTGTGCACTTTACATTTTTTTTTTTTTTTTTACTTAATACAAGAAATTAATGGATGCCAACATTTTTGCCAAAATGGTATGTTATTTTCCATTGTTTAGGCAGCTTCAGCATCATACTGTGAGATTCTGTTCAAATTGTTTTTTTTTTCTTCTATGAAGCCTGAGCCATTTATTTTATTAGTTTATAATTATTGTTTAATTTAGTATTCAGGAGAGACTGCCTGCACACACTACTAGTATTAATAGGTTTTTTTTTTCTTCCATGAAAGCTGAGGCATTTATATTATATTTTAAGGTAACTTCATGTTGTGCTGTGAGGTTCTCTGCACTTTAACTTTTGAACCAACAGGTGCATTTGGATAAGTAAAGCCTATTTTTCTGCATTTTTGTAGTCCTGGTATTCTTTTATATTGGTAAAGTTGTTTATAGGACCATTTCTCAGTGTCTGTTTTTTTTTAATCAATAGTATTTCAGTAATAACTTAATATTTAACATATCACTCAATTTTAATCACAAAAAGAGAAAATCGCAACAATTTCTCACAACTTTCACTTCCTCCCGCAATGTAATCGCAACAAAAACCTAAAAAACACCGCAACTTTCATCGCAATTTTTTGGAACCCCCCCCCGCAACAGACATTTTAGCCCGCAACAATCACAAAAAAGGCCCGCGAAATCCTGGAGGGACTGGTTAGACAAAGAAATTACCACGCAAATTCAAGCTGCCTCACATGCCATGGGCAGACTTCGGGATAGAGTCTTCAACTGCACAGAACTGACAGCATAAACCAAGCTGTACGACCAGTGTTTTATTCCAGTTACGGTATATGGAAGAGAGACCTGGACTTTATACCGCCACCAAGTCAAACGTCTAAGAACCATTTATTCAACGACGACAACTTAGATATATTCTCAAGGTCAAACGGGATGACTACATCACAAATGAAATTCTAGAGCATGCGAAGACCGAAGACATCGAAAATACACTTATTAAAAAACAAAAACTACGTTGGGTGGGGCATGTTGCTCGCTTGCCAGACGACCGATCAGTCAAAGCATTACTCTACGGTGAGCTAGCTGAAGGCTCTAGAAAGATCGGTCGCCCTCTTCTTAGATACAAAGACACCATTAAGGACATCCTGAAACGCGGCGACACATTGCACATATGGAAGGATACTGTAATCAATAGATCAGAATGGTGGATGCACATGTGTAAGATATGCCAAAAGATGGATAAGGAGAGAAAAGCTAACAACAAAATAAAGACGGGCCAAGTGACATCAGAAGAGAGCTCTGAATGCCAAGTGAACCGTTTAATTAACATTGATCTTTCATCTTGTAATATGTAGTTTACAATACAGGCATATACATATGAAGAGTTTGGTTCCAAAACGCTATATCCTATTCCACTGTTTCGAGAGAGGGGAAAAAAAAAAGCCCACTTTTTCTGATTACAAGAAGTGATAAAAGGAAAACCACTCCATCCTGTTTTAAAATTTATTGACGAACTCCTTAAATGAGAAACTTCAAAAATGAAATCCAGAACTAATTAACAGCTTTTAACTGAACCAAGTAATTATTTGTCAATTTGCTACATATCCACGCCACTTTCCCCCAAAATGCTACAGATCCCTTTATTTAAGGCCACCCATTTTTTATCTTTAGGTTCATGGATTTTTTCAACATATTTTTGATGATGTCGGTCAAAATAAAAATAAGTGTCCTTGTCCAAATTTTTTTTTTTGCATGACAAAATTCCAATGTCGGATTAAGATAAAATTCAAGAGACACACTTTACATACACTGTGTGTGTGTGTTCTTGCGTATAAATTTATAACACGGACTAGCATTCCAGCACTTACTTCTCTGAAGGTATGTGGTCATATGACCGTTGAGCTCTCATGAGCACATTGAAGGCTGATACGTTCGTGCTACTTGATTCGATAGGACTCTCTGCGGCACCATCCTCTTCTAATTCCACAGTCAGATACTTGCAGCCAAAATCGCGAACTAACATTCTGGCAGGCATATTCGGCATCGCGCTCGTTACATCACCACCTTCTTTCTAAGAACCAAAGATAGTTTTGATCTTTTCATTATTTACTTTCAACGCTTGAGAGACGAAATCGCCCACGTTTTGGTTAGTGAGACAGTGAAAAGACTTTTCTTTACCACACTTTATGCTTACGTACAGTTGAGGCGATAGCTCGGAATCCATGCTGTCAGCGTCAGCCATGGTCAGCACGAGGTTGACACTGTCGTAAAGCGGTCGTAAATACCATAAAGACATTCAAGTGAATACTCAGCGTCGTAAATAGTTTCGTTTTCGGACTCGGCTGAAGTGGATATATACAGTACAACACACGTTGTCGTTTGTATTTGCGATTCTAATACTTTTTACTTAAAGAAATATATGACCTAGTACCAGGGATACAGTGCTGTTAGAAGAAAAATGTGACTTTTTTTTTTACATTTCTTTTTGTACATTTCGGCGGTTAAAATAAAAATACGCACAGACTTATTTTTCTAGCGGTAGTATTTAACTGCCGTCGGCGGATCCGTGATCTGAAAAATCTAAAATGAGTCGCATTAAGTGCATTTAACCGTGTTCTTTCACGACAAATTTTATTTTATCGAAATTATTCATAATTCAGCGCGAAATTGTCCAATAAATGCGAGAAGTAGTGACGAAGCGATTTCCTACTTCATAGGCGCAGCTATCTTAGAAGACTTCGCACCAATGGTGGCCTCCGATTGGCCAAATGGATACGTCTGGTTTTGAGGAAAATCGGTAATGGCGCTTGTTGCGTTTTGGAACAAAAGGCCGTAACACAGTGTGTAAATCAATGGCAGGCGTCGCGTTTTGGCGAAAACTAAACATGGTACGAGCAAGATATGATCATTGCTGATGGTTTGGTGGCGGGAGTTTCAATTTTTCAAATTTGGCGTTTATCACGTTTTGGAACCAAACTCTTCATATACACACCTCATGAGCAAACCAGTTGGTCTCAACAGCACTGGATTGTGTGTGGTTTTATTACTCACCAAGAACACGAGCCACCGTGCACAGGATTACGGTCATTGTAACAAACGTCCAGTTCCACTTATGGGTCCCAGCCACTGTGGACACCCCGAGAAAGATGAAGATAAGCGTCTCGCTCACACTGCTCCACATCTTTAGGAAGTACTTGATGGTGGTGTGCGACTTGTGGGATATGTTGGCCTCCACGTAGGGCCGCATGACCGCGCCGCATGCAATCAGTCTGGATAAAGAGCAGGGTCAAAACGTGAAGGGGTCACAATCAAATTGTGGGAAACGCTGCTTCGCTTTAGGTTAGTTATAACGTGGTCATTATTATCTGCTTAAAAAAAGGTGGTGTGCTGCCAAGATTCATCTCTCCATCTTTTAATTCCAGAAAAAGCAAACTAAAACAACAAGTACCATATAATTACTCTGACTAATCCAGCCACTTGAAAGTTTTAAAAGAAACAGCATATAATTAGCTGAAAAGGCACCGTCTATAATCAGAAATGGAACTAAAATGTCGGACATGAAGCGCTTTCTTGAAAACTGGAAGCAGGTTTCTATTTTCTGAAATAATCTGAAAGCACTCATTTCACGGTCAAACAAAGTGCAGCCTTGTTCAAGATGGTGAGAAATGTTCAACGTCACGTGACCCCGTTTAACTGATACAAACGTCTGGTATGTGTGATGTGCGCGAGACACCGCCTCCGCAAAACCACTCAAGGTCCACTGAAAAACTCCATTTTAGTCAAAACCTGATCAGTTTTCTGAAATTTAGCTGCGGAGGCATCTGCCTGGTTTTCCCAGAACACACACAATCCAAAACGTGATAAAATATATTGCTATGAAACGTAGGTGATATTTCACACCCATACTTCATGTGGCTTTACCGCAGGCACCAAAATAAATTTAGATGTAAATGCATGAGGGCTG
Source organism: Neoarius graeffei (assembly GCF_027579695.1). Classification (NCBI taxonomy): domain Eukaryota; kingdom Metazoa; phylum Chordata; class Actinopteri; order Siluriformes; family Ariidae; genus Neoarius; species Neoarius graeffei. The sequence continues at coordinate 55,436,441 of NC_083587.1, forward strand.
GCACTGTGTTAAAGCAGAGTAGATTTTTGCTTTATGCAAATGAGAAACGTGAAACCATGTGACTAAAAGAAGTGAACAGTGCGATGCTTTAGAACAGGAGATAAACATTGCTCCAATTTATGCTTCACATATTTTGAAGGATACAATGAAAGAAGAAAAAAAAAGTGATGAAAAATCCCTTAAATTAACATGTTAACATCCTGTAACAGACTGTAAAATAAAGCTACCTAGTGCACGTTGCTTAAGTAATTTACTTCCAAATATGCTTTAATCAAAATATTACTAACTAAACCGACCTGGCATCCTGTTTGCGTAGACAGACTTGGCACGGTTTGCGTACTACCAGGAAAACCATAGTTACCAACACCGCCCACTAACATCCAGCATATAAAAGATCTGTGATATTAAAGTGCAGATCTTGGAAATTTAATGTAATTCTCTTATTTTATAGCCTGGCAAGCCAGACTAAATGTGAATATTTAGTCTCCCGATCCGTAGACATTTCCGAAGGGGGTAGGAGGAACAAACCGCTGTCTTTCAAACTGTCTCTGTGCGTATAGGCCAACGCTCTGACCAATCAGCGCAACAGTGACTGTGACGTAGTCAGAGCGACAGAAAGCAGTGGGGGAGGCCTTGAAATAAATAATTTTTCAAAATGCGTATTAATTAATAAACAGGTTCTAGATATTAAGAAGTTTGGAGATAATGACCACAAGTTTGGAGTCTGTACCACATACTTAACATACACTTGTTTTTTTCAAGTGTTTTTCAAGGGTTTGCTTAAACTGTGTTTGAGAGTTTTTATTTAGTGGTGTTTGGTGAAATAATTTCCCTTAAATTTAAAATAACGGGAAAATAAGAAACAATCAAAAAGTAATGTTTCAAAGCTGTTTATTAATTCTTCGTACTGCACAAACTAGCCCCATCCTTTTGGCTACGAGCGGAGCCAGCTGGTAGATCAGACTTTTGCCGTAGCCGGTCGGCAAAACAGCGAAAACGTCCTTCTTGAAAAGGAATGAGCGGAGAGCCTCTTCCTGCTCATGTTTCAACGAAAACTCCAAGTCTAATTCTTCTAAAACTGATTCCAAAGCGGAGTCAAACGCGCGCTGTTCACTAGCCGTAGCCATCTTTCCTGCTGCGCTTTCTCCAGCGTCGCGCAGCTTTGTCGTCACTCCTGCAAAAGCCCGCCCAAAGAATCCAAATAAAAACCTTGCGTTGTGATTGGTGGGCACGATTTGATGCCCGGGGTGTTTGTTTATATGGTGCGAGGCTAGACCCACTCGCTAGGCAAAAATATTTTTGGCCGCTAGGCGGGCGGGTCTAGTTTACTAGGCTACTTATTTTATATTAAAATTGTCAAATATCTGTCACATTCTGTGCAATTTTTTTTTTTTTTACCTTGTGCAATACCAGAAAAATTCAGTTGAAATCGAGCCATTTGAGGCGAATTGGTCCGCCTCTGAAAAAACTTGGCATTTGGATTTCCTGGCAAACACTGATTTTCGTGACATCGCGTGTGGGACGCCTCCTTCTGAATCCTACATCAGCGCTGGTTTGTTTATGAGATAACGACCTGGTGGTTTTCTGCAAATTTCTTCAATGTTATCACATAATTATTAAAATGGTTAACAGATGTATCGTAGGAGGGTGTAGCAACACCAATCTTGATGGGATTAGTACTCATAGTTTTCCAAAAGACCGGACAACGAGAGAGAAATGGGAGCGCTTCGTGTGAGGCACCTGGAAAAAGCCGAGGACCAAAGCAGAGCCGAGAAAAAGACCAAGAAAATCGGCAATTCACAAGTTGACTGTTGCCAGGGTAAGAAATAAGAGAGACTATACTCTAAATTAGGTGTTCCTGTGTTTGTGTGGTACACGGATCAAGTTATTTATTGACACACAAAAGTAAACACGAAAGCGCTGGGCGATAAAACACTTACTTCACATTAGGGATGTTAACCGATGACCGTTTGACCGGTGGTTGACCGAATCAACGTCAACCGGTTAATTTTTTTTTGGTTGTCGGTGAAAAAAAAAAAAAAAATCAATCGTTTTGAAGCTGCCGATTTTGGAGCGGAGAACCTGGAAATCTGTGTTGTAAACGCTTGGGGCATGCCATGCGGTGTAAGGACGACAGCTGACAAATCAGAAACACCCATTCAGTCATGTCCCGCCCTCCCGCCCCAGTTAAAGACAGCTGACAAATCAAACACCCATTCAGTCATGTCCCGCCCTCCCGCCCCAGTTAAAGACAGCTGACAAATCAGAAACACCCATTCAGTCATGTCCCGCCCTCCCGCTGCCACTCGGCGAAAGAAAAAAGGTGTAGACACAGGCTTTTTAGCTTACAAATTACTATTTTTTTTTTTAAATTATTATTAGAAGACACATGGAGTTTAGTCCTGCCTTGGCCAGTGCATTCTGAAAGTATGTTTCGGTCTGTAGCCAACAATGCATGTTACTGCAGATCATCTCTCTCCACACAAACTAAAGGCGCAGATGCCGACTTTTTCACGGCTTTTTCATGGACTGTAACGGCATTTGCTTATATAGTAATTTTAATACAGAATTTACTCTGATGAAATTATTCAGACACTCCAACGCCCCCCCCCGGATCTGCACAAGCCGTGAAAAAGGCGCACCGTTTGCATCCCTGTTTAAACTCATAGGTTAACCGACTTTAACCGGCTAATGAGGCTCGGTGGTCGGTCAAGATTTTTTTTAGTTTTCGCCATCCCTACTTCACATGTATCAAGGGATGTGTGTGTCAGGGCTTGAGATCTTGGGACCTGTCAAACACATTAAATGTATATACAACCCTGCTTAGCCGATTCCATGTGTGTAGCTTATGAAATCTTTCTCCTACAGTAGCCAGTACTCTTCTAAATGAAGAAATATATAAATACATAATAGTAATTAGGGGCGGCACGGTGGTGTAGTGGTTAGCGCTGTCGCCTCACAGCAAGAAGGTTCTGGGTTCGAGCTCCGGGACCGGCGAGGGCCTTTCTGTGTGGAGTTTGCATGTTCTCCCCGTGTCCGCGTGGGTTTCCTCCGGGTGCTCCGGTTTCCCCCACAGTCCAAAGACATGCAGGTTAGGTTAACTGCTGACTCTAAATTGACCGTAGGTGTGAATGTGAGTGTGAATTGTTGTCTATGTGTCAGCCCTGTGATGACCTGGTGACTTGTCCAGGGTGTACCCCGCCTTTCGCCCGTAGTCAGCTGGGATAGGCTCCAGCTTGCCTGCGACCCTGTAGAAGGATAAAGCGGCTACAGATAATGAGATGAGATAATAGCAATTAGAAAAAAAAAAATATGATTTATGTAACAATAGATAGATGAGCATTGATGCATGAATCCATGGGTTTAGCAGCTCAGGTGACAATTCCATATTTCAATGCAAATTCGCTCGCTGCTAAACTTGGTCTACACAGGCTGTGCACTGAAACCGTGCAAGCTCCTGCAGGTGATGTCACGAATCTGGCTCCGGACTCCCTTGGGATTTTTCCAGACGCGTTTTATTTTATTTTTTTCTGCTGTAGACAGATGTCCTTGTGCAAAGTTACCCTTCTGGATGAGTGTGTAAAGGGACATTCTTTCATATATTTAAAAAAAAAAAAAATAACTACATTGGTCCAGGATATGCACTTTAAAGGAGATACGCAGAAACTTTATTTTTAAGTACATTTCTGAGTGGACAGTATCCCCATCCTTGACTCTTGTATGCTGCAGACCACAAAGTTGGCATTCGAGCTGCCCCGCTGAGCCAGCCAGCCCTGAGTGCGTGACATCACTGTGGTAACCGGTTTTAAGGCCGAGGCCTTTGACAGCTATAGACCAATACCAGACTTGGCAGGCAAGAATGGTTGCAATGGCCTCTTTGTTCAGATTTATTGGAGATTCTTCAGATTCCTCAGATAGTAATACATCTGACTGATAGTCCTGAAATTGGAGTGCGTGTACATGCTACTGCTATACACGTAGAACTGTCGGAAAGTGAATCTGATCATAACATCAGCCATGGAGGCCCCCACCTTACGAAATAAAGCCAGAGAACAAAACCATCTCGAGAATTGGATGGAACGGAACTGACAGGCTCATGTGACTCATTAAAACAGGATAGGCGTTACAACTTTGAGGCCTTTGACAGCTATAGACCAAAATCATATAAAAAATTTACATTGAAAGTAAAACACAGTTACCGACTTGCTCAACTAAGACTGATTTGACTTCATTGGTTGTGGGTTGACTCATTAAAACAGGATGGGTGTTATAACTTATGCAACATGTACAGGCACACATTTTCACTGATGAAACATAAAAAGGCTAATTAAATAATCAGATGAACTGAGACAATCACATTCTGAAGCAAATTAAATAATCTTACACCGCTAACTTAAACACACAATACATGTATTAATCTAAATGCAGGTAAACGAGTGTTGTGATGTAACCAAACAGGAGTCGGAGCTTACCCGTCTATGTTCTCGCTTCTTGAAGACCAATCTTGTGGCCGATTGTTGTGAAACAATCTGACTTTCAGGTTCTTCGTTCATTTGCTTCTTCCACGCAAGGGCGAGATATTGCTGCTGAGGTAAGCATATCCAGTGGTGAAATCTGACCACTTATTCTCCATATGGAGTACTCCACCATTACTGCTCAGCTCACACTCCAGGAGAACTGATGCAACTGAACTTGCTTTCTTTTTCTTGTAGTTTTCTTTTCCTTTAATTGTTGATACTGCACCCTCTTTCAATATGGGCTTATAGCCAACACTCCTCAACAGATCAGAGGTCTCGTACGAGTCTTCAGTAAAATGTGCAGAGCAGAGGAGAGACCACTTCATAGGCGCCCAGTGTGCCCGTGAACGTCTCGCAAAACGCGTCCAAATCTTTGCAGTTTGAGCATTCTTGGGCCACGAATGCAACGTAAATCCACCTTCTGTCGTGTTGCTGCACCCACTAGCAACACATCTACGTGACATGGCGATAAATTAGCTCAAAACGGAAGCTCGAAGTTGCAGTCAGCTCTGTGTTTTAGTATAGCGGAAATGACAGACCTTACCGCAGTGATGTCACAGATGTCAAGGTCATTCACTCAGACCGCTACCTATATGAATCATTTTAATCGTAAAAATTACTATATAAGATTTATTGTTAACGCTTAAAATTGTTCCTGTGCCATTCTTGAGGTCTCAAGGCATTTATAAACAAAAAGTGAGGCCATGGTTCTGTGCATCTCCTTTAAATTGTACCGGTACTGGTCATGCTTACAACATTAAAATCACGTTTTATGTATTACTTGTACACAAAAAGACGTGCACATTCAGACAAAAATAAATAAATAAAATAAAAACCAACCCCGTAAAAGCATTTTTGTGGACAATTTTATTCCGTGAATTACCCATGGAGGCAGAACCACGGGGAGCAGCCATTGCTGGCCGGAAGTGGCGTACAGTCGTTGACTCCGGGTTATCGGGTGCGAGTAAACGAGCAGTGTTCTGTGGGTAGAGATTCCCAGTCAAGTAGCTTCAGAACACGTTGAATAAATATAGATCTAAAACTTATAGACCTTTATGGCACATATCTATTATTTCATGGCATTATGTGCAAGCAGATTTGGTTGTACTTTGGGGTCGAGAGCTTCGCTGGCGAAGCTCGGCAGGTTTAGAATGAGTAGGTCATGCATTGAGAAATATATCTTCACAAGTTTTTTTTTTTTTAAATCATACAAGCATGATAAACATTGACAGAAGCTTTACACTTTCCTATGTGCCCACTGCCATATAATATAGTTTTTAAAATTACCCAAATTAGAAGAAACAAAACTTGTCACCTTGCTCGGTCACACTGGAGCGCGCACTTCCGCATTCATAAAAGACTATTCACATGCCCTGTGTCCGAAAATCACTCCCTACTCACTATATAGTGAGGACGCCATTTTGTAGTGCTGTCCAAAATGATAGTGAGGATTATTGCACCCAATATAGTGCACTCACAGGGAGCAGTGAATGAGTGAGCGATTTCAGACACCAGGATAATAATGGCATGATCACTTTCACTCTTTCGATTGGTTTCTCTTTCGCGGTGAGAACGCCCACCATAAACAGGATAAAATCTGTCCGACATCCCATTCAGGAATATAGCGATACATTTGGGCGATTTGGAGGTAAAACTTGTTGCGAGATGGCACGTGGATTTTATGCGCTTCGGATGATTCATTTTATGATTCAGGACAGCGATTCGGTTCAACCTTGAGAACTGCGACACTGATGAAGGGTGCCTTTTTTTTTATTATTATTAAAACTTCGACTTGATCCAGTCAAAGATCAGCTCGAGGAAGTGTACATATTTCTTCTCGAAATAAAGCAAGTTTAAAAATGATTTCAGTTCTCCTTTAAAGAAGCAAAAACGCTTGGGCTTTGTGCCCAGCGATTCAGCCTGAAGATCCCGCTGATAACAGGTCGGCTTGAAATGGTCTTCACATACCCAGGGTAACCCCAGGATTGTTAAACCAAAATTTAAGACTTAAGACTTTTTTAATGCCATTTCAAGTGAAATTTAATACCTTTGTCGCACTCATTAGGGAAGAATAAATCATATTGAGCACCAGATTAAACCTCAAATAATTACTATTTACGAGTGTTTGAAATAACAAAATTACATTTATTAAAATAATCAATCAGAATTCATTCTACTCACACCCCCTGGACACCATGCAGAGGAGAGCACCCCCATGTAAGTCCAGACAATCACCCCTCATACACACACGCCAGAGAAGCATTCAAAAGACAAAAAGAAGATGGAAGGTAAGAGCATCAACCGAACATCTTTAACTTGCCCAAAGGTGACGAGAGTAAGCCAATCCACTCAGAGAACAAACAGGGTGGGGAAAACAGCCTACATAGACATCACAGTATGGCCTACATCCTAATCATTCAGAATTCATTCCACTCAAACACTCTCTCTCTCACTTTTTCTCTCTCTCTCACTCACACACACACACACCAGAGAAGCATTCAAAAGACAAAAAGAAGATGGAAGGTAAGAGCATCAACCAAACATCTTTAACTTGCCCAAAGGTGTCAAGAGTAAGCCAATCCAACCCCCTTAACCCAGGCGTATTTAGGGTCGAGCGGCCACTTCGGGTTGAATCTGCACTTCCCCATGCTCTCTCCCCCTCACCCTCTCTGCTCTATGCGCCTGCTGCTCTCGTTTCGTGTGAACCCTTTACGGCGCGACGTGAATTTCCCGCTGTTTGCGTGTGAACGCCAGGGCAGCGCAAAACATTTTAGATTTTGCTTCATTTTCATCACAGAGAATTTAATCTAGGTTACGCAACGATGTTAGACTTTCTTTGGAAAATTAAGACCTCCGTGGAAAAAATTAAGACTTTCAAGATGAAATTTAATACTTTTAAGGCCTTAATTCTGGAAAATGAAATTCAATACTTTAATACTTTTAAGACTCCGCGGGTACCCTGATACCAGTGAATTCCGTCCGAACGGAAACGTTTTCAGGTTGCCGATGTTATGAAGCCAATGTTTTGCCAACTGACGACACAAAGTCAGAGTTGGTTTAGAGACACAAAATAAAATGTTTCCTGGGATTTCTGTGCTTGCTGTTCGTGCAGCCGTAAGCATTACACTCCGCCATTGTACTCGGGATGCGACCCAGCGCTGTCCGATAACGCGTTCTCTTAGACTGAGTGTTTGCAGCACGGGATCAGTGACCAGTCCACTGCAGTCCAGCCAATCGGACAAAACAACGACTCCGCGTCACTACCGGTGCTGGAACAGCCTGTGAAGGAGGCAACATGTCGCTGCCCATGCCTGACTGCCGGAGCAGTGACTTAAAACTCACGTATACTTGACAAGAGCTTATGACGAACGTTACATGACGGAACCACTGGTATCATAAGTGATCTTTTGAAATGGCTAGTAATTAAAACTCACCACAGTGAAAAATTGCTGCCACTGTGACAAAGTCTACCGGCTGGCATCTCCTCTGCCTCTCCTAATCCTGCAGCTTGACAAGCATATTGGACAACACTGCACAGGGCCAATAAATCCACAGGCAGTTTCACGACGCATGTAGCCAAGTGTATGAAGTGCTAGATCACTGATGCTTGCCTCTGTATTTCGACTCTGCTCTTCCTGAGATGGTTTATTGATTTCACAACTGAACAAGCAGCATGAGGTTTATCCACCATCTTGCCTTCTATATTCCATAACAGAGGGAGCCATTTTCTACACTGGCATATTCCCACTAATGACCTACAGACAAACAGGAACCAGTGTTCAGGTTCTGCAATAAAACACAACTCACTAGAACAGGGTTCCCACAGTTTTTCAGGCTTCTTTTTTAATGACTTTTAAGGACCAATTTTCATTTTTTTAAGGACCCAATGACCAAAACTGAACATCACTGGTGTGAAATTGCCTATTGTAACAATCGCTTGGTTGTTTTCCCACACTTCGTCTGCTTGTTTTCTTTATGACTCTTAAAGGACTTTTCTTGACCAAATCTTGCAACAAGTGCAGCAATTCCTGATATGTCTGATATTTAAAACGATTTTAAGAAAACCTCAACGGTGGGTGAGGAAATGGTTAGTGGCTAAAAATAAAAAATAAATATAAAGAACATTCCATTTAGAGTAAAATTTATTTCACAAGATTTTCATTTTGTTCAGGAACAATTGAAACTAAAAGTATTAAATTGACACAGGGTGGCCCAGAAACCCCCCCCCCGCTATTCTTATGTTATGGAATAAATTTTCTAATGAGTCTGCATGTTTCTATACATGTTATAGCTTAAAACATAAGAACTCCAAAGCATATCTCAAGGTTAAAGACACAATCCATAGTCATGTGGCAGCTGACCTTTCTGGGCCACCCATGATGCCTTAGCCACATATAACACAATACAATTACAAATAAAAAACATCCAGCAGTACGTCATTATCTTTGCGCAGTGGCATCTTTCATGAGACCTTGCATAATATGCATACTGTTTTACTAAATTTGACTAATTTTCCATTCAATATTCAGAATTAAATTCTTTGTTTCAGTGAGATATCCCACAGAAAAAGGCACCAACAGCAGGGAAACCACACAGAGTTATGAAGGCTGAACTATTCATCTACAGAACAAACAGGCATACCTTTGAATGTTTTACTAATGAATCAAACTTTTAACAGAAATGTCCTTCTTGCAAACCCGACAGCGAGCAGACGTTGTACAACCCGCGACTTTCTCAAGCCGATCACGAAATTCTGGCTTATCAAGCCAGGACAGTTGAAAATAATGTCCTGGCATCTTTGCATATGAAAGATTCGGGTCGATGACCTCGTTGAATAGCGATGTAGACAGATTGAAAGTCGCAGGTTTTGTTAATCCATGTTTCCATTAATACGCATCAATGGCGGGCGACCGAGCTGATACGAAGTAGTCACGTGACCCTGTTCGGGACTGATCCTGAACAGCGCCACGTGGTTCCGGGCTATTCTCAAAAGCAGACACCAGGGGTCGCCACTATACACTTTGTTCAGCCCCTGACTGCTAGTGCAGTTCACCTGTGAAAGAGTCGTTTGCGCGAATCGGGGCAGCGGGAACAGCGTTTTCGGAAACTAAAAATGTGTTATTAGAAGGGAGACGAAAAAAAACCCTCCGATTTTTAAGGACTTTTATTGACTAACAGATTTTCATCAATTTTATGGATAATTAAGTACTTAATTTTACAAATTCATTTTTTTAGGACTTTTATGGACTTTAAGGACCTGTACGAACACTGTATAACCATGCTTTACAGTAAACTCTAAAAGCATAGCTAGCTGGTGTTAAAGTGTACCTGTAGTGAATTTTAATTACTAGCCATTTCAAAACATCACGTATGATACCAGTGGTTCCGTCATGTAACGTTTGTCATAAGCTCTTGTCAAGTACACGCGAGTTTTAAGTCACTGCTCCGTCAGTCAGGCATGGGCAGCGACATGTTGCCTCCTTCACAGGCTGTTCCAGCACCGGTAGTGACGCAGAGTCGTTGTTTTGTCCGATTGGCTGGACTGCAGTGGACTGGTCACTGATCCCGTGCTGCAAACACCAGTCTAAGGTGGTGTTTACATTAGACCGTATCCGTCTCGTTTTCGTCGCGGACGCACTGTCCGTTCACATTAAAACGCCGGGAAACGACTCCACAGGCGGAACAACTTGAATCCTTGAACTTGAACGAACAACAAGCGCAGAAATCCCAGGAAACATGTCTTGTGTCTCTAAACCAACTGATGACACAAAGTCAGTTGACAAAACATTGGCTTCATAACATCGGCACGCTGAAAACGTTTCCGTTCGGACGGAATTCACTGGTATGTGAAGACCATTTCAAGCTGACCTGTTATCAGCGGGATCTTCAGGCTGAATTGCTGGGTACGAAGCCCAAGCATTTATTTTGCTTCTTTAAAGGAGAGCTGAAATCATTTTTAAACTTGCTTTATTTCTTAATTAACGTGTTATTCGATTACGTTTTCGGTTTTAGTAACCTTATATCGTGACTCGTATCAGCAACTAATTGCAATTAAATATGATACTTATCGGCCTATTCGGTTTTTAGCCGTGTTGAATTTAGCTCGTTTGGTCCACAGCAGGCGTCGCTTATCCATGCGATCTACACGAGACTTGTGCGAGACTTCGAAACGTGAAGTGTCAGCGCTGCCATTTTGAAAACTGTTCCAAACAAAATATTGCACAAAAATGACGATTACTGCCAACTTTTTTCAAACTTTCCTGATTGCTATCAAAACAAACAAAACTTCCGGCTTGATTACATCAGCATTCGAAAGAGGGCGCGCACGTCTTTTGGCAACGTTGGCAGATGTTGGTCGCTTTGATTTCCGCTGTACGTTTTACTTCCGTCCTACGATGTCTCGCACAGGTCTCAACAAATCTCATTTACGGCCATTGCTTTGACACGTGGACTGATATTACAGAGCATATTTCAAACACTCATAACTTGCTATAGCAGCGACAAAATAGTGATCAAATACATTCCTATATTTCACCTTGACCCACAGAACACTGCTTGTTTACTTGCACCTGACAACCTGGAATCAACAACTGTATGTCACTTGCAGCCAGCAATGGCTGCTCCCTACCGGTTCTGCCCCCGTGGGTAATTCACGGAATAAAATTGTCCACAAAAGTGCTTTCACTGTGGTTTTTTTTTTGACTGAAATATGCATGTTTTTTGTCTATAAGTAATACATAAAGCACAATTAAACGTAAGCATGACCAGTACCGGTACACTTTAACCGTAATGTCAGGCATCCACTGATGGATTTTATTTCCCATGAACGAACCAAAAACCATTCTGTATTCACCTTGACAGGAAGTGAGAGTACTCCATCAATGTAACTTTCAAAGAGGAAAACTGAGAAGAGAGATGACTAATGTGATACGAGAGAAAGGGCGTGGTCATTTAATATCCGAGAGCTCAAAAAACACCTACACGACTGTCAGTCATCCTGGATTTATTCATGAATTGGCTCACCTGGCATTTTTGCTGAGGAGAAAAAGACGACTGCTCCGTTTTTGCGTATTTGAGTGATGACTTGTACTCGTGTATTTTGTTGTTAGAGTGGAGTAAATTGGCAAAATGCGTGAAAATTGGCAGGTCTGACTTTCAAAAGTATATCAAATAACTGCTTTGTTTTCTGGTTGGCAGATGGAAGGAGGAAAAAAAAAATCAACTGAATCTACTCATTTTAAATGACTACAAATGAAAAACTCGAAGCTGCGCTTCTGATTTGTCACGTTTCAATATACAGTCCTGTGCAAAAGTCTTTGACATGTAAAGAAATGCTGTAGATCAAAAATGGCTTAAAAATAATGAAAGTGTTTCAACATTAACAAAGATCCTATAAACAGTAATCAGTAAGCCATAATAAATGAAACCGTCAATATTTGGTGTGAGACGACTCTGCCTTCTTTAAAAAAAAAAGGTCGTCGTTGTCTCAGGTCCAGCGAGTGCAGTTTTATGCGGAAATGAGCTGTAGGTTTTACTGAGCATCTTACAGAACCAGCCACAGTTCTTCTGGACACTGTCACACTCGCTTCATTTTGCACCAAAACCCAGCAGCCTTCATTATGCTTTCTTTTTTTTTTTTTAAATCTGAAACGTGTTCCCTTAAGCCTCGGTCACAACCAGCCATACGTGCTCCTACGGCCGGTCTACGTGCAAAAAATGCAAGAAACGCATGGAGGGCGTGCGTGACGTGCTGATTTTCGAGCCGTAGACTGGCCACAGACCGGTCGCAGAGGTTCGTCATGTCAAACAAACTCTACAGGCGCTTACGTTTTTTTCAGGTTGCAAGACAAACTTACAGCCAACGTGCGTCTTTCTCCACGAACCAAAAAAAAAAAAGCAGCGATTTGGGAAACGCCAAAAATCGCACGGCCAAAATAATAATAATAATAATAATAATAATCGTACGTCCGGTTGTGACCTAGGCTTTATGGAATATGCTGCTCAGATACAAACTCTTTTCCTGTAACGTTTAATTCTGTGCTGGAAAACGAATGTTTGGACTCAAATGTTTTCATACTGACTCAATGTAGAAGTCATAAAATAGAAATCTATAGCAAAGTTTGTATGAAAAAAAGGGGTACTTAAAGGAGAACTGAAGGCAAATTTATCATCAAAATTCTCACTTTATTAGATACAGGAATGCATTTTTGAGAGCCATTTTGTCACTGCTATAGCAAGTAATGAGTGTTTGAAATATGCTACGTAATAGAACAGTCGTAGAACGGAAGGAAAGCGTACAGCGGAAATCAAAGTGACCGACATCTGCTAACGTTGCCAAAAGACGCGCGCGCCCTCTTTCGAATGCTGATGTAATCGAGCCGGAAGTTGTTTGTTTTGATAGCAAAATCAGGAAAGATTGAAAAAAGTAGGCAGTAATCGTCATTTAAACTCGTTTTTGTGCAAGATTTCATTTGGAAAACGGTTTTCAAAATGGCGCCACTGACACCTGGCGTTTCGAAGTCTCGCACAAGTCTCGTGAAGATCGCGCGGATAAGCGACGCCTGCCGTGGACCAAACGAACTAAATTCAACACGGCTAAAAAACGAATAGGCCGATAAGTATAATATTTAATTGCAATTAGTTGCCGATACGAGTCACGATATAAGGTTACTAAAACCGTAAACGTAATTAAGAAACAAAGCAAGTTTAAAATGACTTCAGTTCTCCTTTAAGACTTTTGCACAGTACTATAGTTCATGCTATTACATTTAAAAACAAATAAATGCCATGTTTACTGGTATGCATGTTCACTAGGCAGCGACACCACCCTCTTAATGAGCAGAACAAAATTTACAGTTATAAATTATATCTAGCTAGATATGTATGTAAGTAACGTTTAGCAACATAGCTACTGTACAAGAAATTCTGTAATGCTCATTATCCATTATGATCACCTGTGGGGTTCACTTTAATAACAATAAATAAATCTTTCCCAGGGTGCGTTGAGGTACTCACGCCATGATACCGGACAGATGGAACACCTCAGCTGACAGGTATGCCAAGTAGCTGTAGACGAAGACGAAAAGTGGCTCGATAACACGCGTGTGTGAGGTAAAGCGGGAGGTGATGGCCGCCAGGATGCCATAGATGGCGCCTACCAGTATACCACCCAGAGATACCACCAAGAAAGACACAATGCCCAGGAAGACGTCTTTTGCGTCCACAGTGCCCACACCTGTGTACTCCTCAAACAGGTTATACAGGACCTGAGAACGTGAGGGGACACACAGTAGACGCCATCAGCACACACTTGTATATGATATGATCACAGTACATTAGCTTATAGATTTACTCAGGCAGTACAACAGTAACAATCTGATGTGAAGTGCTCCTTAATCCATATATAATGCAGGGGGTTTCTAGAAAAATTTAGTACAAGGGCGCTCACCATAGCGAGGGAGTGAAGATAGTGCGGGGGGGGGGGGGGGGGGGGATTCCCCCCTTCCACCATGCGAAGCCTTTGAAAAATTGAGGCTACAATGGGACATTGCGGCTATTTGAAAGGGAAATTGTAATAAATTGTCAACACTGAAAAAGAAAATAAAACTGTCACAAACACTTAGGCCAAACAAAATATATGCATTTCCTGGGTTTTCAAAATAGGGTAGGTAGGTAGGGGGAAAAAAAATAAATAAATTGTTTATCCCAAAAATTTACGACAAATTTTCTAGGGTAGGTAGGAAAAAGTGAGAAGTTTCCTTTGAAAACTTTTTTTTTTGCAAAATACTCGTTCAAAACTAAACCTAGTCATCAGATATTGATGATATAAGGATGCACTTGTATATAAATTGTTCTAATAATGATGGCATACTTTCATTTTCCAGGTAAAATGGGAATATTTTGGTGGATGATCTATTTGGTGGTGGCGGTCCAGTACCTAGATCTATCCCTTCAGTTCTGAACATTTCCAAAATATATTTTTATATACTAGTGGGGACTAGGGATGTTAACCGATGACTGTTTCACCGAATCAACGTCAACCGGTTAATTTTTTTTGGCTGTCGGTTAAACTAGAGACAATTCCCCTGTGGGAAATTGAGAGAGTGATGCAGTGCGCATAGCAGTCGCTATAGCAGGAGCTGCACTGAACTGTGTGAATGTGTCTCTGACAGGGAGCAGCCCCTCCCTCATGTGTGTGTGAGAGCGAGCAGCCCCTCTCCCATCCGCGCGCTGCGAGCAGAGACACAGAGTGTGAAATTTGTTTGAGTTTTTTTTTTTAATTTAAGTGTTTAAGTGTTTAATTTTTTTTAAGTTTTAATTCTGTATTAAAATTACTAAACAAGCAAATGCCGCCACAGTCCACAAAATACAAGAAGCACGAGAAGAAAACAGCAAATCAGAAAGCCGCGCGCACCTGCGCAGCTTCTGCGAAAACGTGCGCAGCCCTCCGACCCACTGCCCCCCACACACACCTCCCACGCCTCACGAACCGCAACGGCACCTGCCCACTTAGTAATTTTAATACAGAATTTACTCTGATGAAATTATTCAGACACTCCAACGCCCCCCCTAAAAAAAAAAATCGGATCTGCACGATTCAGCCGTGAAAAAGGCGGCATCCGCCAAAAGGCACGCCGTTTGCATCCCTGTTTAAACTCGTAGGTTAACCGACTTTAACCGGCTAATGAGGCTCGGTCAAGATTTTTTTTTTTTTAGTTTTCACCATCCCTAGTGGGGACTTTCATACTTAAAACTGATGTCTGTGTGTTTATCAAAATTGGGTGCATGCCTAACATCTCAGCCTTAATGACATTATATTTCCTTCATGTTTTTTCTTCTGTCTATGAATGCAATGTTCACTTATGTTGTTCTAATGAATACAGCTGCTCCGTGCCATTTTCTTTTCAAATAAAGAAACTAAATTTCCTATATTTAAGTTTCCTATTCTGTGTTTGTAAATTGTGTTGCAAAATAAATGCAAATGCTTTGTTAGTCCATGGTTCATACTATTTGCTCTAAGGTTTAAATCAGGAGGAAATCAAGGAATGTATCATTTCACTGACACAAACTCCTCCAATTTCAGATTTATTATCAATTCAGATATCTTAAGTTGAGTATAGAATAGCATTGGAAGTGTTGAATACCTGATTTATACCCTGAGCAAACAGTTACTTGTGATGTATGCATTATTTCAATCACTATCTAGCCATATCCACACCAAATTATTTTCCCCGCATGAGACCTCTGCCCTGTCCCCAACGAACCAGCGCTGCCAGGGCGGGCTAGCCCCGCGCCTTGGGACGAAGAGCCACGGTGCTCGGCTTTAGTTTCATTTTTCTATCGGCAGCTCCTGCCCGACTTCGGACGCTCGTAACTCGGGCAGGGGAGGTCCCAGCCTCCCCAATTTACTCCTGATGGGCCTCGTGTCTTTTGGCAAATACCGAGTGGTTTATATGATGCCCTAGCGGTTCTCGTTTAACTCGCCAGGTGGCTGCCAAGCAGGTTGGGTCGGGCGCGAGAAATAGTTTATCGTGGTCATAAACAGTTGAAGGGTCGCAGTGTTTTTACAGGGTCGGTCGGGTGGGTAACCAGAAACACATTTTGTTTGGCCTTAATTCAAATTACACAATATTAATTCCTCATGACTCGCCATCGGAAACCTCTTTATCCGCTTTGTGACAGAAAAAAGAAGCCGTCATCTTCTGCCCCGGACAGTCTTTGGCTTTCTTCTGTTTCGTGCTGTGGGATGACTTCTTTAAATGCCCAAGCGTCAACAAAAACAACAACTTCTGTCAAAAGCCCCCAGCGCCGGTGGGTGAAAGGTCATTCAGTCTTGAGAAATCTCGCTCTACAAGTCAGCTGACCTTGTATGTAACCTGTGTCAAATCTCACGAGAGCAGCTGTGACAAGTAAACAACTAAACATGGCGCCTCGGTCTGGAAAATGCCAATTCGGATCATTTTTGCACCGTCTGACGGTGTATCTACTATGATTGGAATATTTTTGGAGTAATTATAACGTATTTGATTGCCAGACACATTGTCACGTGGCGTTGCTGGGGTGTTTTCATGGAGAAAAGATCATTTTGAGAAAGACTGCATGTTGTGCAGTAGCATACAAGTGCATGGCCCAAGTGTGACTTGGGGTTCAATAAGCATTTCGGTAAGAGGGTGCAGCGCCCCCGTTTAGACGAAAGCATGTAATGTATTAAATTTGACTTCTGATTAATAACCGTCTGAAACGCATCAGTCCTGAGGCTGAATAGATCAGATCAGAAAAGTCCTTGTTGAGAAAGGTCAGACTGGAGCCAGTTGATGGGAATCCTACGGTAAATCGTAACTACAAGCGTGATGATCAGAAAAGCATCTCAGGACGTTATGAGCAAGAAGACTACTTATGAGTTCTACTCCTTTCAGGAAAGAACAGGAATCTGAAACTACAGTGGGCACAGATTCACCAAAACTTTTGAGATGTCTTCTGCTCATCACGGTTGTAAAGAGTGATTATTTATCCACTGGTTTTTTTTTTTTTTTTTTTAATTAACCAAGCGTTTCCATCCACAGAACTGCTCCTATCATCCTTGTGGCACATAGGGTCTTCACAAAGCTCCTCTGCCTCTTCCTGTTGGCCGCCATGTACTCCAGCCCATCTCTCCCCTTTCCTGCTCTACTGTCCGTCTCCACTTTGGGTGCACCCATGGCCTTGTTGACCTGGGAGTTTCCCCGCTGGCTTTGGCTCTCAGGGGTCATCCAATCTCATGAGGTGGTGCCATGGCACTCCCACTATATGGTGAATTTGCTCTGCTTCTGGTTTCTGTAATACACCTTTTTTACAGAAGCGGGTTATCAGCCCTCAGCCCAACCCCCAAACCTGGAGAACCCGTGGGATCACTGTCAGGCCCCTACCCTTCGACCTGTCCACCATGGGTGGCCCTACCAGGAGTACACAACTCCCACTGGTATAGCTCTAGGGGTCAGTGGAACACACAAACCACTCCACCGCAATAAAGTGGTGATCCCATGGAGTGGCTGCTCACTGGATGTTTTCGCTCTGAACGTTTTCCTGTAAACTCTAAAGAGAAAGAGAAATCCCATCACATCAGAAGTGACAAACATCAACTGTAGCTCTTGGTCTATATCCGAGCGACCGACAGCCAAGGATGCTGGTCAGCAAGGATGCTAGCAAACAAGTTGGCAAGTGCACTAGATTAACATCTGACTGGGCGTTAATGGAAGTAAACTATTAGACTAGTAGGCAAGTATGCAAGCAGACAAGGATCCCAGCAGACAAGTGCAAGGGTGCTAGATGGGTATCCAAATAGGCATTAATGCAAGTAGACGAGTAGGCAAGAACACAAACATGCAATTATAGTGATACACAAGGATGCAAAAAGGCAATACTAGTGAGCAAGCACTCAAGCAGGCAAGCAAGTGTGCACAAAAAAAAAAAACCCTCATAGTATCAGTCAGTCATTTTCATACATGTGTGGCGGCCATGGAAATCTCATTGGTTTTAAAAAATAATAATAAATAAATAAAACTTTCTAAACTCGATCATGAGAAATAAGGAGACAAACAAAAACAGTCCGTCTGCTTTAAAGATGTTCTAATTGCTAGCTTTCCTCCCACAGTCAATGTTGTGTTAATCAAGTCATAGGATATGTGGCAGCATGGGCAGGACTTCTGAACTTCCTGTTCTTCTGTAAGCTACAATGAAGGGTTTGTATTAAAAAATGAACAAATTATTTAAATGATACGACCTTAAATTTAAAAAAAACCCAACCATCCACCACAACCTCCGTCCATTACACATTAGGCCGCCACACACGCATCATTTTATCATCACGCTATTTGGCGATTCTGAATAACATTAAATGAGTCTGTGCCTCTCCACCACCTCAAACAGACCTGAAAATCAAACAAAATAAATCTGCTTACTGAACTGATAGTAAACTGGATTCACTATTGTATTCATGCACGTTTCAGGGAACAAAGCAGACAAAACAGCAGCAAAAAAAAAAGCCACCTACTACTGTTTACATTTTGATTGTATAATTAAATATCGGTTTGAAACATGGAACCAAGAAAGAAAAAAAAAATACAATCACTTCATCTAAATTGAAGACAGAGAACATGGTTACAAGATTAAAGCTGCTGTACGAGTTTTACTTCAAAACAGCAAACTGAACATTCAACAATACAACACAAATTACAGCTCATAATCCAAATGTCTGTCTTTAGCTCACAAAATAGACTTAAATACAATCAAGCTTGATGCTCCATGCCTGAATACCAATCGCTTCGGTGTTAAAATGCTAACAGACTGGGCACTAACTATAGTATTTACTTTACGGTACACTCTCGGTAGTTTGCTTTCAAAAATCAATCAATCAGTTTAGAGAATCATGCTCTGTTTTTTCAACCCTCTTCACTACAAAAAAAATTATATACATGTCTTAGGAAATGAAAATCTCTTGAATAGTTGAAACGATCTAGCATTTCGTCTTAGAAGAATACAAGACATCAATTCTGAGATTATTAAACCTAGTTCTAGATCGCAACCAACTTATTCTAAGAGGTCTTATCAAGTAAAAATACCTGTCCATGCAGCAAGATCATTTCACTAGAATTAAAGTAAAACTTTCTCCGCAAATTCAATTTTCAGATTTGGTTCAACATACTCAATCAGCAAAGCTGGTGTTGCTTAAAGTGCATATCCCGGACCAAATTCATTTTGGGGTTTTTTTATATGAAAAGTATGCCCCTTTACACACTCATCCAGAAGGGTAATTTTGCACAAGGCTATCTGTCTACAGCAGAAAAAAAAAAAAATAAAACGCATCTGGAAAAATCCCAAGGGAGTCTGGAGCCAGATTCGTGACGTCACCTGCGGAAGCGCCAGCAGGCTGCGCGAGCTTTGCACGGTTTCAGTGCACAGCCTGTGTAGACCAAGCGCTCCCATTTCTCCCTCATTGTCTGTTTTTTTGAAAACGATGAGTACTAATCCCATCAAGACTGGTGTTGCTACACCCTCCTACGATACATCTGTTAACCATTTTAATAATTACATGATAACGTTGAAGAAATTTGCAGAAAACCACCAGGTCGTTTTCTCATAAACAAACCAGCGCTGACGTAGGATTCAGAAGGAGGCGTCCTGCAGATGACGTCACGAAAATCAGTGTTTGCCAGGAAATCCAAATGGCAAGTTTTTTCAGAGGCGGACCAATTCGCCTCAAACGGCTCGATTTCAACTGAATTTTTCTGGTATTGCGCAAGGTAAAAAAATTGCACAAAATGTGACCGATATTTGACCAAAGTTTAATATAAAATACGAGAATTACATTGATCTTGCTCCTGAATTTACCCATGATATGCACTTTCAGTCTTACACACACACACACACACACACACTGATTCACTAAGACACTGATTCGATTCGCAATTCAGATTCTTCGATTGGATTCTGCAACTAAATATAAAGGACAAACAAACCTCAGATTTTAAACTTCAACAAAATCTTATTGAAATTCATCTGGAAAGATCAAAACGTTCCAAACGCTGACTAAAGAACAGGATACACAAGTGTAAAATGCTTAAAACAAAACAAACCAAGTCAAATTTTGGCAGCTTGAACTGATGAACTCCTGAGCACCGAGCAGTGAGTATCAGTCAGTCATTCTTGCTCACAAACACTTTCCTCTTCAAAGAGAGTTATTTCATATTTACATATATTCAGAACAGTTCATTCAGTACTGTCCGTACACTCGTAACTCCGCAACATGTAAAACTGTTTTGTGACTTTGGCTCTAAACTCTAACTGATACCAGGTAAATCAGTCAGTTTTAACTCTCGCCGCATATCTGGTTTTACTACTTTCGTAACACTTTCAGTTTTCAATTCGGCAGCATTTACTTCGTTCACATCCATGTTACATTTTCGCTTTAAATGATTTGCGAGGTTTGTAGCTGACCCTCCCAGTACTTCACAGCAACATAACATGTGCGGCACGTCGTGATGTCCTTCGTGTCTTCTCGAAACACAAAATCTAGCCAAACTTAAGATGAGACGAAGGATCTTTAAAGGAACAGTCCACCGTACTTCCATAATGAAATATGCTCTTATCTGAATTGAGACGAGCTGCTCCATACCTCTCCGAGCTTTGCGCGACCTCCCAGCCAGTCAGACGCAGTCAGACACGCTGTCACTCCTGTTAGCAATGTAGCTAGGCTCAGCATGGCCAATGGTATTTTTGGGGGCTGTAGTTAGATGCGACCAAACTCTTCCGCGTTTTTCCTGTTTACATAGGTTTATATGACCAGTGATATGAAACAAGTTCAGTTACACAAATTGAAACGTAGCGATTTTCTATGCTATGGAAAGTCCGCACTATAATGACAGGCGTACTAACACCTTCTGCGCGCTTCGACAGCGCATTGATATCTGAGCTCCGTATCAATGCGCTGCCAAAGCGTGCAGGTGTTAGTACGCCTGTCATTATAGTGCAGACTTTCCATAGCATAGAAAATCGCTACGTTTCAATTTGTGTAACTGAACTTTTTTTATATCACTGGTCATATAAACCTATGTAACCAGGAAAAACGCAGAAGAGTTTGGTCGCATCTAACTACAGCCCCAAAAAATACCATTGGCCATGCTGAGCCTAGCTACATTGCTAACAGGAGTGACAGCGCGTCTGACTGCGTCTGACTGACTGGGAGGTCGCGCAAAGCTCGGAGAGGTACGGAGCAGCTCGTCTCAATTCAGATAAGAGCATATTTCATTATGGAAGTACGGTGGACTGTTCCTTTAAGCTTGGCTTCCGCCATTTTGGCACTGCCATGTAAAGTGTCGGCCACTCTGATTGGACAAGAGCAAGGACCCAAACTGATCAAATTGCATGTTTTATTTAGAAGCAAAGCTGTGCGCTATTCTGGCCAAATCGCTTTCTTGCATCGATTTAACAATGCAAGTGTAATGGTTGCGCAGTAAGTGGGTTTATAAAAATCAGTAAAAATTGAAATTAAAAAATGTTACCTAATCGAACTGAAAATACAGCTACATGGATCGATAATCGGTACGGCAGGTATGAACTTTATTTTCGGTGCACCGTGGTGAATCGGTGCAGCCCTACTACACACACACTACATAACTTTAGCCCAGAATGTTGATCATATTTTCAAGCACGGTTGATTTCCTTGGTGATGAATCAGATCATTTGAAACCCCTCAGTAACTAAGCACCGAGTACAGTGATGAGAAACAGCCAATCGGAGCATGAAATTAAATCAAATTCATTTTGCTTTCAGGCACAGTTAATCACCATTTGTGTGAGGGCGGGGCAAAATGTAAGCAGAACAATTTTTTTTATTCTATCCACATTTTCTGGATATGAGCATCCATGTGCTCCGACTGGCTACTCTACTACTAGACTATCAACTCGTGTACTGCGAGTAGAGAAAAACAAAATGGCGGCGCATGTTGCTGAACCAACTGAGGATGAAATAATTCAAACACCCTCCCCCCCAAAAAGGCAACAAAATATGGAATAAAGCGCATTTAGGCTTTTTTTTTTTAAAAGGTAATTTTGCACATGTGGACACTGAAGAAAGTTTGCGATCTGTAATGTCAAGTAAATAAAATTCAGAGCTCCCCCCACACACACACTATGGAATATGGTATCCTGGCTGGCACTTCCTTCCTGAAGCTCAAGCTTTTTTAGATAAATAATTACTGACAGGTAAATTGTATAATACAGCAGTGGTCCCATTGGGGAACCTTGAGGTACTCACCACTGTGACGGCATCATTAAGCAACGACTCGCCAAACACGAGAATGTGCAGAAGCTCGTTGATATGAATCTCCTCAAACACTGCCAGGACGGCTACAGGATCCACAGCGGAAACAATGGCACCGAACAGCAAGCAGGGCAGCAAAGTCACGGTTTCCAGGTTAGCACCCTTGATCTGACATATGCCGTACAGCAGGCCACCAATGAAGAAAGAGTTCCACAGAGTGCCCACCACCGCGAACATCAGGATGGTGCCCAGGTTCTCCATGAAGGGCCTTATGGGTAAGAAGTAGCCGGCGTCCAGGATGATTGGAGGGAGGAGACAAAGGAAGAAGAGATTGGACTCGAGTACAGGGGGACTCTTACCCAGGAGCTTGATGAGCCCGCCCACTACAAGGCCCACCGAAATCAGCAGACAACTCTCGGGAACGATCGAGGACAACTGCGGGACTAAGTGAAACCCTGAAAGAGAGAGAAAAATAAATAAATAAAATAAATTAAGAATGCAGGTAGCATCTCTGGGCTGCATTTATGTTCCTAATCAAAACACCTCATTTGTTAAGCGACACGAGCGGCGGTCTTTTAAAAAAAAAAAAAAAAAAAAAAAAAAAAAAAAGTGGCCAAATTTAAAGACGGCATATTTTTCAAAAGAAAGCAATCCCATAATTCTGTTCACCACATGGGAATTTGGTGAAAATTATTTTTTTAAATAAATAAATTTCAAAAAGTTAACCTTATGTTCTGAAAAAGTCAATATAACAAAAAAAAAAAAAAAACCATTTCCTTTTTTAAAAGGCCCATTATTAAAAATACCAAAGTAAATTGATTTCAAGCAGGCAAAAGGTTATTTATAAAGCCTTAACGATTCTTTTAAAACCTACTTAATTATTAATACACCCCTACAGAAGTGAGACATACAGAAGAGCGTGGGCAGCGACTCCACATCTGTCAAATCATCTTTATTGCCACACGAGGAAAACTGTGCCCATCAACCTGAACGCAGGTCTTGCACAGATTTATGAAGCTCGCTGGGATAATTCATGGTCTTTGCGGCTAAGCAGAAAGCTCAACACAAAGCACCACGATTCTCTAACAGAAGCATGCAATAGAAGCCGTTTTAGTGACTTAAAAAAAAAAAAAAAAAAGGAGAAAAAACCCACAAAAATGCACACTAGCAAGAAACCAAAGGCATCTTAAATTTGCTTTCTATTGATCTTTGGCTCTTAATGAATGTGTCAGTCAGTCACATTACTTGCGCTGGAAGCAAAAAGTCAATTTCGACAGCACTCTAATTCAGCTTCCATTCAAACCACACAAATCCACACAAACGCAGCTGCTCGACCGCAGTTAGCATACAAGCATTTAACCCCCACACACACACACTCCCCAAACCAATGCTCTCTCACACACACACACACGCTCTCACTGTGTTTACACATTTCTGCATTTATCATCAATAGATAGCTAGAGATCACATTCATTCTGGAGTAATCCTTTTAGAAGAGGATTATTTTTCATTTGCAATCTCCCCCCCCACACACATTCACTTTGTCTGGTGTGAAGAATTATGGGACTGTCCTTTTCTGCAAGGACAAAGAAAATCCTCAATACCTCCTGCCACTCAGTTATTTAACCTTAATGGTTTCTCATGTCCATTTTTCCCCGAGCAAATTTGAAAAACTGATTTTAATTTGTTCGCTAGATGGTTTGATTCATTTGATTCATGCTGCACAAAGTAAAAGGAGCCTAAAAGCAATTTTCCTGAAGGACACATGAGAGGGATTGAGGTCATACATGGAAAAGGAGTACTATGAAGTCTGTTCAGGTAGGCAGAACCCGGGCAGAAAGTTTCTCTTAACGTTGTCGCAGCTATAAAGCAGCCGATCCCCTGATTTGTCTTGCCAAAAAATTAATTAATTAATTAAATAAATAAATAAATAAAGCTTGTTCCTAAGAAACTTGTATTTGGACTTTCTCATGGCAGACAACTTTACATCCGATTGTTACAAAGCGGACAACCTTCCATAAACAAACACGTCAGAAAATCAAACGTTAATATGCTTCGATTACATGGAGTTCTTACTATAAAATGCACCATAAATGTATTTGAATGCATGCATTAATTCAAAACCCATGTTGGATAAACGTTTCAGCATGTTCGAGTTTACTTCTGTTGCTCTGTTGAATCGGGGTCACTTCTCGTTTTTGAGGAATTCGCTGAGAAGGCTGGATGAAGAAAATCTGTCCGTTTTTATTCCCGAACTTGAAAAAAGTAGAAAATACCACACACTATGCAGCTTTCATACATCTTTTCCATTTCTATGTGGGGTTGATGTTGAGAGATTGAGCCAAGTGTTAAAGGTCCCACCAGTGGCCCAATCAGTAACCCAGAGCCTTAACCCACTGAGCCACCACTGCCCAGTCTACAGTCTGCGTAAAAATGGCTTTCGTATAAAAATGGTGACGATCAACAATTTATTTACACATTTCACAAACGATATTAGAGTCCTCAGTCTCTGATGTGGAGTACTTAATAACTGAACAGATGTGTTGCCTCAGGACTCATTTCCAGCCTGCTGGAACGCCTGACAACATGGCCAAGTATTTGGGATGTCAGAAACCAAAATCACGTCACCATTTATTTAAACAAAAAAACATTTTCCAACATGGCAACAATAAAATACAGCTGTCAGGTAGAAATGGGTTTATCAGCTTATTTAAAACAAAAGTGCTCAGAGAGCAAAATATCCCCCGCTGGCAACTCTGCCATAACTCTGGTAAAATGCGACTGAATTGAACGAAATTACAGCCTGCGCATTACCAATATAGAACAAAGAATCCTGTCAAGTTTCATGAAATTCCTCCAAAAATTGAGAGAGGAGTTGATCTCAATGTGAGCACCCTTCCCGGGACAGAAATCACCATAACATAATCCCCCTTCAGGCCTTTCAGCCAGCGGGGAATATTTAAAATAAAAATTAAAAAAAAATAAATAAATAAAAAAAAAAAAAAAAAGAGGGAAGTTGATTTCAGAAAGCAAGCACACCTTGATGAAATTGCCAAAGTTTGTTAATAATCAAGGGCATAACTCTGGGAAAATTTGCCCAAACTGAACAAAAATTTCAATACGCGTATAACCGTCATATAACAAAGCCTTTTGCCAAGTTTGGTGAAATTCCTCCACAAATTGCGAGAGGAGTTGATTTCAGAAGAACGTACACCCTTGTGAAATTGTCAGTTATTTAATCAAGGGTCAAACCTCTGGGAAAATTTTCACAAACAAAATTAAAATCGCAATCTGCGTATTACCGTCATATAACAAGGCCTTTTACCAAGCTTCAAGAAATTCGTCCAAAAAATTGAGAGAGGAGTCGATGTCAGAAGGCGAGCGCACCTTCATGAAATTGTCAAAAGTACAAGGTTGTTAATCAAGAACCACAACTATGGTAAAATGTGACCGAATTGAACATTACAACATGTATTACAGACATAAGAAAGAATCCTGCCAAGTTTTGTGAAATTCCTCCAAAAATCGTGAGAGGAATTGATTTGAGAAGGTGAGCACCCTTTCCTGGAACAGACGGACAGATGAACAGACAGAAATCGCCACGACAATCCCCTTCGGGCCTTTTGGCCAGCAGGGGATTAAAAAAAAAAACTATTCATTTTTAAACCATTATCTATTTTGGTACATCTCCTTTCTTTCACCCTCTGAACAAATGTGGCTTGTTTGAATGTGATTCCAAATAACATTTCAAAACGGTTCTCTCCATAGTGATATGAGGTAACATTTACAAAATAAATCAATCAATCAAAATGTGGGCACTAGGTTTGGGAACCACATCTGGGTACCAGAATTTGCATTCGGAACACTGCGATATCAAATTGACCAATAATCATAAAGTGCAATATCAGCACACCTCTATTTTTGTGATGAAATTCTGCAGTATGTGGAAAGCTACCAAGTTCTATAAATCACGCTTAGACGGTGCAGTCTGCACAACACTTGGCGTCAACGTGAGGTCGATCCTACTTTGTTCAAAAGGGGTGAAACGGTCTGTAAACGCAGCACGCAGGAACGTGAAATATTTAAAGCCGTGTGGTGGGGTGATGCACAGGGAAGAGACATTCCAGAGGCGAGACGAAGAGACCCAGCCAACATGTTATCCCCTTAGCAACCTACACACACACACACACACACACACACACACACACACACACACACACAGAGAACGCTTGATTAACACCGGGTCATTAGCAGATCGTAAATGCCAAGGGAGGGGGGAAATCCATGCTTCTAATGAGGTTTCTCAGCTGTCATGGTGAGAGCTCACCATAGGCTGAGCTGTGCAGCCGTTTTACATGGCCAATTCTCAAAAAACACAACCTATAAATTTTATACTAACCCATGCTAAACAAAATTGTTTTGAGAAGCAATTTTGTACATTTCTGTGGAATTCGTCAACGGTTAGCGGTTTCCCGGGGCGGGCCCGGCACACGTGCGGTCCATATATGGAAGTTAAATCGAGAAAATCAAAATTTACCACCAAAAATGTAGCAATTCTTATTGGTCAGACATCGAAACGAGGTTTGAATGGAAGCAAAATACTACGAGTTTTGAGAGCTTTACCAGCGAAGCTCGGCAGGTTTAGAAGGAGTAGGTCATGTGCTTAGATAGTAAATATCTTCGCGAGATTTTTGATCATACAAGCACGATAAACATAGGAATGTGTAAAGTTTGTCTACGTGCCCACTGTCAAATAATATATAGTTTTAAAATGACCTAAATTAGATGAAACAAAACTTGTCACCTTCCTCAGTCACACCGGACTCTGAGCCGAGAGCCCACTTCCACATTCATAAAAGACGGTTCCCATGGTAACGGCATGATGATCACTTTCACGCGTTCGGTTTCGATTGGTTTCTCTTTCGCCAAGATTTACATCTTAAAATAGTACTTTTCATAAACTACCATTATTGAAATTTTGTATTGTACAGTATTTACAGGAAAATTTCCTTTCATTTGTAACTTAATTTCACTTTTTAACTCCTCTTTATTGCACTTAACAGAATCAAAATGATTCAACATTTTATGATGCAACATTTGCATTGTGTATTTCGTAAAATCAAAACTTGTTAAAAGGTATTCTATCTATCTATCTATCTATCTATCTATCTTCAGAGTCGGCGGAATCTCATTTGTTC
Organism: Neoarius graeffei; assembly: GCF_027579695.1. Classification (NCBI taxonomy): domain Eukaryota; kingdom Metazoa; phylum Chordata; class Actinopteri; order Siluriformes; family Ariidae; genus Neoarius; species Neoarius graeffei. The sequence continues at coordinate 55,463,952 of NC_083587.1, forward strand.
TCTTTTACCCCTTTTCCACCAAATCAGTTCCAGGGCTGGTTCGGAGCCAGTGCTGGTGCTGGTTCACAACTCGTTCAACTTGCGAGCCAGCTGAGAACCAGTTTGCTTTTCCATCGCTCACGGTGCCACGTCATTACGTCGCTGTATACGTCAGTTACGTCGCTACGTTTGCTTAAACCTTGGCGCGAATATCGAAGCAAAAACAACACGGAAGAAGCAGCAGCAACAATAATAAATAACTTCGCGTTTGTGCAGCTGCGGCTTCTCGCCGCTTAAAAACGGCGATCTTTCGCGGTCTTGTTATCGTTGTTGGTCTTAACAACTCCGCCCCCCCGCTGACGTAAGCGGTTCTTTCCTCTGGCCCAGCAGAGAGTTGGTGCTAGCCTGGAACCGGTTTTTCTGGCCCCAGAGCCAGTTCTTTGTCAGTGGAAACAGAAAACCCGGTTCCAAACTAAGCACTGGCCCCGAACCAGCCCTGGAACTGCTTTGGTGGAAAAGGGGCAATAGTTATATTTAGTACAACCAGTTGCGACCAAGTTACACTCCCTACTTTCAGAAAAACACTCCCAACCTTCCCAATCCTGGTTAAACCCCTGGAGTTCGCTAATGTTTTATACCAGCTTCTTCACTCACTGTAACATGTTATACTCATAGGACTTAAGGGATGAGATGAAGTCCATTCTTAAAATCAGGACTGGTGATGCATCACAGGACCATTACTGCAATACTGTCAGGAGACTCAGCCAAGTTTTGTTCAGGACGAAGAAGCACAATCCGTGTTAATATTTGCACAAGACTAGCTTAAAAGCAATCAATCAATCAGGTATTCAAGGAATAACACAATGACGAGGTTTGTTTTTTAGAGGAGAAAGGAAATCAACTAAAACTCAAGAGCTGTCCATTATGTGACTATTGTCACCATTTTCCCATGGGCAACATTACAAAGGAAAACCAGAACATCAAGGACGTAGCAGCTCATCTGGCCTGCCATCAAAAACAACCATGACTATCAAAACAAACAGAACTGAAATGTGAATGCATGCGAGGACCAACCTCCACGACTAATGGTTTACAACAGGAAAAGCAACAAAGGACTAAATTTTGTTTCCCAAGGGAAGATCAACCCAAAACATCAATCAGAACTGAATTCGGATGATAGAGGAGATACAATTCTACTCAGAAGAAAAATTTGTTAAGTTGACCTAAGAACTAGTTAGCAAAACGAAAAAGACAATACAATGACCAAGTGCTGTGCAGAAGGTCTATTTCTTTCAAATATAAACAATCCGAACTGAAATCCATTGAGCACTGAGGGAGGAAACACGATTTAACTGAAAGTTGTAAACAAACTGTTTACAAGGAAAAAACTCAGACAAACGACCAAGTTTTGCTCTCCGAAGGAAGCTCTACCCAAAACATTGATCAGAACTGAAATCGGGTGAGAACTGCAAGAGAAGATACCATTCTAGTGAAAAATCCGAAAACTTAAGGTGACCTGATTAGCAATTCATCTCATCTCATCTCATTATCTCTAGCCGCTTTATCCTGTTCTACAGGGTCGCAGGCAAGCTGGAGCCTATCCCAGCTGACTACGGACGAAAGGCGGGGTACACCCTGGACAAGTCGCCAGGTCATCACAGGGCTGACACATAGACAACCATTCACACTCACATTTCACACCTACGGTCAATTTAGAGTCACCAGTTAACCTAACCTGCATGTCTTTGGACTGTGGGGGAAACCGGAGCACCCGGAGGAAACCCACGCGGACACAGGGAGAACATGCAAACTCCGCACAGAAAGGCCCTCGCCGGCCATGGGGTTCGAACCCAGGACCTTCTTGCTGTGAGGCGACAGCGCTAACAACTACACCACCGTGCCGGCCTGATTAGCAATTCGTTAGCAAAAAATTTACCAATACAATGACCAAGTTTTGTGCAGAAGGTCTAGCTCTTTCAAACAAATCAGAACTGATGGACATGTGATTTAACTGAAAATAAAGAAAGTTATAAAACAACAGGGAAAAAAAACGACTAAAGTTATGTTCCTCAAGGGAAGATCAACCCAAAACATCGATCAGAACTGAAATCGGATGAGAAATGAAAGAGAGAAGATACAATTCTAGAGAGAGGCCTGGAAATTGCTGGGTTTCAGTCATGTGACTTTTCTTCGCGGTTTAACGGAAGTGAATAGCTGGTGGTCTTGCTAAAAGCTTGCTTCACTTCAGAGGGTGTGTACATGTTGTATTATCTTGGACATCAGCTCACTGCAGTTTGCTTCATACTTCCTTTCATTTGCAGCTTTGTCAAAGACTCGAGTTTCAGTGATGGTGTCTGAAGCACGGTGTTAATACTTCACAAACCAAATAAGGATTTTTGTTTAAGTGAAGTATTGCTGGGTTTCAGGTCACATGACTTTTTTTCACAGTTTTACCAGAAGTGAAACAGCTGGTGGTCTAAACAGCTGCCGTAGTGCGAACAACTAGCGAGAAGTTATCAGAGTACGCTAATAATCTAGAAGCCACTGCTCGCTTTAGACATGTTCAGCAGATTGCTATGTGCAATGGAATCCAGTCTGGGAAAGAAGGATGTGTCATACGATCTCAAACTACCCTTCAGTCGAGTTCCCCGACATCTTGAACTATTTGGTGTTGCAGACGTCCTTCTACACCGCAAAACACATGAAAGCGTGGAAGAGTGTGGAGGCTTACAACTTTTTTTTTGTATGTGGCTGGGTAAAGGACCTCGCCATCAAGTCACTGCCGAATGAATCCTGGATTGTTTTTGCTTGTGTAAGTATGTTTAAAGCTTTTCGTTCGCATCTTTACAATGAAGCGCTGCAAGTTGAAGTGTAAACAAACAGTTGGCTTGATTCTCACTTGTGTTGGCTCTTATCTCTCAGGTAAATCATTCAAAAAGATAATCAGAAACCCCTTTAAAGACCTGGATCTTAGTTAAACAAGACGGAGAAGTGATCACGGCGCATTGTAACTGTACGGCTGGGGAAGAATTTTGTCGCGACCTTCATGTGTATGGACTTTGAGGAGTAAACAAAGAAACAGCTGGGGAATTTAGCGCTTCGTGACAAAAAAAAAAAAAAAAGTTCCATAAAATAACGACACCTAGCAAGAAAAGTGCCTGGAAAACACCAAGGACAGAGCTGAGAGGGAGATACAAACCTTTCACCAAGGGATCACTGCAAACTCGAGCGAGCATGCTTCGATTTCAAACTCGGCTCCCTTCGATTTCAGTGAGAGGTTTGAAAGCCACCTTTCTTGACGTCTTTTTGTGAAATCCTGTGTTCGTTCACCCTTTATTCATTCAGGAACTTCAGTTTCACAGTTCGATTCATTCAAACAACGCAAGCGTAAGGCATTTTTCCATGCGAACAATGCACCTTCTCCGTACAAACGCTTTGTCAACTGAGCTTTGGTAGACCACCAGCTAAAGTTTTGAATAACTAATGAGGCGGATGTGACGTCACGTGAAACCCAGAGATCGTGTCAATTTGGCCCAATTACAAACTTGTTAGCAAAAAATTTGACAAAAAACAGCGACCAAGTTTTGCACAGACTGACGAGTTCTTTCAAACAAAACAATCGGAACGGAAATCCGTGGAGAACTGATAGCGGAGAAACGATTTAACTGAATTGTGGATGACCGACACCATGCCGTGACAACAGCTCATCAGCCTTATGGCCAGATGAGCTAATGAAAGAACATGAAAGGAAATACTGGTTGGGAAGATGCAGGCAGTAACGACTGTCTGTTCTGCAAAGAGAACTGTATGTACAATGAAAAGACCTGTCAGTACAAGATAATTGCCACTGAAGTTGTTTTTTTTTTAACCTCCCCCACACTCTTTTGGTGTATTACATAGCGATTTAAAAAAAAAAAAAAATTGCAATTGGCTTTTTATCCATTTATAGTTACATTTAAAATGTTGTACAAGGTCAACAAACCAAGCTAATTTCTGTCTTCATGTGCGTTTTAGTAGCCGTAAGCAATTATTCACTCATCACCACTTCTTTTTTTCTTGATGTTAAGATAAAATACAGCTCGTCATGTTAACAAGGAAATCCAATCTCCATTTTAAGAGAGGAACTTTCCCATTGCAACTTTACCCTCTGCCTGTTACACACTTACTGTAACAAGAACTACTGGTTATACTGTGAGAAAAATTAAGCACTTTGACCAATCGGAATTGAGAACTCAACAGTGCTGTGATGCAAAGCTCATTACTGCCAGTAATAAACTACATCAAGCTTTCACGTGCAGGACTACAGGGCCATCTTAGCAGAGCAGTGAATCGTATCTGAAACGCCATTCCACACAAATTAAACCTTTCCAGGCTGGCAGCTCGTCTTAAATGGCAAAGCTGAAATGATTATTTCTCACCGAGGACCATTATTACTGGCAAGAGTCTTTAAAGGAACAGTCCACCATACTTCCATAATGAAATATGCTCTTATCTGAATTGAGACGAGCTGCTCCGTACCTCTCCGAGCTTTGCGCGACCTCCCAGTCAGTCAGACGCAGTCAGACGCGCTGTCACTCCTGTTAGCAATGTAGCTAGGCTCAGTATGGCCAATGGTATTTTTGGGGGCTGTAGTTAGATGCGACCAAACTCTTCCGCGTTTTTCCTGTTTACATAGGTTTATATGACCAGTGATATGAAACGAGTTCAGTTACACGAATTGAAACGTAGCGATTTTCTATGCTATGGAAAGTCCGCACTATAATGACAGGCGTACTAACACCTTCTGCGCGCTTCGACAGCGCATTGATACTGAGCTCCGTATCAAATCACTACGTTTCAATTTGTGTAACTGAACTTGTTTCATATCACTGGTCATATAAACCTATGTAAACAGGAAAAACACGGAAGAGTTTGGTCGCATCTAACTACAGCCCCAAAAAATACCATTGGCCATACTGAGCCTAGCTACATTGCTAACAGGAGTGACAGCACGTCTGACTGCGTCTGACTGACTGGGAGGTCACGCAAAGCTCGGAGAGGTACGGAGCAGCTCGTCTCAATTCAGATAAGAGCATATTTCATTATGGAAATACGGTGGACTGTTCCTTTAAGGCACTTTTTTCCAGCCTTAAAACAGTCACTTTGCTGTGAAAGCGTTGCTCTGTTACGCAAGTCAAGTTACACGATATGGACAAAAGTATGCGGACAACTAACACCCATACATGGCCCTTTCCCAAACCATGGCCACAGTCAATGTTTTTGGATGCTGTAACACCAGAGTCTAAGTGGCCATGTTGTCTATAAGGATTTTATCTATAGAATGCTCGCACACCGCAATGGAGATCAAGATAAATGTTGTGCCTTCTTCATTAGTCATTAAGGGTCTGTTCCAAGTGTAGCTAATGGAACAGATCAATCAGGCCTCAGTGCTGAAGAGGCAAGGCTTCGTATTTGTACCAAAACAGAAGCGACAAGCTTCAGGACATCGAAACAGAATTCATCTGAATGTTTATGAAAATGCGTGGAAAAGGACATTGTTAATATTCCCCGCAGATCACTTCTGCCCGAAGTACGTTTCTGGCTCGGCTCCAAGGACACCGATGCGTGTACACAGTGTTCGGAGACCATAAACACAATCCCAGCTGCTGTCTCAAGACTGATTAAATACATCTGATATTTTATAAGGGACTCCCTTCGGGAAGACTGAACCACTGTGGAACAAACTCAGTGTCCCAGGTCAGCCCGAGCACTCAAAGTCCCACGATGCCACAGACATCTATGAGGACAATCATGGGCTCATGTATGCAGAAGAGGGCAGATAGCGCTTTCCTCGATGCAATATGCCCAATGCAGAAGTTCAGAAAAATGTAGTGGCTGGATTTATACATGTTCGAAAAAGCACACATTAGCCTTCATCCTCCCTTTGTTAAGGGTGTCGTGTGATTAGCAAGAGCTAGGTAGCAGGTGGGAACTGGCAAACAAGCAGTTATTTTAGGATGACGAACCATTTTAGCAAGCAGTGACATGGTAGGTTGGAATGCACCTAAAAGCTGTTTGCCAACCGACATTAAACAGAACAACAAAACAAGTACGCAGTGACCACACTAGACAATGAACGTGCTCGGGTACTGGATAGATTGCCTAGCGCGAGTACACACTCAGCAAACACACTCCGCAAACACACACAAAAAAGGGTGTGCTGAGAACCAGTTGGATTGCAACCAAGATCCTGAATGTCGTGGCCAGAAGAGTGTACAAATAAGACGCTCCATCATATCCCACACAAACTGATTGTTGTTTAAAGCTTAAAGGAGAACTGAAGGCAATTTAAAATCAAAATTCTATTTCTCATTTTATTAAATATCGGAATTATTTTTGATCGCCATTTTGTCACTGCTATAGCGAATTATGAGCGTTTGAAATATTCTACATAATAAATATCAGTCCATATGTCAAAGCGATGGCCGTAAACGAGATTCGTTGAGACCTGTGCGAGACATCGTAGGACGGAAGTAAAACGTACAGCGGAAATCAAAGTGACCGACATCTGCCAACGTTATCCAAAGACGCGCGCGCCCTCTTTCGAATGCTGATGTAATCAAGCCGGAAGTTGTTTGTTTTGATAGCAATCAGGAAAGTTTGAAAAAAAGTAGGCAGTACTCGTCATTTAAACTCGTTTTTGTGCAATATTTTGTTTGGAAAACAGTTTTCAAAATGGCAGCACTGACACCTGGCTGACACTTCACATTTCGAAGTCTCGCACAAGTCTCGTGAAGATCGCGCGGATAAGCGGCACCTGCCGTGGACCAAACGAACTAAATTCAACACGGCTAAAAACCGAATAGGCCGATAAGTCTCATCTCATTATCTCTAGCCGCTTTATCCTTCTACAGGGTCGCAGGCAAGCTGGAGCCCATCTCAGCTGACTACAGGTGAAAGGCGGGGTACACCCTGGACAAGTCGCCAGGTCATCACAGGGCTAGGCCGATAAGTATAATATTTAATTGCAATTAGTTGCCAATACGAGTCACGATAAGGTTACTAAAACCGAAAATGTAATTGAATAACACTTTAAGAAATAAAGCAAGTTTAAAAATGACTTCAGTTCTCCTTTAACTACTTTAGTAGTAGTTTCTGCAAGACTGACTAACCGCTCCCCAGCCATTAGGACACTGAACTCACTCCGCATGCTGCTCCCATTCCCTCCTCTAGAGCAGCCTCTCTCAACCGTGGGGTGCCGTCTGGCTTCGTTTGGGGTGCCGTCTGGCTTCGTTAGGGGTGCCGTCAAAAAATTATATATTCTAACATTGAAATAAATAAAATGAATTAAAATTCCGTTACACTAATGCAGATCATCGCCACCTCATGCATCATCAAAATTTGTCTCACGGCCCCCCTTTCCCATGTCACAACATCACTGCCGGGGTCAGCGTGACTGCGTATATTTTATATGGGGGTGCCTTGAGAATTTGCATACTTCTGAAGGGTGCCATGACTGAAAAAAAGATTGAGAAATGCTGCTCTAGAGGACTTTGAGATGGCACAATTGTGCGCTCAAAATCTCAAATACACTCCAAGTACCGGAACTGAAAAGTACGATCAGCTTGCAAATTTCACTGCACGAAAAGCACCATTTTTAGAAATGTTCGCTTTTTGATGTGTTTTGTTTTTACATGCGACTTATTTTACTCAGACTTGTGGAGAACGACGACGTGTTGCTTCTACGTATGCAAAGAAAGATGTATATTTAAAAGTGGCCGTAAACTTGATTCTCCGATTCGGATTTAGTCTTGCAGCCCCAGTGCAATTCTAAAGTGGCAAATTTCAGACTGCAGCTGTAACTTGGTGATGGAGGCAAGAAGAAAATCATGTACAGCTGAAGAATTTCTTTTAGTTAATTGATAAGCAATGTTGCAGCTAAAAGAAAAACCTCAGAAGTACTTGCACACTTAACAGCATTCTGAAATGCTTCTTTGCTCTATGTAGGTCACCATTACACTAAGCTCGGCCAGGACGCTCACCTTTTCTGAGATTCAAGCCATGAATCCGATCAGCCGTTTTACTTGTGCCCACCATTTGCAATGTAAATGCGTTTGCAAAGCGTGTTGCTTTTGGTATGGCTCTTGTTCAGTGCAAAAACCATGATCACTGCAGACATGTGGAAAACACTGTCAGTAGACACGAGGTGTATCTGTATTTGACGTTTTTGTACGTATGGGTACGAAGAGTTATGGACATTTTCTGCAAACCTGCCCACTTTGTCTTATGATTTCCTCAAAATAATCATCTGGTTGCCTGGGATTTCTATAGTTAATTCATACTATAATTTTAGATGTTAAAAGGAATGGGACATGAAATGTTATTGAAAAATTAAAATGTTTAATACATCATGGGCTAGTAGGCCTGTCGCGATATTCGATATAGACCCCTTTCACATGACGTCACCATGCCGCAAGATTTTGTTAGGCACCATACTGGAAGACCAAGTACATGCACTCACAATATAAAACAAAGTACGAGCGAGAGTAAAGTGACACGATGGATGATAATTCTGGTTATGTGAGTACATTACCAGCTGCAGAAAGGGCACGGTATGTGGAGAAACTCGCTGTGATTGATGGGTTTGACCCATATGATAAGACTCGCGGCAAGGGAGAATGGAAACATCAGGAGGACCTGACACCAATTCTGCCATCTGTTTGCTACCCAGACATTGTAAACTATTTGTTGTTTACACCCAGTGCCTACACTCAGTGTTCGAACTATGCCGATATTTTCGGGGGGCCCCTTTTTTTTCCCTTGGGGGTGTGCGCTTGCGCTTGTCTCGGAGCGCGGATCTCCAAACACATGAGAAGCCTATCTTACGCACATATCACGCGGACTCCACACCTCCACACACGCATCGCGTCTGAAGTCATAACTCATCAGGGGAAATCGTGTCCGCATTGGCATGTTCAAAAAACAACCTCGCGTCAGTGATACCACACGCAAGGAAAAAAAAAAAAAAAAAAAAAAGTCAGGCTACTCAACAACCAACCTGGCAGCAGCGAGCAAGCCCCAAACCATCCTAAATTATTATTATTATTAAATTGTAGAAGTCTGGGAGGCTTGCTCCTCATACAGTTATCAACTTGGGGCCAATTTAGCATGTTTTAAATCTGAATTTCTTGCGTTTGCTTACCTCAAAGTGTCCGCAGATCATGCACAGACTTATCCATTATATCCACAGTTTTTTGCCAAGTCTCACACAGGTTTCTTTCAAGTCTACTGTTGGGCCAATAAATCAAATAAAACAGCTCAGATTTGTTTAAGTCGTTTGCCACTCCACTTTATTCTCGTGGGTTCACATACCGCTGCCGTTATTATCCCCTTATCACGAGTTTGTTGGTCTTCCAAAATGGCGCAGGGTCTGTTTACTTCCAGTTTCGGGTGACGTCAGTGAAAGGGGTCTATACTGACTTATCGTACGGTAAATGAACTCAAGTTTTTTTTTTTTTAACCGCGATTTTGGCATTTATGCGCTGTACATCCACATAGGAAAGTCGCCAGAGTATTAGCTTGACCCATTGACTGAATAAAACACGCTCCCTGTCAGAGGCAAGGCCTCCCAGCATGCAACAGTTATCCAGCCAGGGTATCCACTGAATGGGGAAAAGACAACACGCTGCTCCGTTATACAGACCATAGGCGTAGAAATTGGTAGCGACCCGTCCATACCCAAATCAAACGACGGCTCATGTGTCCCTACCAATATTTCTGATTGAAAAATCGCGCTCTGTGCACGGTACACAAATGGTTACTGTAGGTTTTCACTGGGCGAAACCACGCAAAATTTGCTCAGGGGGCATGGTCACGAAAACAGCAAGCAGTTAGGCTACCATGTCAATTAGCAAGTGCGGTTGCATTGCAGTGACCGGCTGCTAGCTAGCAAGCGGTCCTTGAGGAATGTAATGCTAGATTAGCTTGTAAAATGAATCAGTTAACAACAATTCGTATTCAGTGTGTAAAAACGACAACATACAAATATGACCAAGTTTGTGTGGCATGTAAATCACAATCCGACTTAATACCGACAACTGGTGTTCATTAAGGTCACAAAGACATTATTAAATCATATCAAATTGTGCTAATGTTGGCTAATATTGCACCTAGTCTTGCTTGTGAAGTGCCTGCAAACTTTATCAGCCCGCCAACCCTTAATTTGAAGTGCTTCAGTTAAGATCTGCAGAGAGCCCTGACCAAGTTTATGTAGCATGGCACATGTAAACAACCACCCAATGGTGATGTGGACATTAAAAGGTGTCTGGGCCATGAACAAATCAAAACACTTTCATGTAATAAGCATAACAGCCTCCGCCTTCTTGATCAGAAATTTTTGGTTACTCCTGCCTCTCCTTTGAAAACGTCACATACCGAGTACATACATACACTGAACTGATTGGTTTTTCGAGGGGGTTCATTTGAAAGCGGTCAGCTAAACCATGCAAGTGGTAGCGGTAGACCTCAAGGGAGGTCTGGGAAGGTGTGAAAACCATCACAGGCCACAACACAAAGACCAGAGCCATTGAGGGGACAGTGGAGAGGGCGAACGAGTTGAATGACTTCAACCAATTCAACCAGCCCATGTCTCCCCCCCCACTGCAGCCATCTCTCCTTCCCTCAACACACCTCCCCCCAGTCATTGCAGCAGCCCCCTCCTCAACACAGACTCCTCCATGCATTACTGCAGACCAGGTCAGAGGTCAACTGAGGAAGCTTCACCCCAGGAAAGCAGCAGGCCCAGACAAGGTGTGTCCCTGACTACTGAAGACCTGCGCTGCTGAACTGGGTAAACCACTCCAACGCATTTTTCAACCCTCAGCCTGCAGCTGGGGAGAGTGCCCACCCTCTGGAAGACATCATGCATCGTTCCAGTTCCCAAGAAGAACCGGCCCAGCGAGATGAACGACTTCCGACTGGTGGCACTCACTTCACGCCTGATGACGTTGGACCGGCTCTTCCTCGGCCTCCTCAGACCCCAGGTGCAACATGCCCAGGACTGTCTGCAGTTTGCGTACCGGACAGGTGTTGGTGTGGAAGACACCATCCTCTACCTGCTACACCGAGCCCACTCGCATCTGGATAAGGGAAATGGCACAGTGAGGATCCTCTTCTTGGACTTCGAGTGCCTTCAACACCATCCAGCCCCCTATGCTTCAGGACAAACTGAACAGGATGCGAGTGGACCTCTACCTGGGTCACCTGGATCTGCAGCTACGTCACCGACAGGCAGCAGTACGTCAGGCTGAAGGACATCACGTCTGACACTGATTAGCAGCACCGGAGCTGGCCCCCCTCCTCTTTACCCTGTACACCGCGGACTTCTGCTACAACTTGGAGCAGTGTCACATTCAGAAGTTCGCCGATGACACAGCTATCGTCAGGTGCATCAGGGACGACAAACAGGAGTATAGGAGCCTGGTGAGGGACTTTGCTGCTTGGTGCAGCAGGAACCATCTGCAGCTCAACACCTCGAAGACCAAGGAGCTGGTCATTGACTTTGGGAGGTCCAGACCAAGGTCACGACCAGTTCTGATCGAGGGAGTCGAAGTGGAGGCTGTGGATTCCTACAAGCAGGGCTCTACACCAACTTTTTTTTTTCCTTTCAGGAGCACACGTGCTCCCAAGTTAAAAATTTTAGGAGCGGGGCGGGGGGGGGGGAATGGGGGCACAAGCAGGTTTTCATTTTAGAGGTTTATTGCAGCACAAACCTTAGACACACCAACACATAAAACGCAAAATTCAATTGAGAATGAATGAACAAACAGTAGCTAAACAGAGAGCAGAGCTCAGCAGAGCTAACATCAAGGACAGCTCCCACCCTGGCTCTGAGTTCTTTGACTTGCTGCCCTCAGGCGGGCATTACAGGTGGATCAAAGCAAGGACCAACAGACTCAAAAACAGTTTTTTCCCCACAGGCCATAACCACCTTGAACAATTAGCCTTTTTCACATTACGTCACTTGCAGGGGAACTCGTATCCGTTTTCAGCCTTTTGAATGGAAGAGGCATACGGCGGCAACATATGTTAACAAAACCGTGTCATTCACAGATAAGATTGATAATAATATTGCACATTGTTGTTTATATCATTACGTATTGTTAGCGACCATTCCAGTCACCTATCTGCCTTGTTTTGGAAAGGAAGTTTACTGACTTTCTATGGCTGCTACTTGTTAGCCA